>NW_027411977.1:21100109-21412609 GCF_047663935.1 Musca autumnalis
TCCTTGGCTCAAACAATACACTTTTGTTTAAATTGTATATTTTATTAAGCCAAGCCTATAACTCTGCGCGTTGCGTTCATAAATACAAAAAAAAAAAAATACACAAAATGAAATACATGTATTTTGTTTTTGTATTTTTGAACGCAACACGAAGAGTTATATGGTTGGCCTTTAAAGAAAGTTGACAAAGTCACCATAATAGTCGACACTTGACCGCAGGCTTCCTACAGGGTCTCGAAGGGAGTATCCGAATTGGTCATAAGTTTGCAAATGGTAATATTACTTCCAGGCATATATCAGGTTTAAATATGGACTCAATCGGTACACTCCTTCCCACATACAATTTTAACGGCTCTTCCCGGATCGCTTTGAAATTTTTTGAAACAAGTTCTTCATGTAGATCCTGTTATGACGGCATAATTTTTTCCGGGGGCAAGTCCATACTTCCTGAGGTAATGACCTAAAATCTCCAAAAACGGCTGCCGGTACCAACTAAAGTGTTAAATTTAAAGTAACCCTAGACGGGAGAAACCGATTTGGTCCAAACGTTCTACATTGTATTATATCTTACAGCCTCGAATTATGACTGAATATTGACTACATCGGACTACACTTTCGATTACCTCCCACACGATGTTTGGAAAGAGTGCAGTTTAAGGACTCGTCTGGAATCATTTTTAATTTTTTGGAAACATGTTGTGTATGCGGCTCTAGTTCACACAAGCCCCCAATAGACGTCAGAAGCAATGTGTTTACTTCTGAGGGTATATCTCTGCCGGTACAGCAGACTTATACTTTCTTAATGGTTTCACTTAAGCGAGCTAAATTCTCATTATTAATTATATCCCTTAAATTTCATCATCATCAAAAATTTACCATTGGGTAAAGTCCCTTTGTTAAAAGAGGAAAAAATATTAACGATAACACTTTTATTACTTTCTCAAAGTAAAAGTGAGCTGGATTAAACAAACACACCTATTACAAATTTTTTATTGATATCTGAAAAAGATTATTTCATGGATTAACAATCAGTAAATGATATAAAATGTAAACTAAAATTCCCCAACTCTGGCGGCTCTCCCCCATTTCTTTCACTCATTAACCAAGAGCAGCAAACGTGCAGTGCTAGCCCCCCAATTGTAGGCTCCCTCATATACAGCAATGAGAGCAACAGCTCACATGACAGATGACATTTGGCGAGGCGATGTTGTGTAGTATTTTTTCTGGTCTCCTCGTTTAGTTTAGTTAAGTTCACGAGAGAGTAATAACGTTTTTCTGAACAATTAGTGTATTGTTCCCAAGACTGCGCGTGTATTTGTGTGAGGTTTTGTCGTCGGGCGGTCGGTAGTAAAAGAAGAAAAGAAATAATTGTTACAAAAATGTTAATAATTTAATGAAGAAATTGTTGTGATTTTTAATTTCCCTTTTTGCGTTAATCCATGAAAGTTATTTCACAATATTTGCAAAGTAGGGTTTTGCCAAAGAAAAAAAATAAGTGGAATTATTTTGGTATGATTAGATGAGTGTGTGTTCGTTCGTGTGTGTTTTGTCAAAAGCAGGCAGAACTGACTGCTCTTCAAGATTAAACCAAAAAACACGAAATAATATAAAAAAGGGAAAACGAAATAAATTGTTTTTATTAAATTTAATTTAAAAAAAAGTCCCTATTAATTAAATTGTCTACGTGTTGTGAGTGCGGTGTTTAGCTGCTGCCGTCCAAAATATCTGCAGAACTTATGGGAATTTGAAAACGAAAAATTAGTCATCCAACTGGTATCTAATGAGGGGATTTGTAAAAGAAGTAATGCCATCATCGTGTCATTGTCATTGTAATGGCAGTTTTTCGCTCGCATTGAAATATTAATTAAATTATGAAATTAATTTTGGATAATAAAATCCAAAGTTCATAGCTGCCAGAGTGACAGCAGAGCTAGAAACGTAACTCTGTGTGACATTTTTAGTGCAAAAAATCTCAAAGAAGTGTTCTGTGTGTTTTTTTTTCTATTAAAATTGATCGATTGATTGATTGTTTGGGTGGTGGTTCGTCGTCGACCAACAAAACAAAAAGTCATCCCCAAAGTGTGTGTCTGATTAGAACCTACTATTTTACATTAACAAAAATACAACAAACAAGCCGAATCGCGAACGAAACCCCGAAAGAATTGACAAAAGTCATTAGCAAAGACGACTGAAAAATAACACATTCCAATGAAAAGAGAGGGAGATTTTAAAATAATTTGTAGTTCCCCCCTTTGTCCTACATTGCTTATTATTGTTGATCGTCGACAACATTGCCGCCAACGTCAGTGACAGCGCCACTGTTTTGAACAGCAACAGCAGCATTCATAGCCGCCATTCGTGCCATATAAACCAGTTTTATTATTTTCCCCCACAACCACCATCACCTCACCAGACCCAGGCGTATTTACCAGGCAAGGTAGTAGTAGGCAGCCAGTCAACCATCCAGCCAGCGAGCCAGCTTTTTGAAGTACCTACTACTACTTACACTTCTTACTACGTTCGTTGTTGCCGTTTATATTACGACGTTTTATGAATGCGTTTTTAATTCTTAATTCCGATAATAAGAGAGCAACGAACGCGACACACCGCGTACAATCATCATAACGTGAAGGTGGTTTCCCCTCCCATGAAAGAGAACTAACAAACAAAAAATTATAATAAAAAAAACAGCAGCAACAGAGAGCAACAAGAAGAAGATCAAGAAGCAAAAATTCACAACAAATACAAAATTTAAATTTTATTTTATCCAAGTTTCAAGGAAACTTATTTGCAAATTGACTGAATATGGCTGAAGCTTTAGCCGAAGGACAAGTTCATGGTTACAGTGATGTAAGTAAAATAAAACAACAACAATATCCACATAGATATCCTTGACCAACTTCATATAATATATACATAAATATCTGCCATGTAAAAAACTATTGTTTCTTTCGCATAGCTAGCTTAGCTGCTGGTGGGGAAATGTGACAGAATTTTTTTTTGTGACTGGTGGTTTATTAAAAATTTAAAACTAATTGTCAACAACACCCGTGCATTCGCACTATGTCCACTGCTATAGCCATCATCATGAATACCAACAGCAACAACGTCAATATTACATTACATTATTGAGTCAATAGCTAGATATTGGCATTTAATTACCCTGTTTGGTTGAAAATTATTTTCTTTTACCCTCTTTCATGCTATAAACAATGAAATTGCAAATGACCTTATAGGATGAATGATGGGTGGTTGGAGACATGCATTTTTCTAAGGAATTTTTTGCACGCACTGCTGTATAATATAAAATTTCACATTTCTACTTGTCGTTCGTGAATCCAACAAATGTTGGGGGATTAATAAATTATTCAATTAATACTAAGGAGAGTTTTCTACATACAGTGTGGGCCCTTCCGAAACGATATGAACTATAGTATATACTTAAAATAGATAATCTCTCCTGTACTGATCACGATCCTAATGAGGTATGGACCTCAAAAATTTCGAAAATGTTTTAAACTGGGCTTACGCCTTCAGAACTTCCATCTACCTGTGATAAAAATTTTACAGCTATTCAAATCGAATCATTAAACTTAAGCCTTTATTCCAAATTAGGGCTCGGATAATGTTAATTGTATGTACCACATATCGACACCTCCAAATAATAGTATGCTAAGTCTAAAAAGTGAGTTTTGCAGGAGAAGCTCTCAAAGTGTGGACATTTTTTTGAAGTTCAGTACTATGCTAAGTCAATATTTGTTTGAGCGATCATTAAAAAAATTTGACAGAATTTAAGTTAAAGGACGTTCAACACCTCCAAATAATAGTTTGCTAATTCTGAACAGTGAGTTTTGGAGAACAAGCTCTAAAAGTTTGGAAATTTCTTTGACCTTCAGTACTATGCTAAGTAAATATTTGTTTATAACTTCTGTTCGGATTGTCCGATTATTACCAAAATTTGACAGAATTTAAGTTAAAGGACGTTAAATATAAAAATGTAAAGAACTTGAATACATGCTAAGTCGACTTAGCATACTATTGTTTGGAGGCGTCGATATAGTCCTTGGAGTCCTGAGTATAAGGACACAAATTTTGTCTCGCACAAGTTCGTACTTCCCGAGCTATGGGCCCTCAAAATTCCGTAAATACCAATGACATTTCTTATATTTTTCAGTCGACCAAGGCAATATTGGTATCATTATAAAGCAGGGATAGGCGATGTGCGCTTACTGAGAGCAAGTGAGGATACATTTCAATGCATTTTACATTGAAGTAAGCGCACATCGCCTATCCCTGTTGTAAAACTCTGGAGGTCTTTACAAATAGCGGGAAGATATAACCGCGTAGCCGGTGTTGAAGCCTGTCCATAGGTGAAACCATTAAATTTCCGGTCACCGTCAAAAACTTTTAAACACTTTTAGTTCTTAATGGGAGTTTTAGCCGCGTTCTTCCGCTTTTGGACCTTGTACAGGTTTTAAAGGAATTTTAACGGATCTTTACAATTTTCCTTCTTCGGCTGTTAAAATATAGAGACAAATATGAGTATTTACGAAACTATGAATGCCCATATCTCGGGAGCAAGACAACAATTATATTGGCATACTCAGGACCGCAAGGGCTACCTGTGGTATATATATATCAACATGATTCGGGACCGAGTCCTAAACACGACTTGTTCCAAATTCAATAAATAAAAAGACCGATGATTTTGACTACCCTTGTCTTTAACCCTTAGCCTTTAGGATAACTACGGTATAGGTCAGGCCTGCTCAGACACATACAAACACATTTTGTAATTGTGTTGGTTTTGAAATACACAAATTTCAATTTTCCTTTGTCTCTCTGTATACTGTGAGAAATATCGTAACAGTTTTTTTTTTTTATTTTATATTTCAAAATATAGAGTAAAATAATTATTTTATTTTGACCATATGTGACTGTTGATGTTATAATTTGTTGCAAATCAAGTTCGTGACAAACCAAAGTGCGTTGACAAACCAAACACTCTAATTTGCCGTAAAAATTTTAGGCAAATAAAAATTCGTATTCAGTATCTTCATTCATTTTTTCAGTGTACGCATATAAATTCATAGACAAATTCGAAAACAGAACCTTCCTCATTGAATGTTCAATAGAGACTGATTTTTAATTTTGAAAATATTCAAAACAAAAACAAAAGCTCTCTTTTTAAATTGTGTGTGTGAGAAAATTGACACACACCGACAGCTCAGGTGCGCACCTTGAGCAGGCCTGGTATAGGTACAAGGTAATATTCAAACAAGTTTTACAATCGACGAATCCCAGTTTTACCCTTCATTTCATAGGACTATGCCCAAAAAAGAATCAAAGCATATTCCATGGGCAACATTATATTGATACATAATATATCACTGGATCTACCTAAAATTGATACTGACATTTGGAAGCCCGAATTGCGATTTTTTTTTTAATTTTTTCTAAACCGAAGGCTCGCTTGGGATAATATTTAAAACTGACTATAGGATTACAGAACTGTGATTTTACGTCGTTTGATGGATATCTCATGAGTGTACGGAGCACAGCATCCTAATAATTGGAGTCCAGAGTCAAAAATGTTGATCCGTGAATTTTGTTAAGGGGTGACCCATCACTTGTAAATTTCAGAAAATCGAATAATTTTTTGTTGGCTTATTTTAAAGTAAAAGTAGCATAAAATATGTGGTGAAATTTCAAGTCGATCTGAACAATATTGACTGAGATATGAGTTTTGGAAGAGAACAATTTATTGTGTTTTGTATGTAACATGGAAACTAAAAACGTGTTTTTCTAGAAATCGGTGCGAAAAAATTTAGTCCTTCCTTCATCGATCGATTTTGTATTTAATTTTTTTTAGCCAAAATTTGGAATTTTCACTTTTTGGTCCACCATTCCTGTAAAATCTAATATTTTTCAAAAAGGACGAACTAGATCTTTATGTTCTAAATAAGCCCACAACAATATATGAAAATCGGTTAATTAGTTTTCGAAAACAAAACACAAAACGCTTTTTCCCAAAAATGGTTTCGTGGACGACCATTTGCTACAAAACCACATAATATTTTTCAATAAAAAATAATTCAGAAGCTAGATTAAGATCTGCACTTTCAGATGAAAAAATTGACCAAAAAGATTTGGTAGTTTTTATGGAAAAAATCATGAAAAATTACATTTTTTTGGCCTTTACAAGTGGGGCCACCACTTCAAAACCTTTTTTTTACCCTCATCCTTTAGGCTAACGAGCGTATATAGATTTTCACACGGCCAAAATGTGTCTAATCGAAATAATTTGGAGTCGAAGTAGCCATGTCCGTGCGTCTGTCTGGATGGAGCGCACGATAACTCTCGAACGGATCAACCCATTCGGTCCAAAAGTTGGCACTCCTAATATAAAAGTTAGTTTAAGTTCGAAGATGGACAATATAGGTCCATTCCCTGCCCCACAAAAGTTCAATAATCCCACGGCGGGTCCAGCGGGTCATTTCGTACCGGACTGACCTGAAACCATAGTGTTTAGGTCGTCGACTTCCAACTCAACATCAAACCTATGCTATTACGTATGTTTTTATGCTGCTACAACAACAACAACAAATGTTAATTCTTTGTCCTAAAATGGTGCGCCGGATTACTCTTGAGGGAGTAACCGATATGGTCCATATTTTGCATATATAGGTTCACTGCTTCGGATACCTCCCTCTCGAATCATTTTAATTTTCGTTGAGAAACTTGTACTCGGGACCCCTATTACGACGGTACAATTTTTTATGGACAAGGCCATATTCCTGTAGAAAATATCCCCCAAACTTTAAAAAATCCCTAGGGGTGTGTAGCGTAGTGGCTGATGCGTATCCCAATATTTCTGCGAATTTTAGATAATGTTAAAAGATTTTAATTATCGATCCACTATTTCTGGTACCTCCCCACAAAATTTCATAAATATTAGTGATATCTCTTATGCGGAGCAATTGATTTGGTTCAAATAGTTTGTCCAAACTTCGTTTAAGTTCGAAAATGGGTCATATCGGTCCACTACTTACGGTACCTCCCACACAAAATGTCGCTTTGATTTTTTTGCAACCACTTGTATTTGCGGTCCCCATTACGAAGGCACAAGTTTTTTTCAGGGCAAGTCCATACTTCCTGAGAAAATGGACCGAAAGGTGTAAAATACGCCTACGTCCACCATGTACAGTGAACAATTACTCTCGAACGGATAAGACGACTTGATCTAAAATTTGAGCTTCAACATGTTTTGTCCAAATTTAGTTTATGTTCGTAGATGAGCAATACAGGTCCACACCTTCCAATACCTCTACCAAAAGTTACAAAAATGTCAATAAAATGGTATGCGCTATATCTGTTGAACGGGGCAACCGATTTGGTACAACAAACTTTTCCTAAAATTTTGTCCAACTTTAGTTCAACTTCGAAAATAGTCCACATCGGTCTTCTCCTTAGGGGGTACCTCTTCCACAAACGCTCAGTTCAGGATCAGTTCGAAAATTCTTTGAGAAATTATACCGATGCACTCCTTGTGGTTCTGTTTACAGCGATATAATGTTTTTCGTGGACAAGGGTATGTACCTCCTCCGAAACACTTGAGTTTTAATCCAAATATATGTATATTTTTGTCGTTAAGTTTATATTCCCAAAAATGGGCACAAATCTGAAAACCTCTTAAATACATAACTATTGGGGATAAGGATTTTGGTTGTATAGCCAGTATTCAATTCTATGTTTATATCTGAAATTTTCAATTCAGAAAGGCTGAGGGGTATATATCTGTCGGCAAAGCAGAATGATATTTTTTACTTGTCAGTCACCATTTATACCCGAATAGATATAAAATACTTAAAACTTCCTGTACAGGAGTAACATATGGCCAACCCAGCCCGACAGACGGACTTGACAATATGCCTAGGTTAGGTGGAGAAAAGGGGCAATACGCCACATGTCGTACATTTAAGTCAGAGTCAGAGTGCGAAGAATGTGTGCTCCGCGTCATCTACGGTATCTTCTTCTTCTTCTTCTCCGTAGAGACAGAAGGGGGAGTTGCATTTTCCTTGTCTAAACAAGTACTTCCGGAAATACCCATGTCCGGTGAGCATCTGCGTCAAATAGTAGTTGACATCCCCATGTTTTCTATCCACCCAGGTTTTGATATTTGGGATAAGCTTCGCCGTCCATCTGCTGCAAGTCTCTCTGTTCCACATTGTTTGCCGTTTTATAAACGTTTCATATTTTATTTGGGAAATTTCTGCTCCTGTTGCGTGTTGGGAACGCTTCATTTCATATAATTTCATCCGTTCTTCCGCCATTAAATCTATAGGTATCATACCTGCTATGATTTGTACAGCTGGTCCCGAAACTGTGCGGTATGCAGATGCAACTCGCATTGCCGCCATTCTTTGTACTGCTAACAATTTTTCGCTCTGCATTTAGTAGAAATGCTCGGAGACAAGACTTCACACCCATAAAGCAAAATGCTATTGCAGGTTTCCATTAATGGATGTTGGCCATCAATGTTGTTGTTGTTGTTGTAGCAGCACGAAACCTACGTTGAAGCATAGGTTTGATGCTGGGTTGGCTGCCGCTGGCCGAAACACTATGGTTTCGGGTCAATCCGGTACGTTGGCCATCAATCTACTCAGTTGCCTTGTGATTGCAGAAGCTTTTTCGCATGCCCGGTTTATCTGCGGCGTGAACGTCAGTTTTGTATCGCGTTGTATCCCAAGATAGGTAACAAATTTCTGCGTGCGGATAATGAAATTGTTTACCAGCATATCGATTTCTGCTGGGATTTGCTTTCTGGACAAGCATCTGAGCATCTTCCGTATTTCTGGTCTGAATTACAGCTGCTACGTCATCTGCGTACCCCACTAAGAACGTGTTATCGGGAACATCTATTTCCAGAATTTCATTGTAGCTAATGTTCCAGAGGTCAGGACCTAGGATGGAATTCTGTGCGGCACCTGATGTGATATGTTTCTGCTTTGTACCTTGGCTTGTATTATACATCAGTACCCTTTCGCTTACATAACTACTGACTATCTTCTTCATGGCTATGACTATGGTCTTCATGGCATGTAGCACGTCTGTCCACCTTAGGCTGTTGAATGCATGCTTTACGTCGAGCGTGGCAAGTAGAATTACCGGTCTGCTAAAGTTGTTTCTCTGTTGAGCGGCGGAGAACACATCGACAACCTCTCCTATAGCCCCAACTGTCGATTTTCCAGGTCTAAAACCATATTGCCTTTTCGATAGGCCACATTTCGAGCGTATGACATGTTCTATTCTTGGCTTTAGAAGTCTCTCGTAAAGTTTTCCGGCTGTGTTGAGCATACACAATGGTCTGTATTAGAGTTGTGCCAAAGGAACTATATGGAACTATCTAGTTCACTTCGCAGTTCCAATGGCCCACATTTTTTCTTTGAACACACTGCGTATACTTACTATCACACGTTATATTTTATGATGTTACTCATACGTTTTGGAACTAGTACAAGGAACTAGGAACTAGATTACCCAACTCTAGTCTGTATGATGAGGGAGCAGTTGGATCTCCCTTACCTTTGCTAATAAGAACCAGTTGTTGCTCTTTCCACGATGATTGACTGTATTGGCTTTTATTACTATTTTACTATCCGTTAGGACTTCTGGTCCCTAGTCGATATAAAACCAGTACATACACTCTGTAGTCGCTCGGAACTCCGTTTAAATGACTGTTTTATGATCCCTCAAACGAAGACGTGGCATTCGGTTCATCAATAAGGGGTAGTTTACACTATATGTAAATGTCATATGACATGAGATTTTCCATCGTTATATATTCGATAATATGTGTAATATTGGAGATTTTCCTTACGCCATTTACCCTGTGCGTCCACACCAGCAAAAATGTAAAAAAAACTACGTCCCCACATTGCCTCCGTGGATAAATATGGAATGTTTTTATTTCGTGTCATATGACATTGATAGATAGTGTAAACTACCTCTAAGGAGTGCCCATCCAACTTCTCGACCAATATGTACACACAGCTGTTACCAGCAGGTATTTGTGCTAGGCATCCATAAATCCACATGTCTCCGGTGTGAAACAAAATATAGACCGTAATACATTTCCATCCAAACAACCATTGTTTTGATTCTTATGGCTGATTATACAACCCCAGCAAACCAATCGTAACGAAATCGGTACGAAATTCGCTACGCCCGATGCGAAATCGTAACGATATTTGTATGAAGTGGTTGAAATAATTTCGGAACGAAATGTCGGAGGGAAATCGGATAGATTTCAGTACTAATTTGGAACAAAATCCTTGGGAAATTTGGAAGGCGAATTTTTATTATGAAAAAACATCAATAACATATATTTTGTGACCGCAGATAACGAAAAAGTGAATAAAAGCGGTAGAATATGGTCCTAAATCATAAAGTGTGTTTTTTAAGCCCGATAGAACTTGAAACTGTAAAAAATAACACAAAAAATTAAATTGTAATCAAAAAATTTTTTTTATTCGAAAGATCAATACGTGACATTAACATTTGAAAATGATTTCGGGCATATGGGCTCCGCGGCTGTTCTTGACGAAGTGCATTCTGGACGTCCAATTTTTGGCCACTTTTTCGAGCACTGCTGGCCGTATGTCACGAATAACACGAACAATGCTGGCCTCCAAGGCATCAATTGTTGCTGGTTTATCAGCATAAACCAGTGACTTCACGTAACACCACAGGAAATAATCGAGAGGTGTCAATCGCACGACCTTGGAGGCCAATTGACAGGTCCACTTCTCGAAATCAACTTATCGCCAAATTTTGATTTCAATAAGTCGATTGTTGCGTTCGCCGTATGGCACGTAGCGCCATCCTGTTGAAACCACATCTCCTCCGGATCAATGTCATCCATATTTTCAAATAAAAAATCATTGATCATGGTGCGGTAACGATCTCCATTGACCGTAACGCGAGCTCCGGCCTCATTTTTGAAGAAATAAGGTCCGATGATGCCACCAGCGTGAAAACCGCACCATACGGTGCATTTTTCTGGATGTAATGGAGTCTGTAGGGTCTCTTGTGGATTGGTCTCACTCCATATGCGGCAATTTTGCTTATTAACAAACCCGTTAAGCCAAAAATGCGCCTCATCGCTGAACACAATTTTGCGATAAAACAACGGGTCGAATCGACGACTGATTTTCAAAGTAAATTTGGATAATTTCGTAGCGTTGTTCAAGCGTGAGTCTATTCATGATGATTTGTCAGAGTATACTGAAACAAATAAAAAAAGTTTCATCAAAATTTAATTTTTTGTGTTACTTTTTACAATTTAAAGTTCTATCTAGCTTAAAAAAACACCCTTTATATAAAAAGCGAAAGGATCTGGAGATGTTAAATATTATAGCAACAAATTTCTTTTGTTCAGAGACTCATAATGAAATTTGATTTGGAACATTTATTCTTTTGACACAACCCCCAAAAAGTGAGTTATTTTAGGAGATTTTGGCTCAGTATGGAATAAATTTTAATTAAGAGTCATACCCCCATTATTATAAGTCTTCTTTTGTAATAGTTTGGATTTACCGAACAGATAGATTTATAGCGTTCCGGTTAACTTAAAGTTAAAAGTGATGATTGAATTTCAAGGAGGAGCTTCTTCGCATTAACTTTCAATGTAAAAAACATATTTTTAATGCCTCCAAATTGGTTTATTTTGCGTTTTCAAATCCATCAGATAGTAAAAGAACACATATAATAATGGCCCTAAAAGTTTAACAAATAATTTCTACCTATAATATCTAATTTTTTAACGTCAATTTCTTAACAAAGTATTTTACTCAGACACTTTGTTAGATCTAGGACTTACAATAAAATTTTTAGGAGAATATTTCTTCTTTTAACATCTTTCGTCTAGAGCTAAATTTCATGTTACTTTCATGGATCAACTCGAAAAAAGAACAAAACAAATTTATTCAAAAAATATTTGGGTGCTTTGTTGGCAAAATTGATGTATATATTTTCTTGATATATATTGTAAATACATGTTTCATTTATTCGGCGACTTATATTGAAATTTGATGGAGAATATTTTTGTCTTTGACGTCTTCTATCTAGAATGAAGTTTTGTGGGACAAAACTTAATAAACTCAGATACAGATTCAAAGGAAGATTCCTGACGTTAAGGTACGATTTAGAGTTTTGGTGTATTCGGGGACCTGTAGCAAAATTTTATGACACATAATTTTGTGGGATATTTTGAAAAAAGGGACCAAAAAGACCCCTTTAGTGACTCGCATGAGGGTTAATTTTTTCATAAAAAGATACCCCGCATTGTTGTCAGCAATATTGCCAAAGACACTTTATACCTAAAATGCAAGGATTCCAAGGTATCTGATGTCGAATATTTCAAAACCTGTAGAAATGGGCGGAACTTGCCACGCCTATTTAGGTTACTTCCCGACGTAAACTTTCAAAACGCCGATACACGTGTCCTCTTTAATAATCTGGTTGAATTATCTTGTAATTATTTTTTGTGTTGTACAGTGTTATTGTGCGGAGTCAAATTTGTTTCCGAAATTTCGCTCCGAAATCGGAAGAAAAACATTGGTATATTCGAAGGGAAATTTACTTCCGACATACGCACCGAATTCGGAACGAATTCCCCTACGAAAAATCGTATAGAAATCGAAACGAAATCTGAACGATTTGCTTTCGAAATTGTTCAGATGTGTCGGACATCCAACATTTGGATGACCTTTTATTTTAATAAGCCTGGCTTATATGTGTGGATATGGAGTCGAATTATTTTGTGGTACTGTTGAAAAAGACCGTGACAAAGGTCAAAAGTTAAACAAAAATAATTATGTGCAGTTTAATTCAATTTTTAGTATGCCTGAGATAATGACCGAAAAAACTCTAGAAAACGGCTGATGTGGACGATAAGCCATGGATTTAGCGTCCAATTTAGTTCAAACTTTGCAAATCGTAATATTTCATTTAAATTTTCAGCAAAGAACTATATCGGTCCACTTTTAAAGTTTTGGAATGAGCACAGTTTAAGGCCTGTTCGGGAATAGCTATGAAATTTTTACTGGTCCAGATTATAACGACATGATTTTGTTCGTGTACAACTTTGTACAAGTTCGATCAGACCACTCCATTCCCAAAAAATATCTTCTTCAAATCAGGCAGGGAATGCCATACTTCTTGAGATGTAGGCCATAAACTGTATGAGATTTAATTCAAGTTGTCGAATATTTAAAGCCGCTCCCTCTGAAACATTACGCACAAAGTTCAAAATTGTTGTACTTATGTGATGTTTAAAAACAAATCTCGCATAGTTTTAAAATGTTTGCAGATTTTTGTAATTTTCAAACTAGAATTGGGTATCCCATTTAAATGCTAGCAAGTTTCATGAAAGCATACGCAAACGATTGTTTCTCAGTTTGTTTAGAAATTGTTTTTTTTTTTTCTTTTTTGTGTTTACATTAGAAAATCAATATAAACCCAGGTCAGGCAATGTGCGCTTGCTGAGAGCAAGTGAGCATACATTTCGATGCATTTTACACTGAAGTTTTCGCTCACTTGCTCTCAGCAAGCGCACATTGCCTGACCTGGATATAAACTCCTCCACCACGTGAAAACCGACACCTCATATTCACCACCTAATAATAAATTATGTTAATTATATTAGGAAATAATCTAAACAAATAAACACACGATACTGTGGGTATTATGTTTGGCCTCCCTCGCATCATTTCGCACATTCCTAAATTTGTTGAGAAATTTGAGAAAAATTATTGACCCGCCACCTATCAATTAACTAAAACTTTAGAGGTGATTACAAATTGTTTCTACATTTTTAAACAAGAGCATGTTTTTTATTGTGGATATGACATTGGTTGCTTCCAGTGGAAAGCTAAATGTTTTCGTACTTTGAAATTGTAAAAGAATTTATTAGATTTTTAAATAATTATATCATTTTGTATTGTTTACAATTAAGTTAGTTTAATGTGTTTGACCTTAAAAATCATAAAAATATTTATTTTTTGTGTTATAACTTATGTAAAAAAACTGTTTCCCAAGAACATCCCTTAAAGGACAAGTCACTGACTATTACATTTATCCTGAAAGTATATAAGAAAATGGATTAGAAAGATAGATTGTTGGGGAAGTGTGTGAAAAATAGTGTCGATTAATAGGGAAAGAAAACGAACTTTCATATTTTTTTGGTACTGACCTCTTATATGGCGGCATATCAATTATTAAACTTGGCCAACTCTCATGGCAGTGCGTTTTTCGACACCGGATTGACGCGGAACTACACACAAACATATGTTTGTATTTATATCGTTTTTCTGTTTTGAGAGCAGCACAGAATGCCTGCTCTGGATTCTTTTGGTCCGTGCAGGGACGAAGAAAAGCCCGGCACCAATATGGATGTGTTCTGTTTGTCACATCCGCATACACCTCACTTCAGTGAGATTCAAAGATGTAGAGAGCGGGGGTATCTCAAGGGTTTCTGTGTACTCGACTTTGCAAGGCACTACGATAGGGACTATGTTGCGGTATTTCTCTCAGGTCAGTACATTGCCCCATAATTGTCTTCATCATCTAATCTAATCTAATTAGCCTAGTTTCAGAGAGTTCAATAATCACCGCTTCTGATGTTCGGGTATCGCTATACACCCATAAGTGACAGGGCGAAGAGAAGACAACTACGTCGCATTAAATCTTTTCCTATTGAGGTGGAACCATAACGTTTTATTGTGGATGATGTTGCGAATACCATCAGGAACACTAAATAATCCAATGCGTTGGGCCCTGATGGAATCTCCATGGAAATGCTGAAACATTTGGATCTGCCGGGAGTTGAGTATCTCACCAAAGTTCCCAACCTGTTGCTAGCCGCTAGTACGCTAGTGTGGTCTGCAAAGGTGCAATATTTACCGAAGGTAGTCCTTGCTATGTTTATTCTTAGAGATAATGGCCTTAAAGCTGTAAAAACCATACCTACCCAAATTAAAATGGCTTAGGCGCAAGATAACTTCGGAACGGAGTAACGAACATTGTCCAAACCTCCCATATTTTGATCATAACCGATGATGGTCCATACTGAGGAGCAAGTCCATTTTAACGCCCCCTTTCCGATCTCTTTCTCATGTCTACCTTTGGCATCAATGATATATATTTCTGTCCACACTACCCGAGACATGGGCTTGAACAAATTTGTGATCACCCTTGATTTTATCTCAGCCTTTTGGAAGACAATCAAATGACACGTTAACTGTCGAGAGGAATAAGCTAGGTGCTTAAAATTTTGCATGTAGTAATATGTCTTCGGAACCTAGAAGGTGGACTATATCGGTTCACTCCTTGATCACAAAATTTTTGAGCTTTAATTCAGTTAATGATCAATTCTGGGATCGTGTTGTTTTGACAGCATATGATACGATTGTACATTCGTTTCCCTGCTTAATCGTGTTCTGGCTCTATCTCTAGGTCTAGGAATGTTGTTGCTTCTATTGGCTGTAACCACAAAGCTACTGGAGTTAGTCTAGTATGTTTGGCATAGCAGTTAAATCGCATCGTGTTTTGTTTACAGCAGGAAGCATTTGTCTTTCTTATTACTTACTTACTTAGCTGGCATCTCAATACGTTTAACTATATTGATGTCGTTGTATAGCAGATACAGCTTGTGGTTCATACGACGTCGATATTCACCGTCAACGCAGATTGGGCCGTAGATCTTTCGAAGAATTTTTCTCTCAAACACGCCAAGCACTGCCTTATCTGCTTGCCCAAGTACCCAGGCTTCGGAACCATACATCAGCACGGGCAGTATCAGTGTTTTGTAAAGCGATATTTTTGTTTGACGAGTTGTGGCTTTGTTTGAAAGTGCTTACTTAAGCCAAAGTAGCATCTGTTGGCCAATACAATTCTGCTTTTTATTTCACAACTCATGTCGTTTGTTGTGTTTACGGCGGTGCCGAGGTATACGAAGTATTTTACTATCTCTCCGATCTCAGGACGCATTGCGCGTCGACACCATCAGCTTGTCCCTTTCTTAAAGAAAGGGTGCTTCTATAGTCCCTTTCTTAAAGAAAGGGTGCTTCTACAGTCCCCTCCTGAAAGAAAGGGTGCTTCAATGTCCCTTTCTGAAAGAAAGGGTGCTTCTATAGTCCCTTTCTGAAAGAAAGAGTGCATCTGTAGTCCCTTTCTGGAAGAAAGGGTGCTTCTATAGTCCCATTCTGAAAGAAAGTGTCTTTCTTTAGACCCTTCCTTAAAGAAAGGTCTTCTCGCCGTTTTCAGACCCACTTTAGCAGATTCTCCTTCGACCTTCATAAAGGTATCCGTTACTTCTTTTACTGATCGTCCCATGGTGTCTATATCATCAGCATGAGCAAGTAACATGTGGCTATTGGTGTAGATTGTGCCACTTATTTTGACGTTTGCCTCTCGTATAACCTTTTCTAGCAGGATGTTGAAAAGATCACACGAAAGGCTGTCTCCTTGTCTGAAACCTCTTTTGGTACAAAACTCTTCGGAGAGGTTGTTTCCTACTTTCACTGAAGATCTTGTGTCAGTTAGAGTCATTTCACAAAGCCGAATGAGCTTTGCGGGGATACTAAATTCAGACAATGCTTGGAATACCTTTGAACGTAGCAGGCTGTCGAAGGCTGCTTTATAATCGACAAAAAGGTGGTAGGTGTCGATCTGCATCTCTTGGGTCTACTCCAGGATTTGCCGCAGGGTAAATATCTGGTCAATGGTGGACTTGCCAGGTCTAAAGCCGCATTGGTATGGTCCAATTATATCGTTGACCATAGACTTTAATCGTTCGCACAATATCCCTGACACTATCTTGTAGGCAATAGGGAGAAGACTTATGTCCCTATAGTTGGAGCAAGTCTTATCTCCTTTCTTATGGACGGGACACAGGATGCTCAGGTTCCAATCGTCGGGTACGCGGTCCTCCTGCCAGATGGAGCTAACTAGCTGATGCATACACCTTATCAGCGTGTCGCCATCGGTTTTAAACATTTCGGCTGGTAGGCCATCAGCTCCTGCTGCCTTATTATTCTTCAGCCGGTTTATTGCTGTCTTTACCTCATCTTGGCCGGGTGGTATACATTCAATCCATCAACCATCGTCATCTTCGCTGCTATTGGATACCAACAATTTTGAAAAATGTTCTTTCCATATCCTGAGCACACTATCTGTATCAGTTACAAAATTACTTTACTGGTCTCTACAGGAGGATGTGCATGTACCAAAGCCATCAGTTTGATGCTTGACTCTTTTGTAGAATTTTCGGACTTCATTCTGGTTCCTGTACATCTCGATTTTTTCACACTCCCGCTTTTCCATTTCCCTCTTTTTCCTGCGGAAAAGACGTTTCTCCTCTCTCCTTTTCTCCCGATATCTTTCTCGTGCGCTACGCGTTGCTACGGATTGTAAAGTAGCCCTATATGCCGCATTTTTCTCTTCTGTAGCAACACGACACTCCTGGTCATACCATGGATTTCTTGGTGGAGGTCTCTGTATCCAAGTACTGATTTTGCGGCTGTTTGCATGGAGTGGGCAATGTTTTGCCATTGTCCTGATATGTTATCGGGACGAGGAGTGCTTTGATTAAGCAGTTGGGCCAGTTGAGTGTAATATGCTGTGGCTATCTGTTGTGATTGCAGCTTACCGATGTCCAACTTCCGTGTTGTGTCTGTTCGCACTTTGTTCGCTACGTTTAATCTTGTATGTACCTTTGCTGCAACAAGGTAGTGGTCCGAGTCATGTTTGCACCTCGGAACGATCGTACATCCAACACGCTTGATGCATGTCTTCCATCTGTCACAACGTGATGAATTTGATTTCTTGTTCTTTGATCTGGCGACAGCCATGTGCCCTTATCAATATCAAGATGCTTAAATCTGGTGTTAGCAGTACCAGATTTAAGCATATCGATATTGATAAGGGCACCTGGCTGTCGTCAGATCAAAGAACAAGAAATCAAGAAACCATGTTTCTTGCAGCTGCAAAGTCTATCAGCCTCATAACATTGTCAGATGTTTCACTGTGGAGACTGAATTTCCTTTCCAATTTTGGCATTAAAATCGCCTAGTATAATTTTAATGTCATGGGCAGAGCAACGGTCATAAGTTTCTTCTAAGCGCTCGTAAAATATATCTTTGGTCTGTTCGTCCTTGTCTTCAGTGGGAGCATGAAGAATTTTGCTTTTAATCAAATTGCAGCGAGTCTTTCATTCACTGGGGTGAAGCTGGAGACCAGATGTTTTAACCTCCGACCAACTACAAATCCGCAAGCAAACTCATGCTTTGTGTCATGGCAGCTATAATACAGTGCGTCACCTTTAGGTGTTGTTGTGACGCCTTTCCCGTTCCATCGTATTTCCTGTATGGCAGTAATGTCGGTCTTGTACTTTTCAAGTACATCTCCAATGCGTAAACTGCACCTTCTCTATAAAGAGTGCGAACATTCCAGGTGCAGATTCACAGATCATGGTCCTTAAAACGTTTGCGGGTCGTCAACTTTTGAGGGATTCGTTTTTCTTTTCTTTCGTTGTTTCATATCAGGCTGTTTTTTCTTGGGGAGGGTTACTAACCCGTCGCCCAAACCCAAGTTTTTAACGTTATTATGGGTGAACGCGCGGCACATGTTATCTCACTACGTTTAACGGGTGTTAAAGGCAGTTCCCCAGGTGACACCACGGGGAGGTCAGTGTTCACTTGAGATGAAAGAGGGACCAAGATAAATCCTGGGCTTTGCCATGTTAAAGCCGGTCAGGACCTTGGTATCTTCCATCTCCTACGTCACCCAGTCTTTCTTATTACAACGTTATAACTTCTATCCTTGGAAAGTCAAAAAAAAAAAAAAAAAAAAAAAATTAAAATAAAATAAAAACATACAAAACTTCCGTTTATTGGTATAAAAAATAGGGATATAGGTTTTGATTTCCGTATCCACTGTTGA
The DNA here is from genome assembly GCF_047663935.1 of Musca autumnalis. Classification (NCBI taxonomy): domain Eukaryota; kingdom Metazoa; phylum Arthropoda; class Insecta; order Diptera; family Muscidae; genus Musca; species Musca autumnalis. Next base: position 21,119,112 of record NW_027411977.1, read on the forward strand.
ATATTTAAAGCTGCTTCTTCTGAAATCTTCCGCACAAAGTAGCAAACATTTTATGCTTAAGTCTAATTAGAGTCTTTTGGTTACGGGACAGAACTAGTAGGATTTAAACACAAAATTATGTGAATGGAACGTTAAAATAAAAGTTGACAGCACTGTTGCTATTGGAAGGGCTTCACGATTGCTTTATGTTGATCAAATGAAGAATCCACTGCGGATCTCAAATCGTTTTAAACGTTTTACCACCAACTACTTCTTGCAGCCCCTATTACAACGGCATTCATTCATTCTTGTGATTATCCCATGATAATGGTACAAATGGATAAAGGATTTTGTTGATGCATACGATGTTAGATATTGATATAAGTTATTGTAAAAAGCCCCGAAAGAAAATTTTTATTGTCACCAAAGAAAATGCTATACCATAAGTCCACTTCTCTTGATATTTGTTTGTTCTTTCATAGTCGGCAAATCCGACTGATTCATATTTTTTACATTTTCTTCTGCATCATTAAATTGTATTAATTTGCATCACATATATTTTATATTCTTTGCAGAATGACACTACTGATACATGCCACTTACGTATAGTTATAATAAATGGACAGTCACTGGCCAAAAAGGATATATTTGGAGCAAGGTATACAATATAATTGCTTATGAAATATGCAACAAATTAATATTTTAACATGTTCGTTTTGTAATTTTTTAGTGATCCCTATGTCAGAATAGATTTGAACACCATTAATGGTGACATTAACATAGATTCAGTTTTGACCAAAACTAAAAAGAAGGTAAGAAAGGTAAAGAAAGATATTCACACTCGAACATATTTGTAATCTAACATTATTGATATTATTTATATTTATCTATGTATATAGACTCTAAATCCAACATGGAATGAAGAATTTGTATTTCGGGTAAGTTGAGCGAGACTTCTTTAAAAAAATGTTCAACTGTATTTAATATATATTTTCTCTTCTTCTCCTTTCAATATTTCCAGGTAAAACCCACAGAACATAAGTTAGTCTTTCAAGTATTCGATGAAAATCGTCTGACAAGAGACGATTTTCTGGGCATGGTAGAACTTACATTGGTTAATCTGCCAACAGAACAAGAGGGTCGCACGATAGCACCCCAAAGTTATCCTTTGAGGCCTAGAAGGTCAGTAGGGTATGTTTATTTTGGATTTTTTATCATTTAATTTTTGTTTTTCTTTTTTCCTTTGATTTGACTGAGCGTAAAACCAAAAATGAACCCTTGCCAAAAATAAATGGCTCCAAGTCAAGTGCTTGAAATTTTTAATTTACAAATAATTATTTAAAAAACCGATAGTATTTAGTTAATTAAGTACGTTTTGTTTGTCTCAAATTCATTTATTAACTATTTTCCATTCATTGGTATTTTTATATATACATTAATTATTATTTTTAAGTATGTTTTCATTTGTTTCTTTGTTTGATTGATGTACATATTTAGTTAAGTAATGTCATAGTTTTGGTGTCCCTGGTTTCAAGAAATTCACAAGATTTCCTACATTGGATTTGTGGGTTTGAAAACACAATATTGAAAGTGAATTTCGGGCTAACCCAGGACAAATAATAGTCGTTCGAAATAGTTTTGTCTCATTAAAAAACTAATTGATTTTTATGTAATTATTTACAAACACGAAAACAATAGCGCCAAATCACGTATCAAAGGAACATTGGAAATCTATCATGCATTTATAAATGAACAAAGGGAACCGGTTGAACCGGATACCAGTACAGGTGATTGGGAACATGTGGAAAATGTTTCTGTGACAGGAGCAGCACCGGCGGTAAGTATTAGGTTGTTGCTTAATTAATTAATGTTGATTAATTTTTTGTATTTTGTTTTGCAGAATGCTTTTGTTGCCAATGGCGGTCATCATGATCCGTTGCCACCCGGTTGGGAAGAAAGACAAGATGCCAATGGTCGAACGTATTATGTAAATCACACTGCTCGTACAACACAATGGGAGAGGCCAACAACGTATGTAAAATCTTCAATTTTTTAATTATTTCTTAATTTTTCAAACTCTATAAGGAACGAATTTAGGGAAAATTTAAACTACAACTTTAGGTGTACAGGATTTTAGGAAGATATTTAGGAAACTATAAACATATTTAAGAGTTTTGGCGTCTGAATCTTACAACGATGAGTGTAAAACAAATTTATATCACACCCGTCCAGTCCATTCTAAAATTAAACCGACTATTCTCCAAAATTTTAAAGTAATCCGCATTTATAGTGTTTTATTATCCCTCTTAAAAATTGAGTTTTTTATTTCTCTCCAAAACAACTTAACAATTTAACCACAACCCCCTTAGGTTAGGTTTAAGGATGTGCAGCCATCTAGTTGTTGTTGTTGTAACAGTGTTTTTATTATGTTTATATGTTCGTTCCTCTGTTCAATCTGGCTCTGGGTCTATCTCCAGTTCCAGAAAAATGGCTGATTCGATAGGATGTAGCCACAGATCCACTGGAGTTAGATAAGTAGGTTTGGCGGGGCAGTTAAAAAGGTGTTGTGTGTCGTGCGGGCCCATGCCGCATACTAGGCATATGTCTTGCACGGCGCGATCGATTTCCGCCCAATAAAAATTTAGGCGACTGCAATTTCCCGAGCGTAGTTGAGCCAAAACTACTCTGGTTTGTCATGGCAACTGACGCTCCTCAGCTGCGATAGATGGGGGATGTACTCCGAGTACTTTATTCACACTACAATTGCTTAAGGCCTTGGCAACTGCGTCCGTGTGAATGCTATTCAATCCTGCTTGATATGCTTGTTGATCTAGGGGTTCTCTCCTGTATCGTTGGACCTCTACCTCTTGAGCATGGATATCCTTCCTGATCTCCCTGAATGGGCCGGGCCTACCCACAAGATGGTGATTGGGATGGCCCACACGATAACATCTAAGCAGGTACTGCAACGAAAGCATTTCATTGTGTTGCTGTACTGGATGGATTCTCATGTAGATGGACCACTGAAGATTTGAGGAGGCACCCTGTCGCTGTTCTCAGGGCGGCATTCTGGCAAGTTTGAATCTTTTTTTAGTTCGTATCACACAATCTCGGGGACCAGACTGGAGCCGCATAGCTTACCACAGACCGACCTATCGCGTTATACGTGGCCAACAAGGTTTCTTTATCTGCACCCCAAGGGCTGCCGGCCAGGGACTTGAGGACCTTGTTCCTACTTTTCAACTTGTCGCATATAGCTGTGGCGTGTGCGTACGACGTGAATGTAGTGTCGAATGTGGCTGTAGATTCTATGGCGGAAATCTGCATATTCCTCGAATGGAAAAAGGTGGTAAGATCGGTTAAATAGTTGTTCAGTCTCTCACAGATGTCAACAGGATAGGTACCCAACGCCAGGATCGTGCACTCATCCGCATACGTCACGATCTCAATGCCGTCTGGAGGGGGTGGAATACAGGAGAGGTAGAGGTTAAACAGTTCCGGAGATATCACCCCACCTTGGGGAAGTCCCTGTTTAACTCTACGGGGTTTGGACTTCTTATTCCTGAATTCCACGTACGACTGGCGTCCACACATATAGTTGACTATCCAACGTTTCAAGCTTGGTCTGCTCAATGTCCTCAAACAGCGTGAAGGATCGGAAGCGGAAGGATCGGTCTCTGAAGCGGTGGTTGGTGAACTCTCTGAAACTCGGCCAATCAGCTTTTTTATGATTGACGAACGTGCGGCGTTCAGAGGTGATGAAGTCGGGTGGTCTGCTAATGGAGACAATTATGGGGAGGATGTGGGTGAAGATGCGGATGTGACAAACTGAACACAGATATATTGGTCCTGGGTTTTCCTCCGTCCCGGCTCGGACCAATAGAATTCGGAGCAGGCATTCCGGGATATGCTGCTCCCAATACAGAAAAACGAAACAAATACAAACATGTACACACTGAGGTGGCAGCCGCTGGCCGGAACATTGGTTTTGTGTTGTTCCGGGTCAATCCGGTACGAAAGAAGCCGCTGCAGTGGGATTGAACCATCTAGTAGAATAGGTGACTGCTTCACTCGGAGACCGTTGTGTTCATCCTGTGTAGGCTGTTGTTGAAGATTTAAAGATGATAGAGATCTGAGGATGTTTTTGCAGATGAGGATGATAGGGTAGAGATGATAAGATGATGGTGAAATGTAGGAGATGATGAGTTGATGGTGCAGCGCAGATAGGATGGAGATGTAAAGTTTAATGCCAAGGTATGGATGAGAATGTGCTGGAAAAGTAGAAAAAGTCTGATTAGTATTAGTTGCTAAAGACCTTTGCCAAGCCATGATAGATGTTTGGCAAAGTTGAGTAGGACGGTGGGATCTATGTTAGACACGAAGGTCAGAGTGCCAATCTCATATCTATCTAGTGTTCGATATCTCCTTGTTTGCAACAAGGGGCACCTACAAAGTAGATGTTCGACAGTCTCTATATCCTCCGCATCTTCACATAGTCTGCAGTAGTCAATGTCACTGTCGTCCCATTATGAAGTTAGAGATCTCACTCTGCAGTGACCTGTTTCATCCCTAACTTATCAAGTGAGAGGAGGGAAGCCGTTCTTCGACGAGAAACCACAGGCCAGATCGCCTTGGAAACTCTACAACCAGGTTCCAATAGCGATCTTTGATGTGCTCTCTCATTGAAGATCTCCCGAAGTTTGCCGATGTAGTGGCACATCGGTGGCCGAACGGTTTCATCAACTGATAAGTTGATAGACTTAGAGACACCTCGAGTTTCTCATAATGTTGCTGTGACCCGGAACCCACCATAGCTTTACGATATCGTGTATATCCTGCAGAGCTCTCCTACAATCAAGAATAGCTCTTGAATTGATGGTCTATGACTTGAGAGCCTTGAGGGCCGCTGGACTATCGACATATATAGTCACCGGTCCTGTAAGGCTGCCTTCAAGCCCTTGCACCAGTTCAGCTGCTTTGCTGATAACAAGAACCTCCGCCTGAAAAGCACAACAATTATCGTAGAGCTTGTATGAGTTTTTAATTAGTGGATTCTCGCAGTAGACGCCAGCGCCAGTACCTTCTTCCAACGGATAGAACGCCTGTGACAACGTAGACTTCTTCGCAGAAGGAGGTTGTTTCTCAGACGACCTCATCCTCTTCACAACCACTGGTTGTGATTTTGGATCGGTCGACCGAGGTCCGTTATCCTTTGAGGAAGTAAATGCCGTCACCGACCCATCAATGTTCCGCCCGCTCGTGTTCCCACTTGTGTCGGATGGTATCTTCTTTTTCATTAGCTGACTCACCTCTATCACCCTTTGTTGGGGTTTAGAAGTTGGGCCAGCTGCAGAATCAGTCGAAACCTTCTGAGAGGATTTGGATAGCTTCTTTTTATACCCTCAGCATTTATGCTAACGAGGGTATATACACTTTCATACGGGCAAAATGTGCCTCATCGAAATAATGGTTTTAGATAACTTTTGAACGGAGTAACCGATTTGGTCCATACTTTGCCCATCGTATAATGTGTACCAGACATAGATAATGTTTCAATATAGACTCAATCGGCCCACTCCTTCGGGTACCTCCCACACAAAATTTCGGAAAACTTCATATTAGGGCCATCTTAGGCCATCGCTCTGATTTTTTAGCAACTTGTATTCACTGCCCTCTATACGACGGTACAATTTTCATTAGGGCAAGTCCATACTTCCTGAGAAAATAGCCTGAAAGTTGCAAAAAACCCCTATGACACCGTGTTAGGTGGTTGGAGCGCAAGATAACTTTAGAACAGATCTGCCGATTCGGTCCAAAATTTGGCCTTAGTAATATTTTGTCCAAACATAGTTTAAGTTTAAAGATAAGCCATATCGGTCCACTCCATCAGGTACCTCCCCCACAAAAGTTCAAAAATGTTCGGCAAATTCGGCAATTTGTTCATACGGTAACTCTTGAAGGGAGTGGCCGAATTGGTCCATACTTTACACATGCTAATATATCTACTAGATATAGATCAGGTTCAAATATGGAATATATTTGTCCACTCCATCCGGTACCTCTCACACAAAATTTCGGATAAGTTCACTTGAAGACCTGCTATAGGATCACTTTTATTTTTGTTGAAGCAACTTGCGTTCGCTGCCTCAATGACGATGGTAAACATTTTTCAGGGGCAAGTCCATACTTCTTTAGCAAACATCCCGAAGGGTGTAAAAACCCCCTGTGGCTCCATATGTAGTGGCTGGAGATCCACTTCCTCCGCAAAACTTTTGATCTCTAATCCTAATGAACATTTTTGTCGGTTCAAATTCCCAAAATTTTTAAAAACCCCTAAATACATAAGTTTTTTGGGAAAAAATTGTTTCAATATATACAGACTGAGGGTATATCTCTGTCGGCAAAGCCGACTGATACTTTTTTACTTGTTCCTTTTTGGCTTCGTCTCAGCCTTCATTGAGGGCAGCGACGTTGCCGCATTCGATAAAGGGGTGTCCTTATCAGAGCTGAAGTCTCCTCCCTTCATCACCTTCTCTTGACGTAGGGATTTCACTGACACGTACTTCCCTCTTTGTTACTTGAGGATATTCTCTTTCGAATCTCCTCACAAGGTATCATTTGAAACTCCCTTACGCTGATGGTGTTTGGGTCTTTAATAGCATACCGATTGCAATAGTTAGTTCGGTATAATTTTGTGCTCTTGCTTCGCTGGCTTTGGCATAATTGAAGGTCTGTGGATTCAGCGAATCATCCATCTTATCGATAGGTCCTTCGCTCGTGCCACTCCCCTCCTCTACTGCTTTTTGCCTTAGAAGTAGAGGTTTGTCGGGATTGTCCGACACCAAAACATCACCGGATGGGGGATAATTAACGAGACAAGAGGTAGGGACATGGATCACTGTCGCGTTCGTATCTTCCTCCTCCTCAGTCAGCGATAATGTATCCCAAATTTCATCAGGGATGCTTTCCTCCTTGAGTGTCAAAGGGACACTTTCCTCAATTATATGGTCCAGTTGCGGAGGGTCGTCCCCGCCCATTTTTTTAGTCCGCTCATTTGCAGCAGAGTTAGAGCTGCTGGCAGCGTTGTCAATGTCCATATTTGTGATTGTCAGGGATAATGAAGAGGTTGCACTTGTGAGTGTAAAGACTGAGAGTGCCAAGGCATCCACACCTACATCAGTCGAAGATTCATTTTGAGGGTTTTGTGTTTTTGTTTTTTTGTTAAAAGTTCGAATGTCCATGGGATATTGAGCTATGGAGGAGCTGAGGTCTACCGTGGTATAGCCTCCTTACCACGGCAAGGGCATGACAATTACTACAACCCCCTTAAAACCTCTTTCAAATTATAAAACAACAAGAAGCAAGTGAGCAAAAGTTATATTGGCACGAGGCCGACTATGTGATACCCTACACCACTAACCCTTTTGATAGAAATACTGAAGTTATCTGCCACCCTGACCTTTTCTTACCGGATGACTTAGGACTAACTGAACCAAAATAGTTACAGTACTCTCGAAATCAAGGTATTTTCACATGGTAGAACAATATAAGGTAACAGCTGACTGAACTGGGCTGTAATGTTATTATCAAATTCCATACGACATTTTATATTTTTATACCCTATACCACAATGTGGAAAAGGGTATAATAAGTTTGTTTTCCCAAAAATTCATGTAACGCCGCGAAATATTCGTCGTAGACCCCTCATGTGGTATACCAAACTTCATATCTCGACGAGATAAAGCGATTTAGCTATGTGTGTCCGTCCGTCCGTCTGTCCGTCCATTAAAAATTGTAATCAAGCTACAGGCCGCAATTATGGACCGATTGTCACGAAATTTAGTATGAAGGTCGGGGTTGTACCAGAATAGAACTGATTAGTTTTTGGCGATGATCGTGAAATATTAAAGGGATGAAATGGACCAAAAACAAAATTTTTGGTCGATTTTGTAGCCGCTCTGTAGGTCGCAATAATAGTTCGATCGCCGCGAAATTTTACACAAAAGTTAAGTTTATGATGGAGAAGGCGTGTGAAAAGCAACATGAATATCGGATAATATTTAGCGGGTTAAATGGACCAAAACTTTTGTGTGAAAATTGGTAAAATTTGTAATGTACAGGTTATATTTATCCATGGAGGAAAGATATTGCAAATCTATAGTGGTATAGGGTATCACATGGTCGGCCCTGTCCGACTAAAGCCTGCTCTTACTTGTTACTATTATAATTTTGTTTTCCTTTTTTCAGAATGAATACCAATCATGCTAATATAAATATGGAAGCAGCCGCTTCAGATTTCCAAAGACGATTTCACATTAGTGTGGATGATTCAGAGACAAATCGGACAAACGTAAGTATAAAATATGAAATTGTATTTTTTAGTACTAAGAGAGATAATTGAATATAAAATGAGTTTTACATAGTGTAAGGAACCTCTGAACTTTGATTTTTTAAATGCTTATTTCTGTATTACTGGTGTTTAATTGGGTTAAGATCAAGTATAGGGAAAGCATTTATTCGAGAACAATTTTATTGTGATAGGCCGTAATGTTAAAGGCAATCAAATACATTCACTTTGGAAATGAGAAATGATGTTATTATGGGCAACACAATATTCAGAAGGAGACTTTGAATGCCAGGGAAACGTTCAGGCATTTATATGTAAATCTTAATAAAATGTTAGCAATTCTTATTAATTCTTCAGATTGATTATAAGTCGCCATTGGGTAAATAAGTCTGTAAATGCCAATATAACGCATGTATGTATGTAAATACCAATAAGTCATTTGATGTATTAATGTGTATTATATAAACTCGGTTTATCTTAGCTTCCTTTGTTCGTAGTTTCAAGTTATAATATTGAATTGTAGAACTTGTCTTCTATGGTAAAAACTGTTTACATTATAAATATACAGCCTGATTATGAATGTAAACTCCGCGTGAGTTTTGTCTCTCTGCTGCTTCAACTTAAACCAGCAAATGAGAAAACTCTCGGGGAGTTAATATTCGTGATCGGGCTGATAATTTTGATGTGAAAATTGACAAATAGAAAGTATTAATTATTTAAAATGAGAATTTTTAATTTTTGTTTTAAAATCGCCTTTTATATTTCATCACATCAGTTCAGCACCGATGTTAGTATTGGTAACCTCAGTCATGGCAGTATTTCCAATACAAATGTACGACGTTTTAGTACATTTTTATGTAGTTCTTTAAGCACCGACAGCAGTACCACGAGTAATGAAAGTGGAGAAAGTGATGCTGCCGCAGCTAGTGGCAAAGATCATAATGATGATGATGATGACGAAATCTGTTGTGAATGTGGTACTGTACATTATAGTTCCGACGATGATGGTCTAGATTCGGATAATAATAACGATAAACGAAGAAATTCAATGATTCAATGCCCACACAATCACAATCTGCAACAGCAGCAACAACGACATAGTCGCATTCGTAGGGCATCAACAACTGATATTCTTGATAAAAATTTACATCTGGATCGTATCTTTGTATGTTGTGATGAATTCTATTGTTAAGATTATATTCTCCCTGCATCTTTGGAAGATAGTTTTTAAGATATTGTGTGTGTGTATTGCTATTTTATTCACGAATACAAATTGTTGTTGTTGTTTTATAGGATACTTTAAGTCAAAATAGTAGTACAAATACAACAACATCAACTAGTAGTACACCATTAAGTTTGCCCAGCACCAATGAATCCATCACCTCTCCCAACACCACCACCACCAATAGTCAGAGCAACAATAACAATGATGATGCAAATGGGAATGAAACTCTCGATGATTCAGCGACGGAAGATCATCATATCAGGTTGTTGAACACCCATATTTACACTATTCACATATAAACTATTCACAACGCTAATGGTGTTTATGTTATAAAAGAACACATTACCCAAAGACGTAACCCTTAACGTAACCTTTTTAGGGTTAAATCTTTGGGCTTTTCCGATGACGATATGTATGTATATAATTTTTTCCCAAGAACATCCCAAAGCGATTAAAGCACAATTTTTTCCCGTTAGACCAACGCGTTGTGAATGGTGGATTTAAAAAAAATATTTAATTTTTTAATTAACGGAAAATATAAAAAATTTCAATTTCGTAGATTTATATACAATTCTCTGCGACATCCAACGAGTCGGCTCGAAATTTCTGCTACATCTTTACTCAATGATTTAAGGCCTGTACGCCAAACAAGTGATGTTAACAATACCATGGATCGTATCAGGTTCGACGTTTTAGCCCAAAAGCTTTCTTCTAACATATAATTGTTAACAACTAATTCGTTACAAATCGGATGGAAAAGGCTATTTGCACTATCAGGACAATCATGAACTTTTCGGCAAAAAAAAAAAAAAAAAATGAAAAATTTTCTTCCCGATTAATTTACTTAAAAGGAATAATAAATTGAAATAAATTGTGGTGAAAATAGTGGGACGAAATTCCAAATTCAACACTGATTTCTTAACCCTGATTGGCCTGAATGAATTCGAAAATCTTCAAATCAAATTTTCTTCTTTTTTTTCAAAAAAATCTAAATCAAAGTCCTTTCCAATTTATCCGTTACAAATCTAATATTAACAATTTAGTTTTTTGAATAGGTTTTGTGTGAATGGTGTAAATATCTCCATTGTTTTTTTTTTCAAGTTTCATAGTTTCGATTTTTGTTTTTAATTAGATTATGTCTAAGTTCATCTCAACCTCCACCTCCTCCACCCAATGGTCAAAATGGAAATTCTTTATCTCGAGTGGCATTGGAAAATTTACGCAATCGTAATAACTCAGGACAAACATTTAGGCAGTTATCGGTGCGTAATAAACACTTAGAAACTTATCCCATCCCATCCATTTACATGTTAATAGTCATCTTGTATGAAATAATACATCCATTGAACACGCTTCCAAAAAAAGACATATGGTCTCTAATGAAATGTTGATGTTGTTTTTGTCATTTTTTAAAAGTCATCGTTTCACTTTTAGTCTATTTTGAAAATGTTTCCAATTGTTGAGTATGTTGGGATATAAATTGTGAAAATGACGCCTGCACAGTGATTCAGTATTCGGTTTTATTGGCCTATCCTTGTAAAACTTGTTAAATTTATAAAAAAAAGTATAGTAAAAATTTTAAAAATATTAGATTCTTGCAGGTTCTGGAACAGATCAATATTTAGAATAAGGTAGGCAAAAAAACACATTAGTTTAAAATATTTGAAGCTTGGTGAGCTGCTCCTGAAGACATTTTTTTTATTTTAGAAAACGTTTTTTGATAAATCTATGCATATATAATAGTACAGCTGTACTGTTGGGCGTTATTTTTCCTCAGGTCAAATTCAAACTTCAGTGGAGTAGATCTTCCAAAGGCCATAAAGGTTTAACAAAGGCTAACATTTGTTTTCGAAAAAATAAAGGTTGACCCATCAGAGATTGTCACTTTCTTTAAAGAAACAAAAAACAGAAAAATCAAATTGAAAGGGGAATGTTATTATCATTTGAAAGAACATTCGATGAATTTTTTTTCCAGATTATGTCTAACGAATATTGGACGAGGCTACGTCTCAGATGGTCCATCCGTTGAGTCCAATTTTCAATGACTCGTTTTAGCTTTTCAACTGGTAACTGGGAAATGGCACGTCTGATGTTTTTCCCCAAGACCGGAATCGAAGCTGTTTTTGTTGAAATAACGGTCGCCATTGATGATGAAGTCCTAACCGGCATCATTTTGAAGAAATAGGGTCCGACGATTCCACCGACCCACAAACCGTTATTTTTTCTGGATGAATCTTAAATCTCTTTAAGTTGCTCTTCTTCCCAAATGTGGCAATTTTGCTTCTTTACATACCTATAAAGTACGTTGTGATGGTTACAACGTAATAAGGAAGGACCGCACCTGAATTGGAGGTGGGGAATTGGCTTTCCTTTCGCACCAGCCTGTTCAATGCAGACCTATCTCGCTTGAGCCTGACTCTAATGACCCGTACATGAAATGTATCTGTTATACCCAGTCAGGTGTGGAACTGCCGAGAGATAGAGTTGCTGAACGTATACATCCCGCCGAGAAATAGCTGTATCTCAGATTATAAGCCTGACATTAGCCCGCTTTTGGAAGGTCATAATCGTCTGGTCCTGCGGGACTTTAATGCGCATCATGAGATGTGGCATTCGGCCCTCGGAAACGACCAGAGAGGTATAGCGCTGGCTGAGCATATTGATAGCTCTACGTTTTGCTCGGTCAATGAGGACGCCCCTACCAGAATTAGAGGAGCGTGTCACAGTTCGCCAGACATAACCATCGTGTCACCTGGTCTCACAAATGACGTCACCTGGCAACCCGTCATTTCCCTTGGATCAGACCATCTCCCCATAATTGTCTCCATTAGCAGACCACCCGATTTCATCACCTCTGAACGCCGCACATTCGTCAATCATGGGAAATCTGATTGGCCGAGTTTCAGAGAGTTCACCAATCACCGCTTCAGAGGATTACCCAATCCTTCTGATGTTCGGGTAGCGGAAAGGACGTTCCGAGACATCATCAATGCTGCAGCCGCTCGCCATATACCTGCTGGTCGAATACCCGAAGTAAGAACAAATTTCCCAGCAGAGGTGACGGGATTAGCAAATGAGCGTGATGAGCTTCGTCGAACCAATCCCAATGACCCCAGAGTCAGGGAGCTGACACTGGAAGTTAACAGGCTGGTCAGCGAGCATAAGCGGAACAAGTGGTTAAATCATCTGAAGAGTTGCGACATTGGAGCCGGTAAAGGAGAATTGTGGGCAACGGTTAAGTCACCCTCGAACCCTGGAAGAAGGGAAGAGAGGACCTCAGTCACGTTTGGCGACGTTACGTTGACTGACCCGAAGAGGTGTGCAAGTTATTTCAATCGACTGTCTGTCGAGCACCCCGAGAGTGACAGGGCGAAGAGAATAGTATTACGTCGCATCCGATCTCTTCCTTCCGAGGAGGAACCACCACAGTTTACAATGGATGATGTTACCAATGCCATCAGGAACGCTAAATCATCCACAGCGTTGGACCCTGATGGAATCTCCATGGTAATGCTGAAGCAGCTGGATAAGCCGGGAGTGGAGTATCTCATTAAAGTTCTCAACTTATCGCTATCCACCCTCATTGTTCCCGAAGTCTGGAAAATGGGAAGGGTGGTTCCACTACGGAAGCCCGGCAAGGATGCCAGCAAAAGTGAATCGTACAGACCGATTTCGCTTTTGTCGCCCGTAGCAAAGACCCTTGAGGCCTTAGTCCTCCCCAGTATCAGAAATAGCTATCAAGTTGCCGATCATCAGCATGGATTCCGTAAGCAGCACAGCTGTACAACTGCGCTGCACGCCATTACCACACATATTTGTCAAGGACTCAACCAGAGACGGCCGTGCGATAGAACAGTGATGGTGGCGCTTGACTTATCAAAAGTCTTTGATACAGTCAGGAACTCCACGCTGTTTGAGGACATTGAGCAGACTACCCTCCGGCCAAGCTTGAAACGTTGGATAGTCAATTATATGTGTGGACGCCAGTCGTACATGGAATTCAGGAACAAGAAGTCCAAACCCCGTGGAGTGAAACAGGGAGTTGTCCAAGGTGGGGTGATATCTCCGGAACTGTTTAACCTCTACCTTTTCTGTATTCCGCCCCCTTCAGACGGCATTGAGATCGTAACGTATGCGGATGATTGCACGATCCTGGCGTCAGGTACCTGCCCTGATGACATCTGTGAGAGACTGAACTCCTATTTAACCGATCTTACCACCTTTTTTCACGGGAGGAATATGCAGATATCCGCCACTAAATCGACGGCCACTCTGTTCACCACATGGCGCAGTATAGAAGAGAGTTGAATATCAGGGTCGATGGTAACAGAATTCCGACCACAAACTGCCCCAAAATTCTAGGGGACACATTCGACACCACTTTCACGTCGTCCGCGCATGCCACAGCTATCTGCGATAAACTGAAATGTAGGAACAAGGTCCTCAAGTCCCTAGCCAGCAGCACTTGGGGTGCAGATAAAGAAACCTTGTTGAGCGATAGGTCGGTCTGTGGTAAGCTATGCGGCGCCAGTTTGGTCCCCGAATTTATGTGACACGCAGTGGGATAAGATTCAAATTTGTCAGAACGCCGCCCCTGAGAACAGCAACAGTGTGCCTCCTCAAATATACAGTGGACCATCTACATGAGGAGGCAAAGATTCTTCCAGTACGACAACATAATGAGATGCTATCGTTGCAGTACTTGCTCGGGTGCTACCGTGATAGCCATCCCAATCACCATCTGCTGGCCACCGATACACCCAGGCATATCAAGAAGGATATTCATGCTCTAGAGACGACGGTCCAACAATATCGGAGAGAACCTCTAGATCAACAGGCATATCAGGCAGGTTTGAACAGCTTTCACACGCACACAGTTGCTACTAGTAAGACCATAAGCAATTATTGTGTGAATGCAGTCATCGGAGCACATCCCCCATATATCGTAGCTGAAGAGCGTCAGCTACCACGACAAACCAGAGTAGTTTTGGCTCAATTACGCTCAGGATATTGCAGTCACCTAAATTCCTATTGGGCGGGAATCGATCGCACCGTGCAAGACATCTGACCGGTATGCGGCATGGGTCCGTACGATACTAAGCACCTATACAACTACCCCGCCAAGCCTACTCATCTGACTCCGGTGGATCTGTGGTTACATCCCATCGAAGTAGCTAACTTCCCGGAACTGGAGATAGACCCAGAGCCAGATTGAACAGGAAAACGAACATACAAACATAATAATAAAACACTGTTACAACAACATATCAGTCGTAGACTGAACCAGAAAAGACCGTGCGAACGAACTGTTATGGTGAGTCTTGACCTATTCGAGGACATAGAGAAGACTTTCCTCCAGCCGTGTTTGAAATTTTGAATAATCAATTATATGTGTTGTGTGGACGCCGAATAAAAAGTCCAAGATCCGTGGTGTGAAACAGGGAGGGGTGTTATCTCCAGAACTATTTACCCTTCACTTTTCGGAATTTCCACAACTTCTAGACGGCACAGAGATCCAATGTATTCAGATGATTGTACGATCTTGGCGTCCGGTCCTATTTACATAGCTGACTTAGTGCAGTTCTTCCATGAGAGGAATATGAAAATATTCACAGATAAATCCACTGTCACGCTGTTCACAACCTGGAAGACAGGCTCCACCTGAACATATTGGACGATTGTATTCGGTTTCACAGTGGTTCAGTGGGATGCCATCGTTGTGCAATGGTATGCACACCCGCCTTGCACGTAGAAGGTCGTGGGTTCGATTCCCCGTCAGTAATGTAGGCGACATTTTCTGAGTATTTTATTTATTTATTTATTTCAGCCATGTAAAACTTCTCTACAAGTGGTGTCTTAAGACACGCCGTTCGGACTCGACGATAAACATTAGGTTCCATATCATTGAGCTAATGTGAATCGCGGTGCACTCATTGCTATGAGAGAAGTCTCCCTTCTTCCGCCTGGGACGTTTGTGGAACAATAATTATTATTACCTTAAGCATTTATGCTAACGAGGGTATATACACTTTCATACGTGCAAAATGTGCCTTATCGAAATAATGGTTTTAGACCCCAAGGACGAAATGTGTTTCAGACAATTTGGAGTTGATTAAGCCATGTCCGTCCGTCTGTGTGGCTGGAGCGCACGATAACTCTCGAAAGGATCAACCGATTAGGTCCAAAATTTGGCTTTCGTAATATATTGTCCAAACTTAGTATAAGTTCGAAGATGGGTTATATCGGTCCACTCCTTCCGGAACCTCCCCCACCAAAGTTCGGGAAATTTGTGCGCACGATAACTTATAAAGGAAGTAACAGATTTGGTCCATACTTTGAACATCGTACAATTTCTAGCTGACTTAGATAAGGTTACAATATGGACTCAATCAGTCCACTCCTTCGGGTACCTCACACACAAAATTTCGGATAAGTTCAGTTTAGGACCTTCTCTCGAATCGCTTTGCTTTTTGTTTAAGCAACTTGTATTCTCTGCCCCCCATACGACGGTACAAGTTTCATCAAGGGCAAGTCCATACTTCCTGAGAAAATAGCTTGAAAGTTGCGAAAAACCCCTATGACACCGTGTGAGGTGGTAGGAGCGCAAGATAACTCTAGAACGGATCTGCCAATTCGATACAAAATTTGGCCTTAGTAATATATTGTGCAAACATAGTTTAAGTCCGAAGATAAGACATATTGGTCCACTCCTTCAAGTACCTCCCCCACAAAAATTCAAAAATGTTCGGAAAAATTGTGCGCACGATAACTCTTGGTGGGTGAGACCGATTTGGTCCATACTTTACACATCCTAATATACCAGATATAGGTCAGGTTCGAACATGGACTATATTTGTCCACTCCTTCGGGTACCTCCCACACAATTTTCTTGATAAATTCACTTTAAGGCCTGCTCGCGTATCACTATGATTTTTGTTAAAGCAACTTGCATTCGCTGCCTCAATTACGACAGTAAAATTTTTTTCGGGGCAAGTCCATACTTCTTTAGAAAACAGCCCGAATGTTGTAAAAACCCCTATGGCACCATATGTATTGACTGGACAGCTCGAACCGAATACTACGTTCGTTCACACTTTGGATATTGTGGTACTTATAGGTCCACTGCTTCCGGTACCTCCCCAACAAAAGTTCGTTAATATTCGCTAAAATGATACGCGCGATATCTCATAGAAGTAGCAAACGATTTGGTCCAAACTTTAAATCTTCAAAATTAAAATTTTTTTGTGTGTTTAATTCGAGGATCCTTCCTGTTTACAGAGATATTATGTTTTTCGTAGGCTAGTATGGTAAAAAAGCACTATATATCGATATTCGCGCAAATTTTTGCGCTTTAATCCTATCCATATTTTTGTCGGTTCATATGCCCATTTTTTTTTGGAAAAAAAGTATTTCAATCCACATAGGCTGAGGGTATATCTCTGTCGGCAAAGCCGACTGATACTTTTTTACTTGTTGTACTGTCATATGCTCAGGGTATTTAGCCGGCTGATTATTTTTACAAATTTCGAAATGAGAATCTTTAGCAATAAATGAAAATATTCAAATTAAAAAGATTCGCATAATAAAGCAATTTGGTCCTGAATTGCTCAGCAACCACCACTGGACCTTCTTTAATACAAATTATTTATTCTGCATAAAATAAAAAAAACCTTTTAAAATACGACACAGTTCATTCGATGTTCATAAAAGTGTAATTAAAAGAAGCTGTATGCCTCTTCCACAACCTACAAGAATCTAAAATTTTTTACTACGATAGCAATTTTTCCATTATGATATCGGAAAAAAATAGTAAAAATTAGTAGATTCTTGCAGTTCTGTAATAGACCAAATTATTCCATTTCAAACATTTCAAATGGTAGATTTCGAAACATTTTTGTAAAATTAACAATTCACTCTCTTTGGGATTTATGGCGCTGGGAGTAAGTCGTTAAAATTTCTCATAACATTTTGCACTTTTTAACAAATTTCTTGAACCACATTGCACACTTCGCATTGTATCCATACAGTCAGTAAGTCCTGTTTCTTGTAGTAGACTGTTTCGTCCTTTAATTTTTCAAAGAGAAGCATTGAGTTGAAATTGTTGTTACATATTCGATTTCCATACATAACTCGCAATGTAATACTGTGTGTAATATTTACTTATTTAAGATTTGCTCCGAAGAAGAGTTCGAAATCTAAAGTGTGTTTAAAATTTGTACCCAGGTGAAACAGAAGACGATTTCAACGCTTACTATCTATCAATTCTTTTATTGATAGGATATTTCACTATTTTTAAATTATTTTCAATAATTGTAATTATTTATTTATTATTCATTTGCCATTAAAACAGTAAGTTTTGACAGCAAAAGAAAACATGATCTGGTCTTACTGTGTCACCTTGTTATTGTGCCATGGTTGGTAGTTTTGAATCTAAACATTTGTGTAGGATTCCTCATAAGTAATATTGTTTTGTCCAACTGATGGTAGTTGCTAAAGTGTATTGCTATCCAGTATTTGCTTTATTAACATACCCACCCACATCTTTGCCACAATAATCGCAATTAATGAACATTTTCTTTTCTTAACATTCCCCAGCAGAATGAAGATGGTGATCAAACAGATAGCGGAAATCGTTCACAAACGTCTGCATCGTCAACAAGACGAAATTCGGTTGAAGATAATAATGCAGCCACAACAGAACCGGTAAGGATTTTAAAAAATACTTCAAAAACTTTACATATTCTCAAAAAATTTTAACTTTAATTTTTAAGGCTGCTTCCACTACAGATGAGGAGCCCCTACCGCCACGATGGTCCATGCAAGTGGCGCCCAATGGTCGTACCTTCTTTATAGATCATGCCTCAAGGCGTACAACATGGATAGATCCACGTAATGGTCGTGCCAGTCCAATGCCAAATCAAACACGACGTGTTGAAGATGATTTGGGACCATTACCCGAGGGTTGGGAAGAGCGTGTACATACCGATGGCCGAGTATTTTACATTGATCATAGTACGTTGTTTTGAAGATTCACTCAGAATTGGGGTTTCTATTGAAATTTATTTTCATTTCTTCTCTTCTAGATACAAGAACAACACAATGGGAAGATCCACGATTATCGAATCCCAATATTGCTGGGCAAGCTGTACCCTATTCAAGGGATTACAAACAAAAATATGAATACTTTAAAAATCATCTTAGGAAACCTGTAAGTATGATACATAAGTTGTTTTTCTAAGACAATTCGAAAAAAAAAAAACAAATTGGTCAAATTACTGTCAAGAAAGTCGGTTAAAAAATATTTCCCATGAACTTCCCAGAAGATCTAATAGAAAATTTTTCTCATATCGAAGAGTTCAACCCGGTTCTATATTTCTAATCGATGGGTCTGTTTTATATCGCCGGTTTGGAACGGTGTACCGAAAAGTACGACAGAGGGAATGCTATAGCCGAAAATCAGCCTTATTCTGAATGTAAGCTCGCCGTGAGTTTTGTCTCTCTGCCGTTTCAGCCTAAAAGAGCATTTATGTTCACGGTTAATTTACGTTCAGAATAAGGCTGAATGTTAATTTATCTCAGTGTCATGGTTCAAAGGCATGTTTCAATCATGGAGCATTTTCAATTGGTCTTGAATTACACTATGCAACACTGAAAATGCAAACAACTTCTAGTATACATTTTTTGAAAGTACATATTTGGCTACAAAACCCCTAGTAGGGTTTTGTCCTGTCAGATCCAGTTCGGATTTTATCGCCTCATCTAAACCGGGCTAAATCTACACTTTTTTGCATTTATCAGGCCTTTATCTCAAAAACGAATAGGAATTTGGCCTTGCTGTCTTTAGCATTATTGTAGCCCTAAACTAGTAGAACTTATATTTTGAAAAAACCCGCATAAGAAAAACCTCATCTAGGGCATCAAAATCTTTAAAATATAGAAAATTTTAAATAATTGCTGAAATTCTGGTCAGTATCGGCTAAACTATTGGGAGTTGAAACAAGTAACCTTTTGCAAAAATCTTCCAAATAAAGTTCTCAACAATTCTTTAGAACATTCAGAAACTCTAAAACGCTTACTTCACTTTGTTTCAGCGGTATTTTGCATCGTATCTTTTACAACACGTATTTCAAACACTGTTCACACCAACAGTTTATTCTCGCATTTCGGATTTCACTACATTATTGACATTTTTATTAAATCGTCGTTGAAAAATGTACTGAAAACAACGGCATAGAGGCATTTTACAACAATGACATTATCTGAAGGGTTGTGTATTACATTCCAGGGAATATTTTTCCAAAAGAAAATATTCAGAAAAAATTAACGGTTTTGGAGATACGGTGCGAAATGAAATTTAAGGTAATAAATTTAATTTTTCGAGTTCATTATTTCTCCAAATATTTTATTCTTGTCCTTATCTACAAATTTGCTTCAGAGGTCAGAAGAAGATTCGCTTTAGTTTCAGAGATATAGCCCCGAATTTCTTTAAAAACTCAATATTTAACCATGTTTAGATGGGGCCATAAAATGCGAGCTGGATCTGACACAACAAAACTCAACTAGGGTTTCTTGTCGTTTGGGTCTGTACTTTCAAAAAATCCTCAGTTCGAATTGTTTGCACAAGATCACCTTAAAAATGTTGCACAGTGTTATCATTTCAGCTTACAACCACCCAGGTTGTTTTTGAACATTTTTTGAAACTGTATTTTACATAACTTTTTATTTTCTTTTCCAGACTAACGTACCCAATAAATTTGAAATTCGTGTTCGCCGTACATCAATATTAGAAGATTCTTATAGAATTATCAGCCAAGTAACCAAAACGGATTTATTAAAAACCAAATTATGGGTAGAATTTGAAGGAGAAACGGGTTTGGGTAAGTGAAAAAATAAAACCTAGTGTTTGGTTAGGGAAAATACGTCTTTGTCATTATAATTGTAGACATTACTTTAACTCCCCTGATATGTATGGGAGACTTTAATTCTAAAGTAGGAAAAGACAATACAACCTATGGGTAAGCACGGAATAGGAGTACGAAACGAGAACGGAGAACTTCTATTAGAAACGTGTAGCAGACATGGTCTCATAGTAGGTGGTACTTGTTGGCTTGGCTCTGACCACCACCTACTTCTCGCGATAGTGCAAATGAAAGTAAGCGCCATCAAAAATATACATCAAAAATTTACGTCATCGTTATCAGGAAGCCGTAGAAAACGATTTAAATATGATGTTAGAACAGGAGAATGTCCCAAACGAAGGCATAGAAGAACGCTGGGAACACATTAAAAATAATAAAACCCGGAAAAAAGGAATGGATGAGCCCATCAACTGGGAGCTTTATAGAAGAAAGAAGAAATCTGAAAATATCAAAGAACAATGAAAAATCGTCACATAAAAAAATTGAATTGGAAAAGTTATACACAACAAAAAACAAGGAAGAACTGCTTGTAGAAGAGACAAAAGAGCATACACTGATGAACTTGCGATGCAAGCAAACGAAGCCGCAAATAGGAACGACAATAAAGCGGTCTATGATATAACAAAACGGCTAGCAGGGAGACATGAACCACATGACCGCCCCATCAAATCAAAGGATGGGACTGTTCTAACAAACATTGATGAACAAATTTCTCGCTGGCGCACGCACTTTATGGAAACATTAGATAATACTCCGAACTCTCCTTCAAACTTTAATACCATGTCCGACGTACCCATACCTACGTCTAATCAACTCAGCACCGAACCACCATCCCTCATTGAAATAGAGAATGCTATTAAAAGGCTCAAAAACAACAAAGCTCCAGGATACGACCGTATTCCGCCAGAAATAATAAAATGCTGTCCTACAAAAATATCACAACTTTTTTTTTACCCACTATTTCAAGATATTTGGAGAGAAGAAAAACTACCCAACGACTGGTTACAAGGCATTCTACTAAAACTGCCGAAAAAGGGAGACCTTTCCCAATGTAAAAACTATAGAGGGATTTCTCCTCTTTCCATACCTTCCAAAATACTCATAATATATAATATTCTTCTTAATAGAATTAACTACACGGTAGAAACAAATCTTCGGAAAGAACAAGCTGGGTTCCGCGCAAATATGTCATGTGTAGACCATATAAATACGCTCCGAATAATCGCTGAGCGAACAATAGAAATGCAAAGTAATATATATATGACGTTCGTGGACTACACAACTGCTTTTGACAGCGTATTCCGGTCCAAAATATGGGAGCTACTACAAACAACAGGTATTCCATCGAAGCTCATAAACCTTATTAAAGCTCAGTATGACGGATTCCATTGCCGGGTCCTACACAATGGCCGTTTATCGGAACCATTTCGTCCAAAATCCGGTGTGAGGCAGGACTGCCTACTGTCGCCACTACTATTTCTTCTGGTAATTGATAATGTGATGAAGGAAACAATCGCAGGTAGCCGTCGTGGTATCCAATGGACTATAAGCAGCCATCTTGAGGATCTAGACTACGCAAACGACATTTGCCTACTATCCACCAAGCACTCAGATATGCAGTCTAAACTCGACGACTTAGTTGCCCACTCAGCGAAAGTCGGATTAAGAATTAACACCGCAAAGACAAAGGCATTAGCAATAAAAGCATCAAACAACAATCATTTTGTCATTGGACAGGAACAAATAGAGTTCGTAAACAAATTCTGCTATCTGGGAAGCATGATCTCAACCGAAAGCAGTGCACAGGCTGACATTGAATTCAGAATTGGTAAAGCCAACAGCGCCTTCTTTCAATTAAGAAGCATCTGGAACTCAAGGGTTATACTAACGAAGTCAAAAATCAACATATTCAAATCAAACGTTCTGTCAGTACTATTGTATAGTTGCGAATCATGGTTAACAACAACAACCCTTAACAACAAATTGCAAAGCTTCACAAACAGATGCTTGCGGTCTATTTTAAAAATCTGGTGGCCAAATGTAATAAGCAATGAAAATCTGTACAAAAAATGTGATATAGAACCTATTCCCGTTATAATAAAAAGAAGGAAGTGGCAATGGATTGGTCACACATTGCGAAAAGAACAAGATGAGATATGTCGCCAAGCCCTAGACTGGAACCCGCAAGGACACAGAAGGAAGGGTCGGCCAAAGACCACTTGGAGAAGAAGCCTGATGAAGGAAGTGGGGAGCAGCGGCAGAAGCTGGAATGAAATTAAACGTATTGCGAATGATAGAATAGTTTGGAAAAACCTTGTAAAGGCCCTATGCTCCCCAAGGAGTTAAGAGGAAATAAAGAAAGAAGAAGAAGAAGACTTTAACTCCCCAATAGATTTTGGGGTGACCGTCAAAACAATCTTCTGTTTTTGTCCTTTAAAAATGCACGGCGTGTGTTGAGTATCACCAATACGAATTGAGGCTGTTGCATCGCGAGGGCCAACAGCACTTCAGTTTGCCTTGGCAGTTGGCGTTCGTCTGGTGCTAGTACGGCATTCACCCTATACCTTTGAACTACCTGTGCACAACTGCATCACTGTGAATGCTATCCAAGCCAGCCTGATAGACTCGTTGGTCTAGATATTCGGAAAATCATTTTACAATGATCAAGGTAGATGCATATGCGCAGCTGATCGAACATGAATTTTCAAAACAAGTTGTAAATTGAATTAATCATCGAAAATATACGACAATATAGAACTTTACAACTTTATTTGGAAAATTATCGTAAAATTATCTATATATCCTATTAATTGTGTATAGTACTAGCAAATGAAAAAATAATGATTTTATCGTTGAGACGTCATAATAATAAATTTTGATAGATAGAAGTTGTGCTCAGAACCTGCACAACATTAGTACTTGCAGTAGTTTTCCCGTTTAGTGTTAAAAATGCGTTCCCGTACTCCGAAATCTAGCAAGACTTGCACTTCTCTGTAAACAAAAATAGCGCCGAATAACACCATCTTCTCCTGTTTTCTGCCATACAATTTTGTCTTAGTAGAAACTAGCAGCAAGCATGTTCATTGGCATCTAATACGATAGCTGATACGTTGATTTTGAAATTTATGCTGGAGTTTTTGCAATTTCATTTTTCCGTTCCCGTATTTTTTAAGAAATTTGTATGGGAAGCAATTTTTGACAATTCGCTCTTTTTTCTAACATTACCATTAAAAAAGTACGGGAACACAATGAAAAATAGCATTGTAACAAAGTAATTTAATATTTTTTTCACATTGTTTACAAATTGTTATACTGAAATTTTTTGTTGCAGCAATTGACCATATACCTTGTTTATTGTGATACGTGAAAAGTGTTGCAACTTTTGGTACTTTTTTAGGCACAAACAGGGTTGTATATCATGTGTACTGTGATTTCGATGTTGATTTCTCTGAAATCACGAAATGAAATGATTTCATTTTTGTATGCGAAATCATGATAAATTTTGCTTGATTCCGCGCGAAATTACGAAACGCCTTCGAAATCACGAAACGACGCCGAATGTAAACTAAGCATTAATCTAATAATGAATGAAGTTACTGGAAACGTAAACGTAAAGTGATAATAAAAGGAAATATGTACACATGAGAAATGCATTTATGATAAACAAAAGAAAACGTAAAATAAAATAATTCAAAATAATGTTGATCCGTTTCAAACTTGTATTCACTGTACTCCATACGACGGTACAAGTTTCATTAGGGGCAAGTCCATACTTCCTGAGAAAATAGACTAAAAGTCGCAAAAAACCCCTATGACACCGTGTGAGAGATAACTCTAGAACGGATCTGCCGATTCGGTTCAAAATTTGGCCTTAGTAATATTTTGTCCAAACATTGTTTAAGTTTGAAGATAAGCCATATCGGTCCACTCCTTTAGGTACCTCCCCCACAAAAGTTAAAAAGTTGTTGGAAATTTTGTTCATACGGTAAGTCTTGAAGGGAGTGGCCGAATCGGTCCATACTTTACACATCCTAATCTACTAGATATAGATCAGGTTCAAATATGGACTATATTTGTCCAATCCATCCGGTACCTGCCACACAAAATTTCGTATAAGTTCACTTTAAGACCTGCTATCGTATCACTTTGATTTTTGTTGAAGAACTTGCATTCGCTGCCTCAATTATGATGGTAAACCTTTTTTCAGGGGCAAATCCATACTTCTTGAGCAAACAGACCGAAGAGTGTAAAAACCCCCTATGTCTCTATATGTTGCGGCTGGAGATCCACTTCCATAACGGTCAATGTCGATCCATTCCTTTTAGTATCTCCTCCGCAAAACTTTTGATCTTTAATCCTAATCATCACTTTTGTCGGCAAGTTTAAATGTCCAAAAAGGGCCACAAAATTCTGAAAACACACTTGAGGGTATATCTCTACTTTTTACTTGTTTTAGGATAATTTGTATTGAGTTTACTTTTTTTCGTGTTTTCTTGCAGATTATGGTGGTTTGGCCAGAGAATGGTTCTACTTGTTATCCAAAGAAATGTTCAATCCGTACTATGGCCTTTTTGAGTATTCAGCCATGGATAATTATACTCTACAAATTAACAATGGCAGTGGACTGTGTAATGAGGATCATTTACATTACTTCAAGTGGGTATATCAAACAGATGATGCTGAGATCAAAAATTTAACATTGAATTTGTTCCCTTCTTTTCCCATAATAGATTCATTGGTCGCATTGCCGGCATGGCCGTTTATCATGGTAAACTATTGGATGCCTTCTTTATACGTCCCTTCTACAAAATGATGTTAGAAAAGCCAATCGATCTCAAGGACATGGAATCTGTAGATACCGAATATTACAATTCCTTAATGTGGATTAAAGAAAACGATCCCCGCCAACTGGAACTGACCTTCTGTGTAGATGAGGATACATTCGGTCAAAAGAGTCAGCATGAATTGAAGCCAGGCGGTGCCAACATTGAGGTGACCGATGAGAACAAAGATGAATACATTAAATTGGTGATTGAATGGCGTTTTGTGGCCCGTGTCAAAGAACAAATGACTGCCTTTTTACAAGGTTTTGGTTCAATAATTCCCTTGACTTTAATTAAAATATTCGATGAACATGAATTGGAATTGCTGATGTGTGGCATACAGAATATCGATGTCAAGGATTGGAGAGAAAACACCCTTTACAAGGGGGACTATCATCAGAATCACATTATCATACAATGGTTTTGGCGTGCCGTGCTCTCATTTCCCAATGAGATGCGTTCACGTTTGCTGCAATTTGTTACTGGCACATCACGGGTACCTATGAATGGTTTCAAGGAATTGTATGGTTCAAATGGTCCACAAATGTTTACCATTGAAAAATGGGGTACACCAAATAACTATCCCAGAGCACATACATGGTAAGGAAATTAAACAAATGACAAATAAATAAATAAAAATATTTTTAAATATTCCAATTCTATTTTTTTTTAATTGCAGCTTTAACCGCCTAGATTTACCACCCTATGAGGGTTATTTACAACTAAAGGATAAACTAATCAAAGCCATCGAAGGAAGCCAAGGTTTTGCTGGAGTTGATTAAAAAAACCCCCAACCAAACAAAATGTTTCTAGGTGTTCAATAATAATAAAAAAAAAACATAAAAGTGATGCTGTCGCTCTATGGTGGACCACATGGCGACAATCATTATTCCTATATATATTTATATAAATATAAAAAAAATACATAAACAAAAACATCAAGGCAATTCTTGCAAAACAAAATAAGAACAACGTCATTGCCCATAAACGTTGCAGTCTACGAAGAATGTTTCTTTGGCAAGCAAAGAACACAAAGAAACAGACAAACCATCATCATACAACGAAGACTAAATGTAAAACACAATAGACGCGTAATTAAGTCGTGGCCTTTTTCCAAAAAAGAAAAACAACAACAAACAAAACAACAAAATTGTACTTATTTATTTGCCTGTTTCCCATTTCTTGTTTTTCCTTTTGTATAATCATTATTTTTAATAATAATATGTTTATAATTACTACAAACAAACAAAAACAAAATGCAGACGCAATAACTATAGAGAAATAAATTATTTGACTATTTCAAATTATAACTAAAAAACTGACCACATGAGTTTTCATTTCAGTTGGGACACAATGATGAGCCGGAGTGGGGAATGCATTTTTAAGACTGGGACAAAATCCAAACCTTTGGGTTTTTCTTTCATAAATTCTCCTTGAAACGTCAACTGACGTCAATGCTGCAAAAAACATAATCAAAGCTATATCTAAAATATTGGCTATTTACGCCAAGACCAACAATATCTAGGTACTTGTTTTTCTTAGGCAATAATTGATGGCGTCTAGAATATTGCAGAAATATTATCAAATTCCGATTAAAAGATTATCTTTGCTTTAATTAAAAAATACTATACCTATAAACATGTTTTGTTTACAATTATTATTAATTTTAAAAATTGTTCAGAGATAGTTTAAAGATTGTTTCTGTTCCCTCAGCCTTTAGGCTGACGAAACAATGGTCAGGTTCTAATATGGAATAGATAGGTACACATTTCAAGAATAAGCACCCTTTACTTTAAAATGGTCTTAGATGCACCCTTTAGTTTGGAAAGGGTCTTAAGAAGCCCCCTTTACTTTGGAAAGGGTCTTAAGAAGTCCCCTTTCCTTTGAAAAGGGTCTTAAGCAGCACCTTTTCCATTGAAAAGGGTCTTAAGAAGGGTATAAGAAGCACCCATTCCATAGGAAAGGGTCTTAAGAAGGGTATAAGAAGCACACATTCCATAGGAAAGGGTTTTAAGAAGCACCCATTCCATTGGAAAGGGTCTTAAGAAGGACCCTTTCCAGTGGAAAGTATCTTAAGAAACACCCTTTCCTTTGAAAAGTATCTTGAAACACCCTTTACATTGAAAAGGGTCTTAAGAAGCACCCTTTATTTTGGAAAGGGTCTTAAGAAGCACCCTTTCCTTTGGAAATGGTCTTTCCCTCATCGATTCCTTTGGAAATGTTCTTATGAGCCGGAAAGGTTCTTATGAAGCACCTTTTCCCTTGGAAAGGTTCTTATGAAGCACCTTTTCCCTTGGAAAGGTTCTTATGAAACCCCTATTCCTTTGAAAAGTCTTACAAAGCACCCTTTCCTTTGAAAAGAGTCTTACAAAGCACCCTTTCCTTTGAAAAGTATCTTGAAACACCCTTTACTTTGAAAAGGGTCTTAAGAAGCACCCTTTCCTTTGGAAAGGGTCTTAAGAAGCACCCTTTACTTTGGAAAGGGTCTTAAGAAGCACCCTTTACTTTGGAAAGGGTCTTAAGAAGCACCCTTTACTTTGGAAAGGGTCTTAAGAAGCACCCTTTACTTTGGAAAGGGTCTTAAGAAGCACCCTTTCCTTTGGAAAGGGTCTTAAGAAGCACCCTTTCCTTTGGAAAGGGTCTTAAGAAGCACCCTTTACTTTGGAAAGGGTCTTAAGAAGCACCCTTTACTTTGGAAAGGGTCTTAAGAAGCACCCTTTACTTTGGAAAGGGTCTTAAGAAGCACCCTTTACTTTGGAAAGGGTCTTAAGAAGCACCCTTTACTTTGGAAAGAGTCTTAAGAAGCACCCTTTCCTTTGGAAAAGGTCTTAAGAAGCACCCTTTCCTTTGGAAAAGGTCTTGAGAAGCACCCTTTCCTTTGGAAAAGGTCTTAAGAAGCACCTTTCCTTTGGAAAAGGTCTTAAGAAGCACCCTTTCCTTTGGAAAAGGTCTTAAGAAGCACCCTTTCCTTTGGAAAAGGTCTTAAGAAGCACCCTTTCCTTTGGAAAAGGTCTTAAGAAGCACCCTTTCCTTTGGAAAAGGTCTTAAGAAGCACCCTTTCCTTTGGAAAAGGTCTTAAGAAGCACCCTTTCCTTTGGAAAAGGTCTTAAGAAGCACCCTTTCCTTTGGAAAAGGTCTTAAGAAGCACCCTTTCCTTTGGAAAAGGTCTTAAGAAGCACCCTTTCCTTTGGAAAAGGTCTTAAGAAGCACCCTTTCCTTTGGAAAAGGTCTTAAGAAGCACCCTTTCCTTTGGAAAAGGTCTTAAGAAGCACCCTTTCCTTTGGAAAAGGTCTTAAGAAGCACCCTTTCCTTTGGAAAAGGTCTTAAGAAGCACCCTTTCCTTTGGAAAAGGTCTTAAGAAGCACCCTTTCCTTTGGAAAAGGTCTTAAGAAGCACCCTTTCCTTTGGAAAAGGTCTTAAGAAGCACCCTTTCCTTTGGAAAAGGTCTTAAGAAGCACCCTTTCCTTTGGAAAAGGTCTTAAGAAGCACCCTTTCCTTTGGAAAAGGTCTTAAGAAGCACCCTTTCCTTTGGAAAAGGTCTTAAGAAGCACCCTTTCCTTTGGAAAAGGTCTTAAGAAGCACCCTTTCCTTTGGAAAAGGTCTTAAGAAGCACCCTTTCCTTTGGAAAAGGTCTTAAGAAGCACCCTTTCCTTTGGAAAAGGTCTTAAGAAGCACCCTTTCCTTTGGAAAAGGTCTTAAGAAGCACCCTTTCCTTTGGAAAAGGTCTTAAGAAGCACCCTTTCCTTTGGAAAAGGTCTTAAGAAGCACCCTTTCCTTTGGAAAAGGTCTTAAGAAGCACCCTTTCCTTTGGAAAAGGTCTTAAGAAGCACCCTTTCCTTTGGAAAAGGTCTTAAGAAGCACCCTTTCCTTTGGAAAAGGTCTTAAGAAGCACCCTTTCCTTTGGAAAAGGTCTTAAGAAGCACCCTTTCCTTTGGAAAAGGTCTTAAGAAGCACCCTTTCCTTTGGAAAAGGTCTTAAGAAGCACCCTTTCCTTTGGAAAAGGTCTTAAGAAGCACCCTTTCCTTTGGAAAAGGTCTTAAGAAGCACCCTTTCCTTTGGAAAAGGTCTTAAGAAGCACCCTTTCCTTTGGAAAAGGTCTTAAGAAGCACCCTTTCCTTTGGAAAAGGTCTTAAGAAGCACCCTTTCCTTTGGAAAAGGTCTTAAGAAGCACCCTTTCCTTTGGAAAAGGTCTTAAGAAGCACCCTTTCCTTTGGAAAAGGTCTTAAGAAGCACCCTTTCCTTTGGAAAAGGTCTTAAGAAGCACCCTTTCCTTTGGAAAAGGTCTTAAGAAGCACCCTTTCCTTTGGAAAAGGTCTTAAGAAGCACCCTTTCCTTTGGAAAAGGTCTTAAGAAGCACCCTTTCCTTTGGAAAAGGTCTTAAGAAGCACCCTTTCCTTTGGAAAAGGTCTTAAGAAGCACCCTTTCCTTTGGAAAAGGTCTTAAGAAGCACCCTTTCCTTTGGAAAAGGTCTTAAGAAGCACCCTTTCCTTTGGAAAAGGTCTTAAGAAGCACCCTTTCCTTTGGAAAAGGTCTTAAGAAGCACCCTTTCCTTTGGAAAAGGTCTTAAGAAGCACCCTTTCCTTTGGAAAAGGTCTTAAGAAGCACCCTTTTCTTTGGAAAGGGTCTTAAGAAGCACCATTTCCTTTGGAAAGGGTCTTATTAAGCACCATTTCCTATGGGAAGGGTCTTAAAAAGCACCATTTCCTTTGGAAATGGTCTTAAGAAGCACCCTTTACTTTGGAAAGGGTCTTCAGAAGTATAGATTCCTTTGGAAAGAGTCTTCAGAAATATCGATTCCTTTGAAAAGGGTGTTAAGAAACACCATTTCCTTTGGAAAGGGTCTTAAGAAGCACCCTTTCCTTTGGAAAGGGTCTTAAGAAGCACCATTTCCTTTGGAAAGGGTTTTAAGAAGCACCCTTTCCTTTATAAAGGGTCTTAAGAAGCACCCTTTTCTTTATAAAGGGTCTTAAGAAGCACCCTTTCCTTTGGAGAGGGTCTTAAGAAGCACCCTTTCCTTTGGAAAGGGTCTTAAGAAGCACCCTTTCCTTTGGAGAGGGTCTTAAGAAGCACCCTTTCCTTTGGAAAGGGTCTTAAGAAGCACCCTTTCCTTTGTAAGGGTTTTAAGAAGCACCCTTTCCGTTGGAAAAGGGTTTAAGAAGCACCCTTTCCGTTGGAAAGGGGTTTAAGAAGCACCCTTTCCGTTGGAAAGGGGTTTAAGAAGCAATCTTTCCTTTGTAAAGGGTTTTAAGAAGCACCCTTTCCTTTGGAAAGAGTCTTAAGAAGCACCCTTTCCTTTGGAAAGGGTCTTAAGAAGCACCCTTTCTTTGGAAAGGGGTTTAAGAAGCACCCCTTCTTTGGAAAGGGTCTTAAGAAGCACCCTTTCCTTTGTAAGGGTTTTAAGAAGCACCCTTTTCTTTGGAAAGAGTCTTAAGAAGCACCCTTTCCTTTGGAAAGAGTCTTAAGAAGCACCCTTTCCTTTGGAAAGAGTCTTAAGAAGCACCCTTTCCTTTGGAAAGAGTCTTAAGAAGCACCCTTTCTTTGGAAAGGGGTTTAAGAAGCACCCTTTCCTTTGGAAAGAGTCTTAAGAAGCACCCTTTCTTTGGAAAGAGTCTTAAGAAGCACCCTTTCTTTGGAAAGGGTCTTAAGAAGCACCCTTTCTTTGGAAAGGGGTTTAAGAAGCTCCCTTTCCTTTGTAAAGGGGTTTAAGAAGCTCCCTTTCCTTTGTAAAGGGGTTTAAGAAGCACCCTTTCTTTAGAAAGGGGTTTAAGAAGCACCCTTTCCTTTGTAAAGGGTTTTAAGAAGCACCCTTTCTTTAGAAAGGGGTTTAAGAAGCACCCTTTCTTTAGAAAGGGGTTTAAGAAGCACCCTTTCCTTTGGAAAGGGGTTTAAGAAGCACCCTTTCTTTAGAAAGGGGTTTAAGAAGCACCCTTTCCTTTGTAAAGGGGTTTAAGAAGCACTCTTTCCTTTGTAAAGGGTTTTAAGAAGCACCCTTTCTTTAGAAAGGGGTTTAAGAAGCACCCTTTCTTTAGAAAGGGGTTTAAGAAGCACCCTTTCTTTAGAAAGGGGTTTAAGAAGCACCCTTTCCTTTGGAAAGGGGTTTAAGAAGCACCCTTTCTTTAGAAAGGGGTTTAAGAAGCACCCTTTCCTTTGTAAAGGGTTTTAAGAAGCACCCTTTCTTTAGAAAGGGGTTTAAGAAGCACCCTTTCTTTAGAAAGGGGTTTAAGAAGCACCCTTTCCTTTGTAAGGGTTTTAAGAAGCACCCTTTCCGTTGGAAAGGGGTTTAAGAAGCAATCTTTCCTTTGTAAAGGGTTTTAAGAAGCACCCTTTCCTTTGGAAAGAGTCTTAAGAAGCACCCTTTCCTTTGGAAAGGGTATTAAGAAGCAACCTTTCCTTTGGAAAGGGTCTTAAGAAGCACCCTTTCCTTTATAAAGGGTTTTAAGAAGCACCCTTTCCTTTGGAAAGGGTCCAAAGGAAAGGGTCTTAAGAAGCAACCTTTCCTTTGGAAAGGGTCTTAAGAAGCAACCTTTCCTTTGGAAAGGGTCTTAAGAAGCAACCTTTCCTTTGGAAAGGGTCTTAAGAAGCAACCTTTCCTTTGGAAAGGGTCTTAAGAAGCAACCTTTCCTTTGGAAAGGGTCTTAAGAAGCAACCTTTCCTTTGGAAAGGGGTTTAAGAAGCACCCTTTCCTTTGTAAGGGTTTTAAGAAGCAACCTTTCCTTTGGAAAGGGGTTTAAGAAGCACCCTTTCCTTTGTAAGGGTTTTAAGAAGCACCCTTTCCTTTGAAAGAGTCTTAAGAAGCACCCTTTCCTTTGGAAAGGGTCTTAAGAAGCACCCTTTCTTTGGAAAGGGGTTTAAGAAGCACCCCTTCTTTGGAAAGGGTCTTAAGAAGCACCCTTTCCTTTGTAAGGATTTTAAGAAGCACCCTTTCCTTTGTAAGGATTTTAAGAAGCACCCTTTCCTTTGGAAAGGCTCTTAAGAAGCACCCTTTCCTTTGGAAAGGCTCTTAAGAAGCACCCTTTCCTTTGGAAAGAGTCTTAAGAAGCACAATTTCTTTGGAAAGGGGTTTAAGAAGCACCCTTTCCTTTGGAAAGAGTCTTAAGAAGCACCCTTTCCTTTGGAAAGAGTCTTAAGAAGCACCCTTTCCTTTGGAAAGAGTCTTAAGAAGCACCCTTTCTTTGGAAAGGGGTTTAAGAAGCACCCTTTCCTTTGGAAAGAATCTTAAGAAGCACCCTTTCTTTGGAAAGAGTCTTAAGAAGCACCCTTTCTTTGGAAAGGGTCTTAAGAAGCACCCTTTCTTTGGAAAGGGGTTTAAGAAGCTCCCTTTCCTTTGTAAAGGGGTTTAAGAAGCACTCTTTCCTTTGTAAGGGGTTTTAAGAAGCACCCTTTCTTTAGAAAGGGGTTTAAGAAGCACCCTTTCTTTAGAAAGGGGTTTAAGAAGCACCCTTTCTTTAGAAAGGGGTTTAAGAAGCACCCTTTCCTTTGGAAAGAGTCTTAAGAAGCACCCTTTCCTTTGGAAAGAGTCTTAAGAAGCACCCTTTCCTTTGGAAAGAGTCTTAAGAAGCACCCTTTCCTTTGGAAAGAGTCTTAAGAAGCACCCTTTCCTTTGGAAAGAGTCTTAAGAAGCACCCTTTCCTTTGGAAAGAGTCTTAAGAAGCACCCTTTCCTTTGGAAAGAGTCTTAAGAAGCACCCTTTCCTTTGGAAAGAGTCTTAAGAAGCACCCTTTCCTTTGGAAAGAGTCTTAAGAAGCACCCTTTCCTTTGGAAAGAGTCTTAAGAAGCACCCTTTCCTTTGGAAAGAGTCTTAAGAAGCACCCTTTCCTTTGGAAAGAGTCTTAAGAAGCACCCTTTCCTTTGGAAAGAGTCTTAAGAAGCACCCTTTCCTTTGGAAAGAGTCTTAAGAAGCACCCTTTCCTTTGGAAAGAGTCTTAAGAAGCACCCTTTCCTTTGGAAAGAGTCTTAAGAAGCACCCTTTCCTTTGGAAAGAGTCTTAAGAAGCACCCTTTCCTTTGGAAAGAGTCTTAAGAAGCACCCTTTCCTTTGGAAAGAGTCTTAAGAAGCACCCTTTCCTTTGGAAAGAGTCTTAAGAAGCACCCTTTCCTTTGGAAAGAGTCTTAAGAAGCACCCTTTCCTTTGGAAAGAGTCTTAAGAAGCACCCTTTCCTTTGGAAAGAGTCTTAAGAAGCACCCTTTCCTTTGGAAAGAGTCTTAAGAAGCACCCTTTCCTTTGGAAAGAGTCTTAAGAAGCACCCTTTCCTTTGGAAAGAGTCTTAAGAAGCACCCTTTCCTTTGGAAAGAGTCTTAAGAAGCACCCTTTCCTTTGGAAAGAGTCTTAAGAAGCACCCTTTCCTTTGGAAAGAGTCTTAAGAAGCACCCTTTCCTTTGGAAAGAGTCTTAAGAAGCACCCTTTCTTTTGGAAAGAGTCTTAAGAAGCACCCTTTCCTTTGGAAAGAGTCTTAAGAAGCACCCTTTCCTTTGGAAAGAGTCTTAAGAAGCACCCTTTCCTTTGGAAAGAGTCTTAAAAAGCACCCTTTCCTTTGGAAAGAGTCTTAAGAAGCACCCTTTCCTTTGGAAAGGGTCTTAAGAAGCACCCTTTCCTTTGGAAAGAGTCTTAAGAAGCACCCTTTCCTTTGGAAAGAGTCTTAAGAAGCACCCTTTCCTTTGGAAAGAGTCTTAAGAAGCACCCTTTCCTTTGGAAAGAGTCTTAAGAAGCACCCTTTCCTTTGGAAAGAGTCTTAAGAAGCACCCTTTCCTTTGGAAAAAGTCTTAAGAAGCACCCTTTCCTTTGGAAAGAGTCTTAAGAAGCACCCTTTCCTTTGGAAAGAGTCTTAAGAAGCACCCTTTCCTTTGGAAAGAGTCTTAAGAAGCACACTTACCTTTGGAAAGAGTCTTAAGAAGCACCCTTTCCTTTGGAAAGAGTCTTAAGAAGCACCCTTTCCTTTGGAAAGAGTCTTAAGAAGCACCCTTTCCTTTGGAAAGAGTCTTAAGAAGCACCCTTTCCTTTGGAAAGAGTCTTAAGAAGCACCCTTTCCTTTGGAAAGAGTCTTAAGAAGCACCCTTTCCTTTGGAAAGAGTCTTAAGAAGCACCTTTTCCTTTGGAAAGAGTCTTAAGAAGCACCCTTTCCTTTGGAAAGAGTCTTAAGAAGCACCCCTTCCTTTGGAAAGAGTCTTAAGAAGCACCCTTTCCTTTGGAAAGAGTCTTAAGAAGCACCCTTTCCTTTGGAAAGAGTCTTAAGAAGCACCCTTTCCTTTGGAAAGAGTCTTAAGAAGCACCCTTTCCTTTGGAAAGAGTCTTAAGAAGCACCCTTTCCTTTGGAAAGAGTCTTAAGAAGCACCCTTTCCTTTGGAAAGAGTCTTAAGAAGCACCCTTTCCTTTGGAAAGAGTCTTAAGAAGCACCCTTTCCTTTGGAAAGAGTCTTAAGAAGCACCCTTTCCTTTGGAAAGAGTCTTAAGAAGCACCCTTTCCTTTGGAAAGAGTCTTAAGAAGCACCCTTTCCTTTGGAAAGAGTCTTAAGAAGCACCCTTTCCTTTGGAAAGAGTCTTAAGAAGCACCCTTTCCTTTGGAAAGAGTCTTAAGAAGCACCCTTTCTTTGGAAAGGGGTTTAAGAAGCACCCTTTCTTTGGAAAGGGGTTTAAGAAGCACCCCTTCTTTGGAAAGGGTCTTAAGAAGCACCCTTTCCTTTGTAAGGGTTTTAAGAAGCACCCTTTCCGTTGGAAAGGGGTTTAAGAAGCAATCTTTCCTTTGTAAAGGGTTTTAAGAAGCACCCCTTCTTTGGAAAGGGTCTTAAGAAGCACCCTTTCTTTGGAAAGGGGTTTAAGAAGCACCCCTTCTTTGGAAAGGGTCTTAAGAAGCACCCTTTCTTTGGAAAGGGGTTTAAGAAGCACCCTTTCCTTTGTAAGGGTTTTAAGAAGCACCCTTTCCTTTGAAAGAGTCTTAAGAAGCACCCTTTCCTTTGGAAAGGGTCTTAAGAAGCACCCTTTCTTTGGAAAGGGGTTTAAGAAGCACCCCTTCTTTGGAAAGGGTCTTAAGAAGCACCCTTTCCTTTGTAAGGATTTTAAGAAGCACCCTTTCCTTTGTAAGGATTTTAAGAAGCACCCTTTCCTTTGGAAAGGCTCTTAAGAAGCACCCTTTCCTTTGGAAAGGCTCTTAAGAAGCACCCTTTCCTTTGGAAAGAGTCTTAAGAAGCACAATTTCTTTGGAAAGGGGTTTAAGAAGCACCCTTTCCTTTGGAAAGAGTCTTAAGAAGCACCCTTTCCTTTGGAAAGAGTCTTAAGAAGCACCCTTTCCTTTGGAAAGAGTCTTAAGAAGCACCCTTTCTTTGGAAAGGGGTTTAAGAAGCACCCTTTCCTTTGGAAAGAATCTTAAGAAGCACCCTTTCTTTGGAAAGAGTCTTAAGAAGCACCCTTTCTTTGGAAAGGGTCTTAAGAAGCACCCTTTCTTTGGAAAGGGGTTTAAGAAGCTCCCTTTCCTTTGTAAAGGGGTTTAAGAAGCACTCTTTCCTTTGTAAGGGGTTTTAAGAAGCACCCTTTCTTTAGAAAGGGGTTTAAGAAGCACCCTTTCCTTTGGAAAGAGTCTTAAGAAGCACCCTTTCCTTTGGAAAGAGTCTTAAGAAGCACCCTTTCCTTTGGAAAGAGTCTTAAGAAGCACCCTTTCCTTTGGAAAGAGTCTTAAGAAGCACCCTTTCCTTTGGAAAGAGTCTTAAGAAGCACCCTTTCCTTTGGAAAGAGTCTTAAGAAGCACCCTTTCCTTTGGAAAGAGTCTTAAGAAGCACCCTTTCCTTTGGAAAGAGTCTTAAGAAGCACCCTTTCCTTTGGAAAGAGTCTTAAGAAGCACCCTTTCCTTTGGAAAGAGTCTTAAGAAGCACCCTTTCCTTTGGAAAGAGTCTTAAGAAGCACCCTTTCCTTTGGAAAGAGTCTTAAGAAGCACCCTTTCCTTTGGAAAGAGTCTTAAGAAGCACCCTTTCCTTTGGAAAGAGTCTTAAGAAGCACCCTTTCCTTTGGAAAGAGTCTTAAGAAGCACCCTTTCCTTTGGAAAGAGTCTTAAGAAGCACCCTTTCCTTTGGAAAGAGTCTTAAGAAGCACCCTTTCCTTTGGAAAGAGTCTTAAGAAGCACCCTTTCCTTTGGAAAGAGTCTTAAGAAGCACCCTTTCTTTTGGAAAGAGTCTTAAGAAGCACCCTTTCCTTTGGAAAGAGTCTTAAGAAGCACCCTTTCCTTTGGAAAGAGTCTTAAGAAGCACCCTTTCCTTTGGAAAGAGTCTTAAAAAGCACCCTTTCCTTTGGAAAGAGTCTTAAGAAGCACCCTTTCCTTTGGAAAGGGTCTTAAGAAGCACCCTTTCCTTTGGAAAGAGTCTTAAGAAGCACCCTTTCCTTTGGAAAGAGTCTTAAGAAGCACCCTTTCCTTTGGAAAGAGTCTTAAGAAGCACCCTTTCCTTTGGAAAGAGTCTTAAGAAGCACCCTTTCCTTTGGAAAGAGTCTTAAGAAGCACCCTTTCCTTTGGAAAAAGTCTTAAGAAGCACCCTTTCCTTTGGAAAGAGTCTTAAGAAGCACCCTTTCCTTTGGAAAGAGTCTTAAGAAGCACCCTTTCCTTTGGAAAGAGTCTTAAGAAGCACACTTACCTTTGGAAAGAGTCTTAAGAAGCACCCTTTCCTTTGGAAAGAGTCTTAAGAAGCACCCTTTCCTTTGGAAAGAGTCTTAAGAAGCACCCTTTCCTTTGGAAAGAGTCTTAAGAAGCACCCTTTCCTTTGGAAAGAGTCTTAAGAAGCACCCTTTCCTTTGGAAAGAGTCTTAAGAAGCACCCTTTCCTTTGGAAAGAGTCTTAAGAAGCACCTTTTCCTTTGGAAAGAGTCTTAAGAAGCACCCTTTCCTTTGGAAAGAGTCTTAAGAATCACCCTTTCCTTTGGAAAGAGTCTTAAGAAGCACCCTTTCCTTTGGAAAGAGTCTTAAGAAGCACCCTTTCCTTTGGAAAGAGTCTTAAGAAGCACCCTTTCCTTTGGAAAGAGTCTTAAGAAGCACCCTTTCCTTTGGAAAGAGTCTTAAGAAGCACCCTTTCCTTTGGAAAGAGTCTTAAGAAGCACCCTTTCCTTTGGAAAGAGTCTTAAGAAGCACCCTTTCCTTTGGAAAGAGTCTTAAGAAGCACCCTTTCCTTTGGAAAGAGTCTTAAGAAGCACCCTTTCCTTTGGAAAGAGTCTTAAGAAGCACCCTTTCCTTTGGAAAGAGTCTTAAGAAGCACCCTTTCCTTTGGAAAGAGTCTTAAGAAGCACCCTTTCCTTTGGAAAGAGTCTTAAGAAGCACCCTTTCTTTGGAAAGGGGTTTAAGAAGCACCCTTTCTTTGGAAAGGGGTTTAAGAAGCACCCCTTCTTTGGAAAGGGTCTTAAGAAGCACCCTTTCCTTTGTAAGGGTTTTAAGAAGCACCCTTTCCGTTGGAAAGGGGTTTAAGAAGCAATCTTTCCTTTGTAAAGGGTTTTAAGAAGCACCCCTTCTTTGGAAAGGGTCTTAAGAAGCACCCTTTCTTTGGAAAGGGGTTTAAGAAGCACCCCTTCTTTGGAAAGGGTCTTAAGAAGCACCCTTTCTTTGGAAAGGGGTTTAAGAAGCACCCTTTCTTTGGAAAGGGGTTTAAGAAGCACCCCTTCTTTGGAAAGGGTCTTAAGAAGCACCCTTTCCTTTGTAAGGGTCTTAAGAAGCACCCTTTCCTTTGTAAGGGTTTTAAGAAGCACCCTTTCCTTTGGAAAGGCTCTTAAGAAGCACCCTTTCCTTTGGAAAGGCTCGTAAGAAGCACCCTTTCCTTTGGAAAGGCTCTTAAGAAGCACCCTTTCCTTTGGAAAGGCTCTTAAGAAGCACCCTTTCCTTTGGAAAGAGTCTTTAGAAGCACCCTTTCCTTTGGAAAGAGTCTTAAGAAGCACCCTTTCCTTTGGAAAGGGGTTTAAGAAGAACCCTTTCCTTTGGAAAGGGTCTTAAGAAGCACCCTTTCTTTGGAAAGGGTCTTAAGAAGCACCCTTTCTTTGGAAAGGGTCTTAAGAAGCACCCTTTCTTTGGAAAGGGTCTTAAGAAGCACCCTTTCTTTGGAAAGGGTCTTAAGAAGCACCCTTTCTTTGGAAAGGGGTTTAAGAAGCACCCCTTCTTTGGAAAGGGTCTTAAGAAGCACCCTTTCCTTTGTAAGGGTTTTAAGAAGCACCCTTTCCGTTGGAAAGGCGTTTAAGAAGCAATCTTTCCTTTGTAAAGGGTTTTAAGAAGCACCCTTTCCTTTGGAAAGGGTCTTAAGAAGCACCCTTATCTTTGGAAAGGGACTTAAGAAGTACCCTTTCCTTTGGAAAGGTTTTTAAGTAGCAACCCTTCCCTTAGGTGGCAGTCTTTCATTTGAAAAGGGTTTTAAGGAGCACCCCTTCCCTTAGGTGGCACTCTTTCATTTGGAAAGGTTCTTAGGTAGCACACTTTTCTTTTCTTAGGTACTACCTACTTTGGAAAGACACTTAAGAAGCACCATTTCGTTAAGAAAGGGTTTTAGGAAGAACCTTTTCTTTTGGAAAGGGTCTTGGGAAGCTCTTTGAAAATGAGAAAAATTATTTATTCAGGATATACAATTTTTAATTAAGATCACCCAATTCCTGTAGTGGAAAGTGGTTATGAATGGCGTCAAGATAACCGACATTTCTTTTTCTTTTCATATTTGTTCCAATATGAAAATAATCAAAGTGTGATTATCGCCATGTTCTAATAACAATAACAGCAATAATATGTTTCTATTGGTTGTTAAAAAGACGAACATGTGTACATACACGAATATATTAGCCCTTATCGTTTTGAGATTTTAATCGTCCGAAAGAGGAATATCCCCACCATTCAATTTCATCAAGGGGAGTATGGAACTACGCCAATCCGACAAGACGACTATCTATCTCGAGAGGTGTCTTTTTTAATTAAAACGACACACAAATTGTTGTCTGTATGTTTTACGTACATATAAAATGACAGGTATATGTCAGGGCCATGTTTAGTATCTCGGTTTTATTCAAACCATCTACAAATCGTAGACAAATTAACGCTGGTAGTTAGTTGGGTCTAAGAACATTTCAAAATAAGAAGACGATCATGTTTAAATTACGCATCTTGCTGATAATTGGATTATATTATTTCTCCACCACCCATGGATATCCACTTGAGGTGTTAGACGACACTTCTGAAGGGGAAGGGCTACAAATTACCGGTCGCATTGCTGGTGGTCATTTAGCCGAAGAAAATCAATTCCCTTATCAGGCTGGATTAAACATCGAAACTTCACCGGGAAAATTTACTTGGTGTGGTGGTAGTTTGATCTCTAATCAATGGATATTAACCGCTGCTCATTGTGTCGAAAGGTATGTTGGATCTATTCTAGAGGTGTGTTCAATATCTCGGAAGGTTGATAGAAACGTTCAATTTGGTTGTTGTTAGCAAAACGATATTCTTAGCTCATGAAATATTAATAAAAACAAACATTGAAAGACCCGGCGGCCTGATATTGCCTCGATGTGCAAATTACAGCTAATTCGGTTGGAAATTTGAGTAAAATCTTTTTATAACTAAAACCGCTAGATACTATTTTATAGGCGGTTATACTACAATATGGACCAATAAGAACCAGGGATGCCAACTGTTCCGAGGTAAAAATCGCTACAGCCACATACGCACCAAAGGTCTGTAGCGATTTTTACCTTAAAACAGATGACATTCCTGCTTAAACAGCGGTTTTTGTACGTCAAAAATCACCACAAGTAGCGGGAAAACCACCAAGTTGGCACCCCTGATAAGAACAATATTTTAAAAATGAGATTTCCAGTCCACAGGTAACTCTAAAAGCTGAATTAGAAAACCCTCGTAAAAATAGCTTCTCTGTCAAAAACTTTTGGTGCAGATTTCGAACAGTTGTTTGAACTTTTGTGAAGGAAGTACTGGAAGGACTGAACCGATAATTGAGCATCGGATTTATATGTATATATGTATGTACGTTTCAAAGAGCTATTACCAAATCGGAGTAATCGTGCGCACTAGCATTTTAGCTTTTTACCAGCTTTATAATAGTATGGATTTGTAAAAAAATAGGCCGTAATAATAGCGGCCGCGATGACCTGCTCTGCAAACTTCAAAACGATCCGAAGACATGTCCATAAACTGAACTTTTGTGAGATTTTTTTTTTAAATTTTTTGTGGGAGGTATCCGAAGAAGTGGCTCGAAATATTATATTAAGTTTGTACCAAATCATTTTTATCTTCGATATTTAAAGTACGTACCATTTTATAAAACCAGTTTTAACTCCTTTCAGAAAAGGTCTACAGAAGGACCCTTTATTTGAGAAGGGGTCTATAGAAGCACCGTTTCTTCCAGAAAGGATCTATAGAGCACCTCTGAATAAGGGGTCTATAGAAGCATCTTTTGTTTCAGAAGGCGTCTATAGAAGCACCTTTTCTTTAAGAAGGGGTCTGTAGAAACATCGTTTCTTTTAGAAGGGGTCTATAGAAGCATCTTTTGTTTCAGAAGGGGTCTATACAAACGTCCTTTCTTTTAGAAGGGGTCTTTAGAAGTATCGTTTCTTTCTTTCAGAAGGGGTCTATAGAAGCACCTTTTGTTTCAGAAGGGGTCTATAGAAACGTCCTTTCTTTCAGAAGGGGTCTACAGATGCATCATTTCTTTCAGAAAGGGTCTGTAGAAGCATATTTTCTTTAAGAAGGGGTCGATAGAAGCATCCTTTCTTTCAGAACGGGTCTATAGAAGCATCCTTTCTTTCAGGAGGGGTCTATAGAAGGGGTCTGTAGAAGCATCCTTTCTATCAGAAGAGGGCTGTAGAAGCAGGGGTCTATTGAAAGGGTCTGTAGAAGCATACTTTCTTTCAGAAGAGGCCTATAGAAGCATCCTTTCTTTCAGGAGGGGTCTATAGAACCAACCTTTCTTTCAGAAGAGGTCTATAGAAGCATCATTTCTTTTAGAAGAGGTCTACAGAATCATCCTTTCTTTTCGAAGGGGTCTATAGAAGCATTTTTCCTTTCAGAAGGGGTCTGTAGAAGCATCCTTTCTTTCAGGAGGGGCCCATAGAAGCATCCTTTCTTTCTGTTGGGGTCTATAGAAGCATCTTGTCTTTCAGAAGGGGTCTATAGTAGCATCGTTTCTTTCTGAAGGGGTTTATAGAAGCATCCTTTCTTTCAGGAAGGGCCTATAGAAGCAACCTTTCTTTCAGAAGGGGTCTATAGAAGCATCCTTTCTTTCAGAAAGGTTCTATAGAAGCATCTTTTGTTTCAGAAGGGGTCTATAGAAGCATCTTTTCTTTCAGGAGGGGCCTATAGAAGCATCCTTTCTTTCAGAAGGGGTCTATAGAAGCATCCTTTCTATCAGAAGGGGTCTATAGAAGCATCGTTTCTTTCAGAAGGGGTCTGTAGAAGCATCGTTTCTTTCAGAAGGGGTCTGTAGAAGCATCACTTCTTTCAGAAGGGGTCTATAGAAGCATCATTTCTTTCAGAAGGGGTCGATAGATGCATCCTTTCTTTCTGAAGGGTCTGTAGAAGCATCGTGTCTTTAAGAGGGGTCTGTAGAAGCATCGTTTCTTTCAGAAGGGGTCGATAGAAGCATCCTCTCTTTCTGTAGGGGTCTATAGAAGCATATTTTCTTTCTGAAGGGGTCTGTAGAAGCATCCTTTCTTTCAGAAGAGGTCTATAGAAGCATCCTTTCTTTCAGAAGAGTCTGTAGAAGCATCATTTCTTCCAGAAGGGGTCTATAGAAGCATACATTCTTTCAGAAAGGGTCTGTAGAAGCATCCTTTCTTTCAGAAGAGGTTTATAGAAGCATCCTTTCTTTCTGAAGGGGTGTATAGAAGCATCTTATGTTTCAGAAGGGGTCTACAGAAGCATCCTTTCTTTCAGAAGGGGTCTATAGAAGCATCCTTTCTTTCAGAAGGGGTTTATAGAAGCATCGTTTCTTTCAGAAGGGGTCTAAAGAAGATTCTTTTCTTTCAGAAGAGGTCAATAGAAGAATCCTTTCTCTAAGAAAGGGGCTATAGAAGCATATTTTACTTCAGAAGGGGTCTTTAGAAGCATCCTTTCTTTCAGAAGAGGTCTATAGAAGCATCCTTTCTTTCAGGAGGGGCCTATAGAAACATCCTTTCTTTCAGAAGGTGTCTATAGAAACATCCTTTCTTTTAGAATGGGTCTATAGAAGCACCCTTTCTTTTAGAATGGGTCTATAGAAGCACCCTTTCTTTCAGAATGGGTCTATAGAAGCATCGTTTCTTTAAGAAGAGTCTGTAGAAGCATTGTTTCTTTTAGAAGGGGTCTATAGAAGCATCCCTTCTTTCAGGAGGGGCCTATAGAAGCATCCTTTCTTTCAGAAGGGGTCTATAGTAGCATAGTTTCTTTCAGAAGGGGTCTATAGAAGAATCGTTTCTTTAAGAAGGGCCTGAAGAATCATTGTTTCTTTCAGAAAGGGTCTATAGAAGCATCTTTTCTTTCAGAAGGGGTCTATTGAAGCATCCTTTCTTTCAAAAGGGGTCTATAGTAGCATCGTTTCTTCCCGAAGGGGTCTATAGAAGCATCATTACTTTCCGAAGGGGTCTATAGAAGCATCGTTACTTTAATAAGGGGTCTATAGAAGCATCTTTTCTATTTGAAGGAGTCTATAGAAGCATCCATCCTTTCATTACTTTCCGAAGGGGTCTATAGAAGCATCGTTACTTTAATAAGGGGTCTATAGAAGCATCTTTTCTTTTTGAAGGAGTCTATAGAAGCATCCATCCTTTCTGAAGGGGTTTATATAAACATCGTGTCTTTCAGAACGGGTCTATAGAAGCATCGTTTCTTTCAGAAAGGGTCTATAGAAGCATCTTTTGTTTAAGAAGGGGTCTATAGAAGCATCTTTTCTTTCAGAAGGGGTCTATAGAAGCATCATTTCTTTCAGAAGGGGTCTATAAAAGCATTCTTTCTTTTAGAAGGTGTTTTTTGGAGCATAGTTTCTTTCAGAATGGGTCTATAGAAGCATCCTGTCTTTCAGAATAGGTCTATTGAAGCATCATTTTTTCCAGAAAGGGTATATAGAAGCATCTTTTTTCAGAAGGGGTCTATAGAAGCATCTTTTCTTTCAGAAGGGGTCGATAGAAGCAACCATTCTTTCAGAGGCTGTCTATAGAAACATCCTTTCTTTCGGAAGGGGTGTATAGAATCATATTTTCTTTCCGAAGGGGTCCATGCAAGCATCCTTTCTTTCGGAAGGGGTCTATAGAAGCTTTTTTTGTTTCCTAAGAAGCATCGTTTCTTTCAGAAAGGGTCTACAGAAGCACATTGTCTTTCAGGAGGGGTCCTTTCTTTCAGAAGAGGTCTACAGAATCATCCTTTCTTTCCGAAGGGGTCTATAGAAGCATCCCTTCTTTCTGAAAAGGTCTATAGAAACATCCTTTCTTTCGGGAGGGGTTTATAGAAGCATCCTTTCTTTCAGAAGGGGTCTATAGAAGCATCCCTTCTTTCAGAAAAGGTCTATAGAAACATCCTTTCTTTCGGGAGGGGTTTATAGATGCATCGTTTCTTTCAGAAGATGTCTATAGAAGCATATTTTCTTTAAGAAGGGGTCTATAGAAGTATCCTTTCTTTCAGAAAGGGTATATAGAAGCACCAGTCGAAACAGTGCAATGTTTTTTGCGGGCCTTTACTGCAGACTCTACAGATGTTTTGTGCGGTTTCATCAATCCTTGCCCTATATGAAATTTAGACGGCTACACCACCCTGAACGTAAAGTGGCCAAAACTACACTGGTTTGTCGAGGCAGCTGACGTTCTGCAGTAACCATAGATGGAGAACCGCATTCATGAGATAGTTTTTTATGACGTCGCTAACTGCAGAGGGTGCCGCCTCATGCAACTACTGATTTAGGGGTTCTCTCGAAAGTACTGCAACCAGAACAGTCCATTGTGTTGCCGTGCAGGAAGAATCTTGTCTCATCATGTATGTATGTACGATCGATCAAATAGGAGTAAAGACTTTCACAAATTATATTAGGGAAGATACTCGACGCCAAGATCGTATAATCATCCGCATACGCAACGACTTCAATGCCGTCAGATTAGAGGAAAAGTGGAGATTAAACAGTTCCGTCTTGAGGGACTGCCTGTTTCACTCTGGTGCCCACGCATATAGTTCATTATCCAACGTTTCAAATTTGGACGGAGGGTAGTCAGTTCGATGTCCTCAAACAGCGTGAAGTGCATGACAGTATCAAAGACTTTTAATAAGTAGATAACCACCAATACTGTTTTATCGCACAACTTGTTCTGGTTGAGTCCTCGTCTAATATGTATGTGTGGAAATGACGTGCAGCGCCATTTGTTAGAGTAGATGAGTAGATGAACTATGACACTCTCCGCCAATTTCGTGTAGGGATGTCCTTATCAACCGTGCAATACGTAGAACTATCAATAAACTCAATTCCACCCCTCTGGGCATTACCTAAGAACGAATGCCATAAATCATAATGATCACAAAGTGGGGGATAATGTCTCCGCTGATCGTAATGCTGTTGTAGTCTCGTTCCGGATCAATGTGGTGTCAAAGAACACATGATGTGTAACTATTTTGATTGTTTTTGGGCTTTTGTGAAGGAGGTAACCGAA
The DNA here is from genome assembly GCF_047663935.1 of Musca autumnalis. Classification (NCBI taxonomy): domain Eukaryota; kingdom Metazoa; phylum Arthropoda; class Insecta; order Diptera; family Muscidae; genus Musca; species Musca autumnalis. Next base: position 21,164,014 of record NW_027411977.1, read on the forward strand.
GTATATGTCCGAAAGATTCAGCCAAATGGGATACTCATTTCGTAAGTTATCGCGATAATTAGACATTCAGTTTTTAGAAGGATAACCATCCGTGAAAATATTCAGCAATCCTCGAACAAACCTTAAACTGCATTTAAGCTTAAATATTAAACTTTTGTGAGGAAAGTTCTGATATAAGTTGTTCGATATATACCTTTGTGTACTTCTTGTACTTGGTCGGAAGAAATATTACGGATTGCAATGTTGTGACCAAATCGGATTCTGAGTAATTTATCGTCCTCATCAGTCATTTAGTTGTTGCTGGGAGGGGTTTTAAGAGTTTATGGTCCATTATTTCAGGATGTATTCCTTAACTATGCTCGAACAGCCCTTCTTACTGCACATAATTATTTTGATTTTTGATAGGGGAGTAGGCCCATATTTTAAAGAGTTTTACTTTTGATTAATGAATTTTTCTATTTTTTCAGCACTACGGCTGGTGTTATTGTATACCTTGGTTCTGTACATCGCTTACAGCCCAAGCAAACATATCGTGTGGCCTTAAATGATATTCATATTCATGAAAATTACAAATCGGCATCATTGGAGAATGATATAGCCCTATTACGTTTACCTGCAAGAGTGACCTTGAGTGATGCCATACATCCCATCACCTTACCCAAACTATTTGCATTGCATTCCGAATATGAATATCGGGAGGCCATTGCATCGGGTTGGGGTCGTGAAAATGATGGTAAGATTAAAAAAGCAAAACGAATAAAATGAGTGTTGATGATTGCTTCCTTTTAGTATCCTCCAATATATCCTCCCATTTGAAATATGTCATACGTTACACCCTCACCAATGCCGAGTGTCAATTTGTTTATGGCAATTCGGTGCGTTCGAGTAATATCTGCATAGATACTACCGGAGGTCATTCGACATGCAGTGGTGATTCTGGCGGCCCTTTGGTTATCCACGACGATGGAGTTGGTGGCTTCATGCAAATTGGTCTCACCTCATTTGGAAAATCCTCTGGCTGCACCAAGGAATATCCGGCTGTATTTACGCGTCTAACATCTTATTTGGAATGGATTTACATGACATCGGGTGTGGCAAATTTTTAATTTGAAATTAGAAAAAAAATGATTAAAAATAATGATTTAAGGCATATTGTTTGGAAAATTTCTGGTAAATTTAAAAAAAAAGATTTGATATCTTGTAATGTATATTTTTGTTGATGCCCCGGGTGGGCTTTATATTTAGAAAAAGCTGTCCCCTAAAATAATCTCAATTTTTTGTTATGAAGACTTTGTTTAAGCGAACAGCAAATATCTCAATTTCTTTATTAAATTTCTCTTCAATTTTGTAAATTGTTTTAACAAAAGTGCAGGTCACTTAAACATTTTTTGATAAAATGTAAAATTTATATTTGTTGCAATGATTTCGTTCTAAAAAAATATTAATAATAAAAACTAATTTGGAAATGTAATAAATGTGTTTAATCAGCTATGTTAACAGTTTTCGGGATTTTGCTCCACTTAATCTCTCCATCGACTTGCTTGTCTTCCCCCTCTGCATGTGTCGTCATAGACTTCATATCCAGTCATATTTTGGCTGGAACACATTCATCAATACTTAACACTTGACGTCTATTTTGTATCTACCATCAGCCTTGACGCTATCGAGGGTATGTACCAATTAATGGTTTTGAACGACATGAAAGTTTAGATGAAATCCCTTTCAGATAGTTGGTCCAGTCGGTCTAGTTTTTGCTCACGATAACCCTTGAATGAATCAGCCGAATTGGTCCAATATTTGCAATATTTGGGGCCCGAAATATTTATACCCTCAGCATTTATGCTAACGGGGGTATATACACTTTCATACGGGCAAAACGTGCCTCATCGAAATAATCGTTTTAGACTCCAAGTATGTTTGGACGAAATCCGTTTCAGACAATTTGGAATTGATTTAGCCATGTCCGTCCCTCCGTCTGGCTGGCTGGAGCGCACGAAAACTCACGAACGGATCAACCGATTCGGTCCAAAATTTGGCTTTCGTAATATTTTGTCCAAACTTAGTTTAAGTTCGAAGATGGGTTATATCGGTCCACTCCTTCCGGTACCTCCCCCAGAAAAGTTCGAAAATGTTCGGAAAATGAGTGCGCACGATAACTCTTGAAGGAAGTAACCTATGTGGCCGATACTTAGCTTATCGTGAAATTTCTACCAGTCTTAGGTAAGGTTCCAATATGGACTCAATCGGTCACACAAAGTTTCGGACAAGTTCAGTTTAGGTCCTGCTCTCGAATCGCTTTGATTTTTGTTGTAGCAACTTATATTCACTGCCCCCCATACGATGGTAGAAGTTTAATCTGGGGCAAGTCCATACTTCCTGAGAAAACAGCCTGAAAGGTGCAAAAAAAACCCTATGACACCGTGTGTAGTTGTTGGAGCGCAATATAACTATCGAACGGATCTGCCGATTCGATCCAAAATTTGGCCTTCGTAATATTTTGTCCAAACTTAGTTTAAGTTCTAAGATCCACTCCACTCCTTCTAGTACCTCCCCCACAAAAGTTCAAAAATGTTGGGAAAAAATGTGCACACGATAACTCTTGAAGGGAGTGACCGATTTGGTCCATACTTTACACATCCTAATATATCTACTCCTTCGGGTATCCCCCACACAAAATTTCGGATAAGTTTACTTTAAGACCTGCTTTCGAATCACTTTGATTTCTGTTGTAGCAACTTGCATTTGCTGCTTCAATTGCGACCTTAAAAGCTTTTTCAGGGGCAAGTCCATAGTTCTTGAGAAAAAAAAAACCCAAAAGGTGTAAAAACTTCCTGTGGCACCATATGTAGTTGTTGGAAAGCACGATAACTCTCGAACTGATCAACGGTTTTGGTCCAAAATTTGGCCTTCATACTATTTTGTATAATTTTAGTTTCAGTTTGAAGATGGGTTATACCGGTCCACAACTTCAGGTTCTTCTGCCCAATATTTAAAGAATGTCACTAAAATGGTATGCACGATATCTCTTGAACGGAGCCACCAAATTGGATATCCCAATATTTTGTCTAAATTTTTTTCTCCTTAGGGATATTATGTTTTCCGTGGACAAGTCCATGCTTCCTGGAATACTGGGGCAAAAGTTATACAATGACCAACTGAAATGACTAGTGGGCGCGATATCTAACGAAAATATATGACTCCCAAGATAATATCCACTTCCATTATGGACTATGAACTTTAATTCCAATCCACATTTTTGTGCGTATGAATTATTTTTTGGAATAAAGTGTTTCAAATTAAACTGGCTGAGGGTATATCTCTGTCGGCTAATACTTTTTTACTTGTTTCTTTAAACTTTAATCGCAGATCAAGTTCAAAGATTATCTATATCGGACAACTCCTTCGATTGAACCACCCACAAAAGGTCCGCGGATCCTTTTAAAATAACATTTTTCGGGTGAAAGAGCATACGTACTGAGAAAAGGGTCTAAAAGTTCTAAAAAACGAAAATGACTGATGGCGACTGAAGTATCCAATTTGGCCGAAACTTTGCACATCGTACAATTTTTTCAAGCTCCAAGAAGGTTACTTTCGCTTAAGAACAGTTCAAGGGCTGTTTACAGCGATATAATAATTCGAGACCAGTCCATGCTTCTTGACAAAATGGCCCAAAAGCTGTAAAAAAATCATACGGTAACTATATAAAATGGCTAATGGATATCGTTATCTTTCTGACAAACCTTAATCAAGTTCCAAGATGGATTATTACTTCAATTGCTGCCATGTTCTTGATTTATTTTCAGTCAATAAAATCCCCGTGAAAATAAATTTAGAGCACCGTATTTTTACCATATAATTTATTTGTGCTTTTACTAGCATACTTTTAGGAGGTAAATAAAAGAAAAGTGTTATAAGCATTATTTAGCTAGTTGTTTATTATCACTGTTGGGCAGAAATGCTCGGCCTCATACACAAAAGTGTAAAAAATACATGAGTCTCTCGCAATTTGCCCACCATTGGTTTATTATTCATTCATATTGTTCGTAAACACATACAAACATTCATATAGATGTTGTAAAAACAACTTAAACAAATTAAGAAAACAAATTTACCTAATAGTAAGTTCATATTAGATCATTTACTGGGTTAAACTCCTGTGCTATTTACATTAGAACAAAATTATAAAAAAAAAAACAAGTAAAAAAGTATCAGTCGGCTTTCCCGACAGAGATATACCCTCAGCCTATATATATTGAAGCAATTTTTTCCACAAAAAACGTATGTATTTAAGGGTTTTTAAAAATTTGGGGAATTTGAACCGACAAAATGTTCATTAGGATTAGAGATCAAAAGTTTTACGGAGGTGATACTAAAAGGAATGGATCGACATTGACCATTATGGAATTGGATCTCCAGCCACTACATATGGTGCCATAGGGGTTTTTACACCCTTCAAGCTGTTTGCTCAAGAAGTGTGGATTTGCCCCTGAAAAAACTTTTACAATCGAAATTGAGGCAGCGAATGCAAAGTTGCTTCAACAAAAATCAGGTCTTAAAGTGAACTTATCCGAAATTTTGTTTGGGAGGCACTGGATGAAGTGGACATATATAGTCCATATTTGAACCTGATCTATATCTGGTAGATATATAAGGATGTGTAAAGTATGGACCAATTCGGCCACTCCCTTCAAAAGTTACCGTACGAACAATTTGTCCGAACATTTTTGAAATTTTGTGGGGGAGGTACCTGAAGGAGTGGACCGATATGGCTTATCTTCGAACTTAAACTATGTTTGGACAAAATATTACTAAGACCAAATTTTGGACCCAATCGGCAGATCCGTTTGAAACTTATCTTGCGCTCCTACCACCTCACACAGTGTCATAGGGGTTTTGTGCAACTTTCAGGCTATTTTCTCAGGAAGTATGGACTTGCCGCTGATGAAACTTGTACCGTCGTATGGGGGGCAGTGAATACAAGTTGCTAAAACAAAAATCAAAGCGATTCGAGAGATGGCCCTAAACTGAACTTCTCCGAAATTTTGTGTGGCAGGTACCCGACGGAGTGGACCGATTGAGTCCATATTGGAACCTTATCTAAATTTGGTATAAATTACACGATGTGTAAAGTATGGACCAAATCGGTTATTCCCTACAAGAGTTATCGTGCGCACAAGTTTTGCGACAATTTTTGAACATTTGTGGGGAAGGTACCTGTAGGAGTGGACCTATATGGCCCATCTTCGAACTTAAATCGAATCTGGACAAAATATTTCGATACCCAAAATTGGAACCGAATCGATTGATCCGTTCGAGAGTTATCGTGCGCACCAGCCAGCCAGACAGACAGACAGACGGACGGACATTGCTAGATCTACTCAAAATTGTTTGAAACGCATATCGTACAAACATACTTGGGGTCTAAAACCATTATTTCGATGAGGCACATTTTTGGTCGTATCAAAGTGTAAATACCCTCTTTAGCCTAAAAAGAGGACGCCCTAAATCTACTTGGCGCAGATCAGTGACTCAAGAAACATCTAAATCTTTTAGCGAACTTAGAACAATAGCTCGAGACAGAAATCAATGGAAAATATATACAAATAATCTTTGTGAATAGGCTAAGTTTTATTACAAGATGTAAATAAACATGCCATAATAATAATAACAAGTAAAAAAGTATCAGTCGGCTTGGCCGACAGAGATATACCCTCAGCATGTGTATATTGAAACAATTTTTTCCCAAAAAACGTGTATATTTAGAGGGTTTTAAAAATGTTGGGCGTATGAAACGATAAAAATGTTGATTAGGATTAAATAGCAAAAGTTTTGCGGAGGAAATACTTAAAGGAATGGATCTACATTGACCATTATGGAAGTGGATCTCCAGCCACTACATATGGTGCCATAGGGGGTTTTTACACCCTTCGGGCTGTTTGCTCAAGAAGCGTAGATTTGCCCCTGAAAAAAACTTTTACCTTCATAATTGAGGCAGCGAATGCAAAGTTGCTTCAACAAAAATCAAAGCGATTCGATAGCAGGTCCTAAACTGAACTTATCCGAAATACTGGATGAAGTGGACAAATATAGTCCATATTTGAACCTGATCTATATCTGGTAGATATCTTAGGATGAGTAAAGTATGGACCAATTCGGCCACTCCCTTCAAAAGTTACCGTACGAAAAATTTTTCCGAACATTTTCGAAATGTTGTGGGGGAGGTACCTGAAGGATTGGACCGATATGATTTATGTTCGAACTTAAACTATGTTTGGACAAAATATTACTAAGATCAAACGGCAGATCCGTTCGAGACTTATCTTCCACTCCAACCACCTCACACGGTGCCATAGGGGTTTTGTGCAACTTTCAGGCTATTTTCTCCAGAAGTATTTACTTATCCCTGATGAAACTTGTACCGTCGTATGGGTGGCGGTGAATACAAGTTGTTGCATCAAAAATCAAAGCGATTCGAGAGCAGGTCCTAAACTGAACTTTTCCGAAATTTTGTGTGGGAGGTACCCGAAGGAGTAAACCGATTGAGTCCATATTGGAACCTAATCTAAGTCTGGTAGACATATCACGAGTTGCAAATTATGGACCAAATCGGTTGCTTTCTTCAAGAGTTATCGTACGTACAAATTTTCCGAACATATTCGAACTTTTGTGGGGGAGGTACCGGAAGCAGTGGACCGATATAACCCATCTTCGAACTTAAGCTAAGTTTGGACAAAATATTACGAAAGCCAAATTTTGGACCGAATCGGTTGATCCGTTCGAGAGTTATCGTGCGCTCCATCCAGCCAGACAGACAGACACACAGACAGACGGACGGACATTGCTCAATCGACTCCAAATTGTCTGAAACACATTTCGTCCAAACATACTTGGGGTCTAAAACCATTATTTCAATGAGGCACATTTTGCCCGTATGAAAGTGTATATACCCTCGTTAGCATAAATTCTGAGGGTATAATAATATTTTGTCCAAACATAGTTTAAGTTCGAAAATAAGCCATATCGGTCCAACCCTTCAGGTACCTCCCCCACAAAATTTCAAAAATATTCGGAAAAATTGTTGGTACGATAACTCTTGAAGGGAGTGGCCGAATTGGAACATACTTTACACATCCTAATATATATACCAGATATAGATCAGGTTCAAATATGGACTATATTTGTCCACTCCATCCGGTACCTCCCACACAAAATTTCGGATAAGTTCAATTTAAGACCTCCAATCGAATCAGTTTGATTTTTGTTGAAGCAACTTGCATTCGCTGCCTCAATTACGATGGAAAAATGTTTTCAGGGGCAAGTCCATACTTCTTGAGCAAACAGCCCGAAGGGTGCAAAAACCCCCTATGGCACCATATGTAGTGGCTGGAGATCCACTTCCATAATGGTCAATGTCGATCCATTCCTTTAAGTATCTCCTCCGGAAAACTTTTGGTCTTTAATCCTAATCAACATTTTTGTTGGTTCATGCATCCAAATTTTTTAAAACCATACACATACACCAAAAAACCTTTTTTTGGGAAAAAAATTCTCAATATACACAGGCTGAGGGTATATCTCTGTCAGCAAAGCTGACTGATACTTTTTTACTTGTTAAACCCCAACTTTCAAAAATTTCACGAGTTGGGGTTTTTAAACCCCAACCTCCAAAAATTTCACGACTTGGGATTTTTAAACCCCAACTTCCAAAAATTTCACGAGTTGGGGTTTTTAAACCCCATCTTCTGAAAACGACTTGGGGTCTTTAAACCCCAAATTCCAAAAATTTCACGAGTTGGGGTTTTTAAACCCCAAATTCCGAAAATTTCACCAGTTGGGGTTTTTAAACCCCAAATTCCGAAAATTTCACGAGTTGGGGTCTTTAAACCCCAAATTCCGAAAATTTCACCAGTTGGGGTTTTTAAACCCCAAATTCCAAAAATTTCACGAGTTGGGGTCTTTAAACCCCAAATTCCGAAAATTTCACCAGTTGGTGTTTTTAAACCACAACCTCCAAAAATTTCATAACTTGGGGTTTCTAAACCCCAACTTCTGAAAATTTCACGAGTTGGGGTTTTTAAACCCCAAATTCCGAAAATTTCACGAGTTGGGGTTTTTAAACTCCAACCTCCAAAAATTTCACGAGATGGGGTTGAGGTTTTTAAACCCCACCTTCCATTTCACGAGTTGGGTTTTTTAAACCCCAACTTCCAAAAATTTCACGATTTGGGGTCTTTAAACCTCAAATTCCGAAAATTTCACGAGTTGGGATTTTTAAACCCCAACCTCCAAAAATTTCACGAGTTGGGGTTTTTTAAACCCCAAATTCCGAAAATTTCACGAGTTGGGGTTTTTAAACCCCAAATTCGAAAATTTCAAGAGTTGGGGTTTTTAAACCCCAACTTCCAAAAATTTCACGATTTGGGGTCTTTAAACCTCAAATTCCGAAAATTTCACGAGTTGGGATTTTTAAACCCCAACCTCCAAAAATTTCACGAGTTGGGGTTTTTAAACCCCAAATTCCGAAAATTTCACGAGTTGGGGTTTTTAAACCCCACCTTCCAAAAATATCACGAGTTGAGGTTTTTAAACCCCAACTTCCAAAAATTTCACGAGTTGGGGTTTTTAAACCCCAAATTCCGAAAATTTCACGAGCTGGGGTTTTTAAACCCCAACTTCCAAAAATTTCACGATTTGGGGTCTTTAAACCTCTAAACCCCAACTTCCAAAAATTTCACGAGTTGGGGTTTTTAAACCCCAACTTCCGAAAATTTCACGAGTTGGGGTATCTAAACCCCAACTTCCGAAAATTTCACGAGTTGGGGTTTTTAAACCCCAAATTCCGAAAATTTCACGAGATGGGGTTTTTAAACCCCAACTTCCAAAAATTTCACGAGTTGGGGTTTTTAAACCCCAACCTCCAAAAATTTCACGAGTTGGGGTTTTTAAACCCCAAATTCCGAAAATTTCACGAGTTGGGGTTTTTAAACCCCAACTTCCGAAAATTTCACGAGTTGGGGTATCTAAACCCCAACTTCCGAAAATTTCACGAGTTGGGGTTTTTAAACCCCAAATTCCGAAAATTTCACGAGCTGGGGTTTTTAAACCCCAACTTCCAAAAATTTCACGATTTGGGGTCTTTAAACCTTAAATTCCGAAAATTTCACGAGTTGGGATTTTTAAACCCCAACCTCCAAAAATTTCACGAGTTGGGGTTTTTAAACCCCGAATTCCGAAAATTTCACGAGTTGGGGTTTTTAAACCCCAAATTCCGAAAATTTCACGAGATGGGGTTTTTAAACCCTAACTTCCAAAAATTTCACGAGTTGGGGTTTTTAAACCCCAACCTCCAAAAATTTCACGAGTTGGGGTTTCTAAACCCCAACTTCCAAAAATTTCACGAGTTGGGGTTTTTAAACCCCAACTTCCAAAAATTTCATGAGTTGGGGTATCTAAACCCCAACTTCAGAAAATTTCACGAGTTGGGGTTTTTAAACCCCAACTTCCGAAAATTTCACGAGTTGGGGTATCTAAACCCCAACTTCCGAAAATTTCACGAGTTGGGGTTTTTAAACCCCAAATTCCGAAAATTTCACGAGTTGGGGTTTTTAAACCCCAAATTCCGAAAATTTCACGAGATGGGGTTTTTAAACCCTAACTTCCAAAAATTTCACGAGTTGGGGTTTTTAAACCCCAACCTCCAAAAATTTCACGAGTTGGGGTTTTTAAACCCCAAATTCCGAAAATTTCACGAGTTGGGGTTTTTAAACCCCAAATTCCGAAAATTTCACGAGATGGGGTTTTTAAACCCTAACTTCCAAAAATTTCACGAGTTGGGGTTTTTAAACCCCAACCTCCAAAAATTTCACGAGTTGGGGTTTCTAAACCCCAACTTCCAAAAATTTCACGAGTTGGGGTTTTTAAACCCAAAATTCCGAAAATTTCACGAGTTGGGGTATCTAAACCCCAACTTCCGAAAATTTCACGAGTTGGGGTTTTTAAACCCCAACTTCCGAAAATTTCACGAGTTGGGGTTTTTAAACTCCCATTTCCGAAAATTTCACGAGTTGGGGTTTTTAAACCCCAAATTCCGAAAATTTCACGAGTTGGGGTTTTTAAACCCCAAATTCCAAAAATTTCAAGAGTTGGGGTTTTTAAACCCCAACTTCCAAAAATTTCACGAGTTGGGGGTTTTTAAACCCCAGCCTCCAAAAATTTCACGAGTTAGGGTTTCTAAACCCCAACTTCCAAAAATTTCACGAGTTGGGGTTCTTAAACCCCAAATTCCGAAAATTTCACAAGCTGGGGTTTTTAAACCCCAACTTCCAAAAATTTCACGAGTTGGGGTTTTTAAACTCCAAGTTCCGAAAATTTCACGAGTTGGGATTTTTAAACTCCAAATTCCGAAAATTTCACGAGTTGGGGTTTCTAAACCCCAACTTCAGAAAATTTCACGAGTTGGGGTTTTTAAACCCCAACTTCCAAAAATTTCACGAGTTGGGGTTTTTAAACCACAACTTCCAAAAATTTCACGAGTTGGGGTTTCTAAACCCCAACTTCCAAAAATTTCACGAGTTGGGGTTCCTAAACCCCAAATTCCGAAAATTTCACGAGCTGGGGTTTTTAAACCCCAACTTCCAAAAATTTCACGAGTTGGGGTTTTTAAACCCCAGCCTCCAAAAATTTCACGAGTTAGGGTTTCTAAACCCCAACTTCCAAAAATTTCACGAGTTGGGGTTTTTAAGCCCCAGCCTCCAAAAATTTCACGAGTTAGGGTTTCTAAACCCCAACTTCCAAAAATTTCACGAGTTGGGGTTTCTAAGCCCCAACTTCCAAAAATTTCACGAGTTGGGGTTCTTAAACCCCAAATTCCGAAAATTTCACGAGTTGGGGTTTTTAAACCCCAACTTCCAAAAATTTCACGAGTTGGGGTTTTTAAACCCCAGCCTCCAAAAATTTCACGAGTTAGGGTTTCTAAACCCCAACTTCCAAAAATTTCACGAGTTGGGGTTCTTAAACCCCAAATTCCGAAAATTTCACGAGCTGGGGTTTTTAAACCCCAACTTCCAAAAATTTCACGAGTTGGGGTTTCTAAACCCCAACTTCAGAAAATTTCACGAGTTGGGGTTTTTAAAACCCAACTTCCAAAAATTTCACGAGTTGGGGTTTTTAAACCCCAACATCCAAAAATTTCACGAGTTGGGGTTTCTAAACCCCAACTTCCAAAAACTTCAGGAGTTGGGGTTTCTAAACTCCAAATTCCGAAAATTTCACGAGTTGGGGTTTTTAAACACCAACCTCCAAAAATTTCACGAGTTGGGGTTTTTAAACCCCAATCTCCAAAATTTCACGAGTTGGGGTTTTTAAACACCAACCTCCAAAAATTTCAAGAGTTGGGGGTTTGAAACCCCAATCTCCAAAATTTCACGAGTTGGGGTTTTTAAACCAAAATACCGGACCACGCCACTTTTCTAAATATATTATATCTTGAAAACTGATGAACAAGCCCACTATTTTTAATACATTATTTTTTCAAAACTACTGAACCTAATTTCAAGAAATTTTCAAAGTGCTATATATTTATTGATGAATTTCGGAGGCCTATTGTTTTATAATTACTATCAGGGCAATTATGAATATTTTTCTCGGAATTTCCTGCATGGAAAATATTTTTAAAAAGTGTAAAAGAATTTAAAATCAATATTTTAACATTTTGAAAACTACTGGGATCACTTAATGATGAAATATTCCCGCCCATTCGACAAAAATATTCAATTTTTGGACATAAATATGGAAATAAAAAATAGTGCAATTGGGAAAATGGAACAAATTCCGCGCGGAATTTTTATTATTGATTGCCTGATAATATTCGACATCCAATAAACTCGGCACATTGAAGAAGTTTGTTAATCCGGCGTTTATTCCGGAAGGTAATGATAATGCCATATTGTGCGATGAATTTGATTGACTTTACCGTTAAAATGTATAATCAGCTGGCCCATGATAAAAACTGTGATTGACATTTGGTGAAATACAAAAGATAATCTTAAGCCTGTGACGCAGAAACAACATTCAACTTGTCAATTTGTAAGAGGATAAACATAAAACAGTATATATGTGTTAGATCTGGAAAAATCGATGGCATCGATAGATAGTTTTGTCTACGATCGTTCCGAGAAGCAAACATAGATTTGGACAACTACCTTGTTGCAGCAAAGGTTGCAAATAAAACACGAACAGACACAACACGGAAGTTGGATATCGGTAAGCTGCAAACACAACAGATAGCCACATCATATTCCACTCAACTGACCCAATTGCTTGATGAAAGCACTCCTCGTCCCAATAATATATCAGCGAAATGGCAAAATATTGCCCACTCCATGCAAACAGTCGCAAATCCATACTTGGATACCAGAGACGTCCACCAAGCAACCCTTGGTATGACCAGGAGTGTCCTGCTGCTACCGAAGAGAAAAATGTGGCATATAGAACTACTCTACGATCAGTAGCAACGCGTAGCCCACGAGAGAGGTATAGGGAGAAAAGGAGAGAGGAGAAACGTCTTTTCCACAGGAAAAAGAGAGATATGGAAAAGCGGGAGTTTGAAAAAATCGAGATGTACTGGAGTCAGAATGAAGTCCGAAAATTTTACCAAAGAGTGAAGCTCATCCTCCTTTAGAGATTAGCAAGGTAATTTGGTAACTGATGCAGATAGTGTGCTCGGGATATGGAAAGAACATTTTTCCAAACTGCTGGTATCCAATACTAACGAAGACAACGAAGATACCACAGATCCAATCGCAGAAGATGGTATTGAATGTGTAACGCCCGGCCAAGATGAGATAAGGCAGCATCATTTGACAGGAAGAACGCGTACCCGATGATTGGAACGTGAGAATCCTATGTCCGGTCCACAAGAAGGGAGATACGATTGTGTGCTCCAATTACAGGGGCATACGTCTGTTCTCTATTTCATATAAGATAGTATCTGACATATTGCGTGAACGACTAAAGCCTATGGTCAATGAAATAATTGGACCCTATCAGTGCGGCTTTAGACAGGGTAAATCCACCATTGACCAGATATTTACCTTGTGACAAATCCTGGGAAATACCAAAGAAATGCAGATCGACACCTTCCATCTTTTTTGTCAATTATAAAGCAGCCTTCGACAGTCCTATACGTTCAAAGGTGTTTCAGGCTATGACTGATTTTGGTATTCCTGCAAAGCTCATTCGGCTTTGTAAGATGACATTAACTAATACTCGATGCTCAGTTAAAATAGGAAAGAACATATCCGAAGAGTTTATTACCAAAAGAGGTTTCAGATCTCTGGTCGTATGATCTCTTCAACATCCTGCTGGAAAAGGTCATAAGAGAAGCGAAGGTCAAAATAATTGGAACAATATACACAAAAAGCCATATGTTACTTGCCTTTGCAAAAGTCGAAACGGAATCTGCTTAAGTCGGTCTGGCAGTAAACGGCGAAAAAACCAAGTTGATGGTATCGACGCGTAAAACGTTCACAGATCTCGCACCATCTGTGAATGTTGGTACCTACAATTTTGAGGTAGTAAAGGACTTCGTCTATCTCGGCACCGCCATAAACGCAACAAACAACATCCGTAGTAAAATACGAAGAAGAATACGACAGGGACCTGGCACTGGAAGTTAACAGGCTGGTCAGCGAGCATAAGCCGAACAAATGGTTAAATCATCTGAAGATCTGCAACATTGGAGCCGGTATAGGTGAATTGTGGGCAACGGTTAAGTCACTCTCGAACCCTGGAAGAAAGGAAGATGGGACCTCAGTCACGTTTGGCGACGTTACGTTGACAGACCCGAAGAGGTGCGCAAGTAATTTCAATCGACAGTTTGTCGAGCACCCCGTGAGTGACAGGGCGAAGAGAAGAGAACTACGTCGCATCAGATCTCTTCCTGTCGAGGATGAACCACCACAATTCACAATGGATGATGTTGCCAATGCCATCAGAAATGATAAATCATCCAAAGCGTTGGGCCCTGATGGAATCTCCATGGTAATGCTGAAGCAGCTGCATTAGCCGGGATTGGAGTATCTCACTAAAGTTCTCAACTTGTCGCTAGCCACCCTCGTTGTTCCCGAAGTCTGGAAAATAGGCAGGGTGGTCCCACTACGGAAGCCAGGCAAGGATGCCAGCAAAAGTGAATCGTACAGGCCGATTTCGCTTTTGTCGCCCGTAGCAAAGACACTTGAGGCCTTACTCCTCCCCAGTATCAGAAACAGCTATCAAGATGCCGATCATCAGCATGGATTCCATAAGCAGCACAGCACGACAACAGCGCTGCACGCCATTACCACATATATTTGTCAAGGACTCAACCAGAGACGGCCGTGTGATAGAACAGTGATGGTGGCGCTTGACTTATCAAAAGCCTTTGACACAGGCACTCCACGCTGTTTGAGGACATTGAGCAGACAACCCTTCGGCCAAGCTTGAAACGTTGGATAGTCAACTATATGTGTGGACGCCAGTCGTACGTGGAATTCAATAATAAGAAGTCCAAACCCCGTAGAGTGAAACAGGGAGTCCCCCAAGGTGGGGTGATTTAACATCTACCTCTTCTGTATTTCGCCCCCTCCAGACGGCATCGAGATCGTAACGTATGCGGATACTTGCACGATCCTGGCATCGGGTACCTATCCTGATGACATCACCTTTCTCCATTCGAGGAATATGCAGATTTCCGCCACAAAATCGACAGCCACTCTGTTCACCACATGGATAGCGCAGTTTGGACGTGAGTTGAATTTCGTGGCCGACGGTAGCAGAATTCCGACCACAAACTGCCCTAAAATTTTAGGGGTCACATTCGACACTAGATTCACGTCATGCGCACACGCCTCAGCTATCTGCGATAAGTAGGAACAAGGTCCTCAAGTCCCTAGCCGGCAGCACCTGGGGTGCAGATAAAGAAACCTTGTTGACCACATATAACGCGATAGGTCGGTCTGTGGTAAGTTATGCGGCTCCAGTCTGGAAAAAGATTCAAACTTGCCAGAATGCCGCCCTGAGAACAGCAACAGGGTGACTCCTCAAATCTTCACTGGACCATCTACATGAGGAGCCAAAGATTCTTCCAGTACAGCAACACAATGAGATGCTTTCGTTGCAGTACCTGCTTGGATGTAACGTTTGAGCCATCCCAATCACCATGTTGTGGGTTCAGGCAGATCAGGAAGGATATCGATGCTCTAGAGGGAGAGGTCCAACGATACAGGAGAGAACCCCTAGATCAACAAGCAAGTTTGAATAGCATTCACACGGACGCAGTTGCCAAGGCATTAAGCAATTATAGTGTGAATAAAGTACTCGGAGTACATCCCCCATCTATCGCAGCTAAGGAGCGTCAGCTGCCACGACAAACCAGAGTAGTTTTGGCTCAACTACGCTCGGGATATTGCAGTCGCCCGTGCAAGACATCTGCCCAGTATGGGCCCGCACCACACAGAACACCTTTTCAACTGCCCCGCCAAACCTACCCATCTAACTCCAGTGGATCTGTGGCTACATCCCATCGAAGCAGACATTTTTCTGGAACTGGAGATAGACGCAGAGGCAGACTGAACAGAGGAACGAACATACAAACATAATAAGAAACACTGTTACAACAACAACAACAGCTAAGAAGAATAGTGTTGGGCAACAGATGCTACTTTGGGCTGAGTAAGCAGTTTAGGAATAAAGCCACACCTCGTCAAACAAAATTAACACTTTAGAAATCACTGATACTGCCCGTGCTAATGAATGGTTCCGAAGCATGGGTACTTGCAACAAGCAGATAAGGCAGAGAAAAATTCTTCGAAAGATCTACGGGCCATCTGCGTTGACGGCCAATCTTAGTTCGGCTTATGGAACAAATGTTCTGAAAAAAACCGGCTAAGTAAGTAAGAGTACACTGTGTGTAATTTTTTGTGTCATGGAAAATTAACCATATTCTGACACCGCAGCGTAATGGAAGACGAAAAATAAGAAGACACGTGTCTCGGCGTTTTTCCCTGTTACTTCGAATTTCGCGGTTATGGGCCCCCAAAAACCTGAGGCCTTGATGTCAAAAAGGACGATTGTGTCAGGCTCATATCTTCTAAACCGCTAAGAATTTTGGTTTACTCGTGGAGGCAAAGTTGTAGCTCTCATCTTAAAGAATAATAATTGTGAAGACAAAAAATCCATTCAACCTTATCTTCAAGGTCAAAATCTTTAAGGTCAAGTTTCCGTTATAATTTTTTCTCAGATTTTGGCCTACAGATATAAAACCGATCAAAATTGAATCAAACAACCAACTACAAAAATGTACCTTAGATCTCAATAAACAACTTTCTAGAACATACGAACCCTGTAGAAATGGTTCTTAAAGGTCAAAATAGCAAAACATATGCAATTTTTATTTTCTTTTTTCGATTTCTGCTCCATAGAAATTAAACCGTTCAAAATTCAAAAAAACATTCAACCACAATAATGTAGCGAATATATCAGTATAAAACGTTGTGGAACATCAGAGCCCACTACGAACTGTTCTTGAAGGTCAAAATAGCAAAAAACTTTACAAAATATTCGATTTTTATACTTTTTTCTCCGATTCTGGTCCATAGATACCGAACCGTTCAAAATTCAAGAATACAAGCAACTACAAAAATGTACCTAAGATTTCAGTTAACAACTTCCTTCACTTCACGAGTAGACCAAAATTCTTAGCTGTTTAGAAGATATGAGCCTGACAAAATGGTCCTTTTTGACATCAAGGCCTCAGGTCTTTGGGGGCCCATAACCGCGAAATTCGAAGTAACAGGGAAAAACGCCGAGACACGTGTCTTCTTATTTTTCGTCTTCCATTACGCTGCGGTGTCAAAATGTGGTTAATTTTTTTCGTGTCGCACAGTGGTATTTTTCATAACATAATTCTAATTCTTTTTTTAAGTTGATTCCTAAAAATTAAAGATGAATCCCCGTAATCAGCTAAACAACATCTAAAAAAATTCAAAAAAATAGGAGAACATACACTCCGGTTCATCTGATTAGAACCAACTAGATTGAAGTTATAAATATCGTTATATCTAACGGTAGGAGAGGGATTGTTAGTCATATTTTTTTAATACCTAACATGTTTCAAAAATGCGTTATAACGGTACTTTTTACTCACTTTATTGAAATGTATGCATATTTTAGCATTTTCACATGGTTCACCAGAATAGAATCATGCTAAAAATTTACGTATTTAAATCGATTGTTGTTCGCAGTTATCTTTTATAAGTGTCCATTGCCAACAAATATTGGGGTGAAAAAGTGTATTAGGGTCTTTTAAGATGATGAAAATCTATTTTTACAGCTTTAGTAAGTATTCTTAATAATTAATAAAGTCAAAATTTTATACTGAATTGTGTTCAAAATTTTCAAAACTACAAGAAAATTACAAAAAGTTACATTTTATAGTTTTATCAGTTCAAAACAAAGGAAATATGGTGAAATTAACACTAATTTCTGCCTTTCCAATTCAAAAATTAATATTCTATTTGAGGAAAATGAATGCAAGTCAATGGGTTCCACGCGGTTTTGTTGTCTCCACACATCTAGAGCTCCGAAAAATAACGAAAATCACCGCAGAACGCTGAGAGAGCTTGTTGAAATTTACCGAGTAATTATTGCTGGGAAAGTTATAATACACACCTAATATTGGCCTAACTAAAATATTGGCTACAGCTGAAAAGAGCCAACGCGTTTAATTCATCACTTAATCATCGAAAAATTCTTTAAAATGTCGTAAAGCTTTATCAGTGAGGACTTGTAGCTAAAGTTGTGTTTAATTTATCAATTAGTTGCTATTGTAATTCCATGTTTTCTTTATATGTATATCAGATATAAAATTATCTGATGTAGAAAGAAATATTGGAAATCAAATATAGACGTGTGACTATATTGACAACTATTTATTTTTACTAAGAACGATTACCTAAAAATAAAAAAAATATTAAAAGTTGTTTTGCGGTTTTGCAAATTTGTTATCAATGACTTATGTGTTGGTATCTATGTTTTGACTATATTTTTAGTTTAATGCTGTTGGTAGTTTTATGTTTCGATAAAGTGTCAGTCATTTGGAGTATAGTTAACAATTTTCGAATAATGTTTACAAAATGTTAGAATAAATTCCATCAAAGTATATGTGAACTCGGATGATTCGAAAACATCAACAATTCATTCTCCCTTGAAGAAGTTTCTATATTAACTCCGCTAAGTCGACGTAGGGAATGAAAGATTCCAAGCAATGGTCATGACAGGCTTTAACATGGCAAAAACCAGGACTTATCTTGGTCCCTCTGTCATCTCAAGTGCACACTGACCTCGCAGTGATGTCATCTGGGGAGCTGCCTTTAACACCCGTTAAAGGTAGTGACATATAATGTGACATGCGTTTACCCATAAGCATGATAAAAACTTGGGTTTGGTTGTCGGGCTAGTAACCCACCCCTAGAAAAAGCATCCTACTATGAAGGAAAAAACAAAGGAAAAGAAAAACAAGCCCCTATAAAGTTGACGACCCTCGCAAACGTTTTAAGAACCATGACCTGTGAATCTACACATGGAATGTTCGTACTCTTTATAGTGAAAGTGCAGTTTACGCATTGACAGATTTACTTGAAAAGTACAAAACCGACATTACTGCCACACAGGAAATAGATGGATGGATCGGGAAAGGCGTCACAACAACACCTAAAGGTAGCGCACTGTATTATAGCTGCCATGACACAAAGCATGAGTTTGGTTGCGGATTTGTTGTTGGTCGGAGGTTAAAACATCTGGTCTCCAGCTTCACCCCAGGGAATGAAAGACTTGCTGCAATTCGGATAAAAGCAAAATTATTCAACATCAGCTTTATTTGCGCTCATGCTTCCACGGAAGGCAAGGACGAACAGACCAAAGATATATTTTACTAGGCGATTTGAATGCCAAAATTCGAAAGGAGAATACCTTTGGCCCAACAGTCGGGAAATTCAGTCTCCACAGCGAAACATCTGACAATTATATGAGGCTGATAGACTAAGGATAGGTATGTCGACTTTCGGTTAATCGATTAATCGATTTTTTGCAGTCAAAAATCTAAAAATCTACGTCGACTTTTGTCTGGAGGAAAAATCGCATAATCGATTATCTTGTGATCGATTTCCGTGTTTGCCCATTGATTGTTGACTTAGCGGTTTTACACTTTTGGCGGTTTTACAGTTTCAAAAGAAAACTCGATAATCGACGAATAATCGATTATAATCGATTTTCTACGGTTATGAAAAAGTGGAAAGTCGCGTTTTAAGACAACTGAAATAATCGTAAGACCGAAAAATCGCATTTTTAATTTTAGACCATAATCGAAAAGTCGAAAAATCGTTTATTGCTTTCCATTACCTATCCCTATGATAGACTTTGCAGCTGCAAAAAACATGGTGGTTAGCAGTATCAGGTTTAAACATCTCGCCAGATCAAAGAACAAGAAAGCAAATTGATCACGTTGTGATAGATAAAAGAAATACATCGAGCGTGTTGGATTTACGATCGTTTCGAAGTGCAAACATAGACTCGGACCACTACCTTGTTGCAGCAAAGGTACGTACCAGATTAAACATAGCAAACAAAGTGCGACACACACAACAAGGAAGTTGGACATCGGTAAGCTTCAATCACAACAGATAGCCACAGCATATTCCACTCAACTGGCCCAATTGCTTAATCAAAGCACTCCTCGTCCCGATAACATATCAAGACAATGGCAAAGCATTGCCCACTCCATGCAAACAGCCGCAAAATCAGTACTTGGGTACCAGAGACCTCCACCAAGGAATCCATGGTATGACCAGGAGTGTCGTGCTGTACCGAAGAGAAAAATGCGGCATATAGAGTTACTTTACAATCAGTAGCAACGCGTAGCGCACGAGAGTGGTATCCGGGGAAGAGGAGAGAGGAGAAACGTCTTTCCGCAGGAAAAAGAGAGAGATGGAAAAGCGGGAGTGTGAACAAATCGAGATGTACAGGAGACAGAATGAAGTCCGAAAATTCTACCAAACTCTACCACTGGCACATCCTCCTGTAGAGACCAGTAAGGTAATTTGGTAACTGATACAGATAGTTGTGCTAAGGATATGGAAAGAGCATTTTTCCAAACTGTTGGTATCCAATAGTAGCGAAGACGACGAAGATACCACAAATCCCAGAAGATGGTATTGGATGTATACCACCCGACCAAGATGAGGTAAAGACAGCAATAAACCGTCTGAAGAATAAGATAGCAGGAGCTGATGGCCTACCAGCCGAGCAGCCTTCGACATCCCACTACGTTTAAAGGTATTCCAAGCCATGTCCGAATTTGGTATCCCTGCAAAGCTTACTCGGCTTTGTAAAATTACTCTAACTGACACAATATCTTCAGTTAAAATAGAAAAGAACCTCTCCAAAGAGGTTTCAGACAAGAAGACAGCCAATCGTGTGATCTCTTCAGCATCCTGATGGAAAAGGTTATACGAGAGGCAAACGTTGAAAGAAATGACACAATCTACATCAATATCCACATGTTACTTCCTTATGCTGATAATATAGACATCATGGGACGATCAGTAAGAGAAGTAACTGATACCTTTAAGAAGGTCAAAGGAGAATCTGCTAAAGTTGGTCTGGCGGTAAACGATGAGAAAACCAAGTTGATGGTGTCGACGCATAATGTGTCCATTGAGCTCGTACCCTCCTATTGAAATTGGTTCCTATAATTTTGAGGTAGTGAAAGACTTTGTCTACCTAGCACCGCCTTAAACACAACAAACAACATCAGTTGTGAAATAAAAAGAAGAATTGTGTTGGCCAACAGATGCTGCTTTGGCTTAAGTAAGCACTTTAAACACAAAGTCACATCTTGTTAAATAACAAGTAAAAAAGTATCAGTCGGCTTTGCCGGCAGAGATATACCCTCAGCCTGTATATATTGAAACAATTTTTTTTTCAAAAAAAGTATGTATTTAGTGGTTTTTATAAATTTTGGGAATTTGAACCGATTTTCATTAGGATTAGGGATCAAAAGTTTTGCGGAGTAGATACTAAAAGGAATGGATCTAAATTGCCCATTATGGAAGTGGATCTTCAGCCACTACATATGGTGTCATATGGGGGATTTACGCACTTCGGCATGTTTACTCAAGAAGTATTGACTTGCCCCTGAAGAAACGTTTATCATCGTAATTGAAGCAGCGAATGCAAGTTGCTTCAACAAAAATCAAAGTGATTCGATAGCAGGTCTTAAAGTGAACTTATCCGAAATTTTGTGTGGGAGGTACCGGATGGATTGGACAAATATAGTCCATATTTGAACCTGATCTATATCTAGTAGATATATTAGGATGTGTAAAGTATGGACCAATTCGGCCACTTCCTTTAAGAGTTACCGTATGAACAAATTTTCCGAACATTTTTGAATTTTCGTGGGGGAGGTACATGAGGGAGTGGACCGATATGGCTTATCTTCAAACTTAAATCAAATCTGGACAAAATATTTCGATACCCAAAATTTATGTTTGGACAAAATATTGCGGAGGCCAAATTTTGGACCGAATCGGCAGATCTATTCTAGAGTTATCCTGCGCTCCAACCACCTCACACGGTGTCATAGGGGTTTTTTTTTACATCTTTCAGGCTATTTTTTCAGGAAGTACGGACTTGCCCCTAATGAAACTTGTGCCGTCGTATGGAGGGCAGTGAATACAAGTTGCTAAAACAAAAATCACAGCGATTCGAAAGATGACACTAAACTGAACTTTTCCGAGATTTTGTGTCTGATGTACTCGAAGGAGTGGGCCGATTGAGACCATATTGGAACCTCATCTTCCTCTTGTAGAATGTTTACGATATGCAAAGTATGGACCAAATAGGTGACTCCCTTCAAGAGTTATCGTGCGGACAATTTTTCCGAACATTTTTGAACTTTTGTGGGGGAGGTACCTGAAGGAGTGGACCGATATGGCCCATCTTCGAACTTAAATCAAATCTGAACAAAATATTTCGATACCCAAAATTTGAACCGAATCGATTGATCCGTTCGAGAGTTATCGTGCGCACCAGCCAGCCAGACAGACAGACGAACAGACAGACAGACGGACGGACATTGCTAGATCGACTCAAAATTGTCTGAAACGGATATCGTACAAACATACTTGGGTCTAAAACCATTATTTCGATGAGGCACATTTTTGGTCGTATCAAAGTGTAAATACCCTCTTTAGCCTAAAGGCTGAGGGTATAAAAATAACGCTTTATAAAACACTAATACTACCAGTGCTGATGTATGATTCCGAAGCATGGGTACTTGCGCAAGCAGATAAGGCAGTGCTTCGTGTGTTTGAGAGAAAAATTCTTCGAAAGATCTATGGACCAATCTGCGTTGGCGGTTAATATCGACGTCGTATGAACCACGAGCTGTATCTGCTATACAACGACAACAGTATAGATAAACGTATCGTGATGTAACGATTGCGTTGGCTAGGTCATGTCATAAGAATAAGTGATTACGAGCCCGCTAAAAAGGCCTGTAAATACGGGCCGCATGACGGTACTTGTAGAACAAAAAGTCCAAGGCTTCGACGGAGTAAACAAGTGGAAGACGATGTCGAAAAGCGCGGTATTCCAAATCGGAGAACTAAAGCAACAAATAGAGAGGAATGGAGATCTTTTCTTAGTTCGGCTTATGGAACTAATGTTATGTAGATGGTCAGCTAAGTAATCAAGTTGAATTCCCAAATAATTCGCAGTCTGGCAACTTTCTTGTTATTACCAAATATCGGTGCTCTCCATGAAGGGTTCATTAGTACGTTTTCCAATTATTGAGAGATTATTCATAAGTGGCCGAAGCTATCCCCTCTGCCAATGACACTATTGACTGATCTATTTCTATTCTCAATAGTGTTGTCTTAGTCATTCTGGATCGAACTATTACGTGTCGATTTTAATAACAGATACCCGTCTTAAATCATCACATACATACATAATCCTTAGATAACATCACATACTGCCGGCGTCTTTCCCTTCAAATGACTCTTTTATTCGACATGTTTCTTATTTTATGGCCTTAATACCTGAAGTAGACATATTCGAGTCAATATCACTAAATATTGTTGTATGTATTTTCAAGTAGTTGCTTACGTTTTGATTTGTTTATAATGTTAGTCTCGCTTATCTGCCGAGTTAATAGTACTCGACTACTGTTTTATTCTTATTTTGATTTGAGTATTAATCAGCTTCAAATGATACTACCCGTGACATGGAAAAAAGTGTGGACGTGCGAACAAACGTCTTAACACACGACAACGACTCACTTACACACACATTTCGATTAGACATTGGCGGAATATTATCAAATGAAATTGGAAAATTTCATATATATACCCAATGTTTGTTTTTTTGCAGATAAGTTGATAGAAAACCCCTTATAATAGGATTGCCATTTCGTTATATAATTTATTTTCGCATTGGGCAATTTCGCAGTTAATTTAAATTCGCAAACCACGCATTGGTAATACACACTTACTTAGATGGTCCTTTACAGAGCATTCCGTACAACCATTCGCCCGTATTTACATGCCCTTTTTAGCGGGTAGTTTATCTCCAATTCTTATGACATGAGCTAGCGCAATCCTTGTATCTTGATTCGCTTGTCTATACTGATTGGCCTGTAGATCTTTCAAAGATTTTTCTCTGCAACTCACCAAGCACTGCCTTATCTGCTTGCGCAAGTGTCCAGGCTTCGGAACCATACATTGACACGCGTGGTATCAACGTTTTGTAAATTATTATTTTTGTTTGACGAGATGTGGCTTTGTTTTTAAACTGCTTACTTAAGCCAAAGTAACATCTTCTCTTTTTTCACAACTGATGTTGTTTGTTGTGTTTATGAGGGTGCCGTGGTAAACGAATTCTATAACTACCTCAAAATTATAGGAACCAACTTCCACAATTGGTCCGAGTTCTGTCGACGCATTACGCGCCGATACCATCAACTAGGTTTTATCGCAGTGTACTACCAGACCTACTTTAGCAGGTTTTCCTTCGACCTTCATAAAGGTATCATTTACTTGTTTTACTAATCGTTCCATGACGTCTGTATCATCAGCATAAGCAAGTAACATGTGGCTATTGGTGTAGATTGTGCCATTTCTTTTAACATCTGCATCACGTATAATTTTTTCGAGCAGAATGTTGTCGCCTTGTCTCAAACCTATTTTGGTACAAAACTCTTCAGAGAGGTTAATTTCTATTTAAACTGAGGACCTATTATCAGTTAATGTCATCCTGCAAAGCGGAATGAGCTTTGCGGGGATACCAAATTCAGACATGACTTGGAATACCTTTGAACGTCACTGTGCGCCTGAACTAACTTCAAATGAAACGTCCACGTTTTGATATAGTCCCCATAAGACGATTTTCGGTATTTTGAAGGTTTTAGCCGAAATGGCTGAAATTTGGTGTTTAGTCTTCGTTGGGGATATACAAATTTCCACCTGAAATTTGTTGGTATAGGTCCATGTCTTCATATAGCCTCCATGGAATGGTACCTCCTCATTTTCGGTATTTTGAAGGTTGTGACCTCAATATTCTTCGTTGGGGGTATACAACTCTCCAGCTGAAATTTGTCGATATAGGTCCACGTCTTCATATAGGAAAGGTACCTCCTGATTTTCGGTAATTTGAAGGTTGTGACCTCAATATCCCACCGAAATGACTGAAATTTAGTAGTTAGTCTTCGTTAAGGGTATACAACTTTCCATCTGAAATTTGTCGGTATAGGTCCACGCTCTCATACAGCCCCCATAGGACTATATCTCCCAATTTTCGGTATTTTTAAGGTTTGAAGGTACTTTGTCTTCGTTGAGGGTATAAAAATTTCCAACTGAAAATTGTCGATATAGGTATTTTGAAGGTCGTGTCCTCAATATCCCACCGACATTTGTAAAATTTGGAAATTGTCGGTATAGGTCCATGTCTACATATAGCCCCCATAGAAGGGTACCTCCCGATTTTCGGTATGTTGACGTAGGGCGCTGTCAAAGGCTGCTTTATAATCGACAAAAAGATGGTAGGTGTCGATCTGCATCTCTTGGGTTTTTTGCAGGATTTCCTGCAGCGTAAATATCTGCTTAATGATAGATTTGCCAGTTCGAAAAAAGCATTGACATGGCCCAATTATTTCGTTGACCATAGGTTTTAGTCGTTCGCACAATATCCCTGACTATCTCATAAGCAATAGGGAGCAGACTTATACACCTGTAATTAAAGCATACAGTCTTATCTCCCTTCTTGTGAACGGGACACTGGATACTCAAGTTCCAATTGTCGGACACGTTTTCTTCTTGTCAGATGGTGCGACCTAACTGATGCATACACCTTATCAGTGTGTCGCCTCCAGTTTTGAACAGCTCGGCTGGTAGACCATTGCCTCCTGCTGCCTTATTATTCTTCAGCCGTTTTATTGTTTCTGATATCTTCGTCGTCGTCGCTAGTATTGGACACCAACAGTTTGCTCATCTCAAATCCCGAACGCAATTTCTGTATCAGCTACCAAATTACATTGCTGGTCTCTACAGTATGTGCTTGTATCAAAGCCATCAGTTTGATGTTTCACTCTTTGCTAGAATTTTCGGACTTCAATCTGACTCATGTCTTCTTGTTCTTTTCCGCTTAACCCCTTGAGGAGCATAGGGCCTCTACTCTGTGACTTGTGTACATTTCTCTTTTCTTCATGCGGAAAAGACGTTTCTTCTCTCTTCTTTTCTCTCGATACCTCTCTCGTGCGCTAGGCTTTGCTACAGATTGTAGAGTAGCCCTATATGCCGCATTTTTTTCTTCGGTAGCAGCACGATACTGCTGGTCATGCCATGGGTTCCTTGGTGTAGGGCTCCGGTTTTTGCGGCTGTATGGATTTTGCGGTTTTTTTGCAAGTGCTGGACAATACTTTGCCACTGTCCTGACAAGTAAACGGGACGAGGAGTGCTTTCCAGTTGAGTGGAATATGCTGTGGCTATCTGTTGAGATTACAGCTTACCAATGTCCAACTTCCGTGTAGTGTCTGTTCATACTTTATTTGCTACGTATAATCAGGTACGTACCAAGGTGGTGGTCCGAGTCTATCTTTGCTCCTCCGAACAATCGTACATCCAAGGGGATCAATTTGATTTTTAGTTCTTTGATCTGGAGACTAAATTTCTCGACTGGACCAAAGATATTCTCCTTTTTAATTTTGGCATTAAAATCGCTTACAATAATTTTAATGTCAGGGATGAATGGACAAACAGCAGCCAACCTCTAGACGGTATACAGATCTATACTGATGGCTCATAGATGGAAACAGGCACAGGATCAGGCGTCTATAGCAAATCCCTTGGTCTACGACAATCATACAAGCTGAACGAATATTGTAGTGTCTTCCAAGCCGAAGTTTTTGCGCTCAGAAAGGCCGCGGAACTGATACACAACATAAACAACATTAGAGGGGAAATAGTTGGACCGGTGACTATCTACGTCGATAGTCAAGCGGCCCTTAAATCACTCAAGTTCCATTATATCAAGTCCGTAGCTGTTCTAGACTGCAAACACGCTTTGGAGCCACTAAAATCAAATTGGGTCCCTGGGCATTGCAACGTCGAAGGAAACGAGACAGCCAACGAACTCGCACGCTGCGGATCGGAGTCACAAACCATTGAAATCGACTACTCAATCAAGCCACCACTGTGCCACTTTAGGGAAACAATAGAACAAAAATATCGGGAGAAATTCTTGCAACAGTGGCAAAACACGCCAAACTGCAGCATATCAAGGGCAATCTGGCCAATCCCGTCCAAGTCAAGAACCGCCTCACTGCTCTCAATGAGTAAATCAGACCTGAAACTAGCAGTGGGGATCATCACGGGTCACTGCAGAATAGGATTCATGACGAGCAAATGGGAAGAAGCCGACGCGGCTGACTACTGCAGGCTGTGCAAGGATGAGGAGGAAATAGAGACGATCGAGCACCTATTATGTCGTTGTCCTATGCTCCTTTCTAGAAGACAACGCCCCATGGGTGTGCACACCATCCAATCTTTAACAGCATTTTGCCAAACAGAGCCGTCGGATCTACTGCACATGACAAAAGGCCTGAAATGGTTCCAATGTGCTGAGAACAGGACAATCACCATCTCTACACAGTAGCATTGTCAACCACGTCCCAGCTACAACTGACTTCAATCTTCACAACTACAATCTTCACTACATCTATATCTGTATAACTACCACATCTACACTCTCATCTACAACCTCTTTCTACTCCCAACAAACCAAATGTCGGATGTCCGACACGTCTGAACAATTTCGGAAGCAACGTCGTTCAGATTTCGTTCCGATTTCTAAGCGATTTTTCGGAGCGGAAATAGTTCAGATTTTGTACCGATTTCGGAACGAATGTCGGAAAGAAATGCCCTTTCCGAATTTCCTAAGGATTTTCTTCAGATTTCGTTACGAAATCGGATCGAAATCGATACGATGTCGCTCCGATATTTCGTTCCGAAATTATGTCAACCACTTCATACAACTTTCGTTAAGATATCGTTACGATTTCAGGTCAGACATCGGACGTATCTTCCGAATTTTGTTCAGATTTCGTTAAGATGTCGGTAAGATTGGTTTGCTGGGCTCTTACAGTTGCATCGGAAAATTACATCCAATCTACAGACATCACCTTTACATCATTACATCTCATCCGTTATCACCTCACACCCGCCATCACCTTCACATCACCACCACACCTCAACCATTGGCTTCTACGTATCTACAACCACATCACTCACAATCTTCATCTATCCACAACTACCATCATATACACCACAAACAGCTAATCCGTTTCAACATTCAGGATGATCACAATGGACCCCAAGGTTTCCGAGTGGAGTGGCTGCCATCACAGCAGCTACGCATCCTAAAACCTAACCTAACCTATTTTAATGTCATAGGCCGGCCAGCGGTCATATGTTTATTTTAAGCGCGCGTAAAATATATCTTTGGTCTGTTCTTCCATGTCTTCAGGCGGGGGAGGAAGAGCGCAAATAAAGCTAATATTGAATAACTTTCGTTTTATCCGTATTGTAGCAAGTCTTTCATTCACTGAGGTGAAGCTGAAGTTAGTTAAGGCGCACCGTGTTTTTTTTTTTTTCAGGGTTGGATTACTAAACCGACGCCCAAACCCAAAATTTTATCGTTCTTATGGGAGAATGCGCGGCACATGTTAGCACACTACCGTTGATGGTTGTTAAAAGCGGCTCCCCAGGTGACACCATTGGGAGGTCAGTGTTCACTTGAGATGACAGAGGGACTAAGATAAGCCCTGAATTTTGTCATGTCAAAAACGGTCAGGACCATTGCTTGGTATCTTTCAAACCCTACGCCACCCTGTATGCATAATGTAGTCAATAGCTAAACAAAAATTCCTTGGTTAAAAAGCAAAGCTGGAAAATTATCTCTTAGTCATTCTATATGTATGCCAATTTGGTATGGAAGGAATTTCTTTGTTAAGACATGGAGAAGCAATTGAAAATCCATTTGCGGTTCGATGTTAAAGATCAAAATGCGTTGTAACCCCACGATTTAATTAAAAAAATTATAATCTTAAACAGATTGATAAGATTTTCCTTCCACTTAACAGCAAAAAAGAAAAAAAATCGAGTTATCAGCCTTTCCTGCTGGTCAATAACTTACACAAGCAAAGTGAAAAACCCGGCAAAAAGAGATAACAATTTCCTGTAATACTTTTACAAATACGAGTATTGCCCAAAGATTTATGACCTCTGCAAAACCCATCAAAAGAGTTGCCTATAAAAGCGCTGCATTTCATTGCAATGGACAACATTTACAGTTTCGAATTGATTTCACTCACAATGAAATCCATTGCCGTTCTAAGTTTATTTGTTGCCGTTGCAATGGCTGGCGTTATGCCACCCATTCAACCCCGTCTACCTTTGCTACCCCTGATGCCTGCTGACGAGTTGGAAGGACGTATTACCAACGGCCAATTAGCTTCTGCTGGTCAATTCCCCTATCAGGTTGGTTTGAGTTTGGCCTTTGGTAATGGTAATGCCTGGTGTGGTGGTACTTTGATTTCGGATCGTTGGATTTTGACTGCTGCCCATTGTACTGATGGTGCTAAAGGTGTAACTGTTTATTTGGGCGCCATTAACATTAAGGATGACAACGAAAAGGGACAACAACGTATCTACACCTCAAACAAAAATATTGTTGTCCATGCTGAATGGGATCCCAGCACCTTGAGCAATGATATTTCTTTGATCAAGTTACCCGTTTCCGTGGAGTTCAATGAACGCATCCAACCAGCTGCTTTGCCCAAGAAGAATGGCCAATATGCGACTTATGAAGGCGAATTGGTGTGGGCTTCCGGTTGGGGTAGAGACAGTGATGCTGCCACCAGTGTCTCCTCTGTTCTACGTTACATTCAAGTTCCTGTCCTGAAGCAAAGCACCTGTAAGAATTACTTTTTGGGTTCCGTTACTGAGAAGATGATCTGCATCAGCGGTAAGGATGGTAAATCGACTTGCAATGGTGATTCCGGTGGTCCTTTGGTATACAAGGAGAATGGTGTAAACACCGTTATTGGTGCCACATCCTTTGGCATTGCCTTGGGTTGTGAAAAGGGCTGGCCTGGTGTATTCACCCGTGTCACCGCCTATTTGGATTGGATCGAAGAACAATCGGGTGTTGTAAACAAATAAAGTCAATGTCAAGTATTTGTTGTTTGCTAAGAAGCTTAAATATTAATTATGCAATAATAAATAAGAGGAATATTTGCAAAAAAAAAAAAAATTGTGTGCTAAATTTATTGAAGTTTATCACGGTGCGAGTAAACTAACTTTAAATGCAAGCTGCTTACACTTCGGAAGTTTTTTTGCGGATTCTGAAACTACAATGTCCATAAATGAGAAAAATCAAAAATCACTATTTTGGAAACGGCAAGGACTGCTAGGAGTCCTAGCGACTAGTTGTAGCAGTGAAAATTCTCTGCAACATTTTCTTTAGTCCAATTTCCATAGGACTTGACGTTTCCGAGCAAAATCCTGAAAAAATAATGGTAATTTTGACCGCGATTTATTTAAAAATCTCTCCAGCGATTTTTGCTTGTTATGCCCTCCACCATTTGGAGGTTATAATTAAATTTGTCATTCCGTTTGTAACACATCGAAATATTTAATATATTTAACCATGTCCGTCTGTCCGCCCGTTCGTCCGTCTGTCTGTTGAAATCAAGATACAGCTCTCAATTTTAAAGATAAATAGTCAATATTTGGTACAGAAGTTTTTATTACTTACAGGATGGTTGGTATTGAAAATGGGATATATCGGTCCACGGTTTGGTATGGCCCCCATAGAACGGTACCTCCCGATTTTCGGTATTTGTAAGGTTTTAGCTTTATTATCCTACCAAAATGGATGAAATTTGGTATTTAGTTATCGTTGGGTGTATACAACTTTCCACCTGAAATTTGTTGGTATAAGTCCACGCATTCATATAGCCCCCATAGAACGGTACCTCCCGATATTGGGTATTTTGAAGGTTTTAGCTTCATTATCCCATCAAAATGGTTGAAATTTGGCAATTAGTCTTCGTTGAGGATACAAAACGTTCCACCTAAAATTTGTTGGTACAGGTCCACGCCTTAATATAGTCTCCATAGAACGGCATCATCCGATATTCGGTATTTTTAAGGTTTTAGCTTCATTATCCTACCAAAATGGATGAAATTTGGTATTTAGTTATCGCTGGGTGCTTAGAACTTTCCACCTGAGATTTGTTGGTATAGGTTCACGTCTTCATATAGCCCCCATTGAGTTTGATGATGGTCGGATAATATTCATATCATGTGGAGAAAATTCAACGTTTCTTTATAGCCTCAGCCTTTAGGCTAGACCAAAAAATCGAAATAATGGTCTCATCGAAATAACGGTTTTAGACCCCAAGTATGTTTGAACGAAATTCGTTTGACAATTTGGAGTGGATTTAGTTAGCCATGTCCGTCCGTTTGTCTGGCTGGTGCGCACGATAACTCTCGAACTGATCAACCGATTCGAACCAAATTTTTGGGTATCGTAATATTTTGTCCAAAGTATAAGTTCGAAGACGAGCCATATCGGTCCACTCCGTCGGGTACTTCCCCCACAAAATTTCAAAATTTGTCTGTAAAATGGCGTTCACACCATAACTCTTGAAGGGAGCAAACGAGTTGTTACAAACTTTCCACATCGTATTATTCCTTCTAGGTATAGATCCGGCTCGAATATGTACTATATCTTTGGGCAGCTCCCACACAAATTTCGGATAAAGTGAAGCTTAAGAGCACTTCTCGGATCATTTTGATTTTTCTTCAGTAACTTTTCCTTGCGTTTCTTTTTACGACGGTACAATTTTTTTCTTGCGCAAGTCCATACTTCCTCAGAAATTGGCTTAAAAGCTCCAAGAAACCCTGACGGCACCAAACAAAAGGCAAATTCGCAAAATAATTCTCACAATGAGTTTCTTATTGGTGCAGACTTTGCACATCGTATTATTTCATCCAGTCATGTATCAGGTTGGAATATGGATTGTATCGGTCCACTCCTTCGGGTACCTCCCATACAAAATTCGGATAAAGTGAAGTTTAAGAGCTCCTCTCGGATCGTTTTAACATTATTTTCCGTAAGTTTTCCTTGCGTCTCCCTTTACAACGGTACAATTTTTTTCTTGCGCAAGTCTATACTTCCTCAGATATTTGTTAAAAGCTCCAAGAAACCCTGACGGCACCAACCAAAAGGCAAATTCGCAAAATAATTCTCGCAGGGAGTTTCTAATTGGCACATCGTATTATTTGATCCAGTCATGTATCAGGTTGGAATGTGGATTGTATCGGTCCACTACTTCAGGAACCTCCCACACAAAATTTGGATAAAGTGAAGTTTAAGAGCTCCTCTTGTATCGTTTTGAATTTTTTTTCAGTAGGTTGTTCGAGCGGTTATAACAGTACATTTTTCGGAGTAAGTCAATATTTCCTGAGATTATGGCCCAAAAGCACCAAAACACTGCCGGCACATACCAAAATGGCTATTGCGCAAGATAACTCTGAAACCTTTTCAAAAATTTCTTTCAAACTTAGTTTAACGTCATTCAATATTTCGAGTCCTTTATGATAAAGTTTGGTTAATAAAAATGTTTGGTATGTGTCAATGATTTGGTATAGCCCCACATTACG
The DNA here is from genome assembly GCF_047663935.1 of Musca autumnalis. NCBI lineage: Eukaryota > Metazoa > Arthropoda > Insecta > Diptera > Muscidae > Musca > Musca autumnalis. The sequence continues at coordinate 21,196,335 of NW_027411977.1, forward strand.
GTATCTACAGATTTTAAAGCAAACTCGTGATACCATATCATGGAGAAGACCCAAGAGATGCAGATCGACACCTACCACCTTTTTGTCCATTATAAGATAGCCTTCGACAGCCCCCTACGCCCAAAGGTATTCCAAGCCATGTCTAAATTTGGTATCCCCACAAAACTCTTTAGGCTTTGCAATATGACTTTAACTGGTACTAGGTCCTCATTTAAAATAGGAAAGAGCCTCTCCGAACAATTCAATACCAAAAGAGGTTTCAGACAAGGAGACAGCCTTTCGGTTGACCTGTTCAACGTCCTGCTGGAAAAGGTTCTTCGAGATGCAAATGTCAAAAGAAATGACACAATATAGAGCAACAGCCACCTGTTACATGTTACGATCAGTAAAGGAAGTAACTGATACGTTTATGAAGGTCGAAGGAGAATTAGCAAAAGTGGGTCTGGCAGTAAACGGCGAAAAGACAAAGTTGATGGTGTCGACGCGCAATGCGTCCATGGAGCTAAGACCAACACTGGAAGTTGTTTCCTATAATTTTGAGGTAGTAAAAGACTTCGTCAACCGCCATAAACACAAAAAACAACATCAGTTGTGAAATAATGAGAAGAATTGTGTTGGCCAACAGATGCTACTTTGGCTTAAGTCAGCAGTTTAAAAACAAGGCCACATCTCGTCAAACAAAAACAACGCTTTACAAAACACTGATACTACCTTTGTTCCGAAGCCTGGGTACTTGGGCAAGCAGATAAGGCAGTGCTTGGAATGTTTGAGAGAAAAATTCTTGGAAAGATCTACGGTCCAATCTGCGTTGACGGTGAATATCGACGTCGTACGAACCACGAGCAGTATCTGCAATACAACGACATCAGTATAGATAAGCGTATCGAGATGCAACAATTGCGTTGGCTAGGATATATCATAAGAATGAGCGATGATGAACCCGCTAAAAAGGCGTTTAAATACGGGCCACATGGCGGCACACGCAGAACTGGCAGGCCAAGGCTTCGATGGAGCGAACAAGTGGAAAAAGAGATGGAAAGACGCGGTATTCCAAAAAGCGAAGCAACAAACTGAGAGAATTGGAGATCTTTTCTTAGTTCGACTTATGGAACATTTTGTCCAAACATAGTTGACGTTCGAAGATGGGCCATATCCGTCCACCCCTTCAGGTACCTCCCGCACTAAGTTCAAAAATGTTCGGAAAATTGTGCGCACGATAACTCCTGAAGAGAGTAATCGATTTGGTCCATACTTTGCACATCGTGAAATTTCTACCAGAAATAGATGAAGTTCCAAGATGGAATTTATCGAGCCACTTATTCGGGTTCCTTCCACACACAATTTCGGAAAAGTTCAGTTTAAGACCTGCTCTCGAATCACTTTGATTTTTGTTGCAGCGACTTGTACTCGCTGCCATCATTACGACGATAAAAGTCTTTTCAGGTGCAGGTACATACATACTTCCTGAGAAAATACCCCAACAGCTATAAAAATGTCCATGGCAGCTTGTGTAGTGGATGGAGCACACGATAACTCTCGAACGTATCAGCCGATTCGATCCAAAATTTGGCCTTCACAATACTTTGTCCAAATTTAGTTTAAGTTCGAAGATAAGCCATATCGGTTCACTGCGTAAGGTACCTCCCCACAAAAGTTCAAAAATGTTCGGTTCCTAATATATCTACCAGATACAGATCAGGTTTGAATATGGATAAGTTAAATTTAAGACCTGCTCTTGACTAACTTTGATTTCTGTTGAAGCAACTTGCAATCGCTGTCTCAATTACAACGGTAAACGTTTTTTTCAGTGGCAAATCCATACTCTTAGGAGAACGGCCCGAAAGTTGTAAAAACCCCTATGACACCCATATGTAGAAGCTGGGGAGCCCAATAACTCTCGAACTGATAAACCGATTTTGTCCACAATTTGGCCTTCGTCATATTTTGTCCAAACTTAGTCTAACTTCTAAAATGGCCCATATCGGTCCTCTCCTTAGGATACCTCCCCCACAAAGGTTCAACATTTGTGTCCAAGTGCAGTTTATGGTCTGTTCGGAGATCCTTTGCAAATTTATACCGATGATGTTTTTGTGGTCCTGTTTACAGCCATATATGTTTTCCTGAAATTACTAGTGGGCGCGATATCTATCGAAAAGATATGACTCTCCAAATAAGATACACTTTCGTAATGCACTATGTCGGTCCATTCCCTCCTCCGCAAAACTTTGGAGCTTTAATCCTAATCCACATTTTTGTCGGCAAGTTCAAATGTCCAAAAAGTGCCATAAAAATTCTGAAAAGACCCTAAATACATTCGATCTGTCCGTAGACGAAAGTTACAATTCACATAGGCTGATGGTATATCTCTGTCGGCAAAGCCGATATACGTATACGCATATATACGAAAGTTATATTTATATCTGAACCGATTCCTTCCAAATTTTGTCGATATATTTTTATGCTCACTATAAACATCAGGACGAAATTTCAAAGGTCCCGCAGCTTCCAGTGACTTGTTGCCTCAAAAACCTGTCATTAGGCCCATAGTTTAGTGTTATAATTCATTTTATTAAAATAATTTTCACCGTCGACGGAGACTGGTCCGTATATTTTGCGGAGAATTTTTCTCTCGAACACACCAAGTATTGACTTATCTGCTTGCACAAATACCCATGCTTCAGAGCCATACATTAGCACAGGTATTATCAGTGTCTGGTAAGTGTGATTTTGGTTTCTCGAGAGGTGGCTTTGTTTCTAAACTGCTTACTAAGTCCAAAATAGCATCTATTTGCCAATATTATACGTCTCCTTATTTCAGAACTGTCGTTGTTTGCTCTATTTATGTCGGTGCCGAAATAGATGAAGTCGCTAACTACCTCAAAGTTGTATTTCCCAACTTCCACAGTTGGACTGAATTCAGTAGTGGGATTCTGTAACTCATTTTTGTTGTTATCGATAATCGTCGGTAAAATGAATATGCTTATAATTTCGATAATTAACGAAATTTTTCGGTAAGTTAACGATGAGTAGAAAGTAGTCGCTAGCCTCTACCGACACAAACAGTGATGCCAACTTTTCTTTATATTTTTAGTCATAATTTTGCTGTTTAATTTTACCGATTTTTGTCGGTAACAGCAAAAATGAGTTACAGAATCCCACTACAGATGATGTATTACGCGTCGATACCATCAATTTTGTTTTATCGTCATTTACTGCTATCCCTTCTGTGGCAGATTCTTCTTCAACTCTTACAAAAATATTCCGTACAACTTGTTCCGACCGACCTATGATGTCGATGTCGTCGGAATATGCGGGTTTTGTTGTAGATAGTGCCATTTCTATTCCCTTCTTTATTTCGTATGATCTTCTCCAGCAAGATATTGAAGTCTCCTTTTTTAAAACCTTGTTTGGTGACAAACGCGTGTCCGATAATATCATCTTAGAATACTTCATTAACCAATATATGCATGTAATTTTATCATATTAACAACATCCATAAATATTCGTAAAGATAATCCCATCGCCTTAGCCTTATGAGTTCAAGCAATATCATTTGAAATGCTTTCTTTATTGTGATCAGCACGGGGTTTCCAACGAATTTCCCCAACTTTCAACAACCCACCACCACTCAGTCTTATCACACAATCATAGGTCAACACTTTAGTGCCACAATGGTAAATTGATAATTAATCAACGAAAATAACGCAGTGTGAAATGCGGGCCTTAAATATGTATGGCCGATTATGTCCGGCTCTTTATCTATGCAAAGAGATGGGCCAACATTTTGTTTGTGGGAAAATGATACGCCACAAACAACCCCACACTTGAAAATCTACGGGCATTTTTTTGTAGTGCACTTTGTGGATAAGATAGTAAAAGTTGAAAAGTGGCCCAATATTTCCCTATAAAAGCAGTGAATTTTGGCTAAGAAAATCAGTCAATTCTTTAAATTGTTGACAATGAAAGTGATCGTAGCTCTGAGTTTGTTGGTGGCCGTTGCCTCGGCTGTGCCATTGGTACCCTTGATGCCTTTGGAAGAATTGGAAGGCCGCATTACCAACGGTGAATTGGCCAAGGCTGGTCAATTCCCCTATCAAGCTGGTTTGAGCTTGGTGTTCGGTAGCTCTGGTGCCTGGTGTGGTGGTACCTTGATTTCTGACCGTTGGGTCTTGACTGCTGCCCATTGTACCGATGGTGCTGATGGTGTTACCGTTTACTTGGGTGCCATTGACATCAAGGACGACAACGAAAAGGGTCAACAACGTATCTATACCTCCAAGTCCAACATTATTGTCCACTCCCACTGGGATGCCAGCACCTTGAGCAATGACATTTCCTTGATCAAATTGCCCGTCACCGTTGAATTCAACGATCGCATCCAACCTGCTGCTTTGCCCAAGATGGACGGTCACTACTCCACTTATGAAGGTGATATGGTTTGGGCTTCTGGCTGGGGTAAGGACAGCGATAAGGCCACCACTGTTTCCCAATACTTGCGTTACATCGAAGTCCCCGTCTTGAAGTTGAGCACCTGCAAGACATACTACTTGGGTTCCGTTACCGACAAGATGATCTGCATCAGCGGCAAGGATGGCAAATCTACCTGTAATGGTGATTCTGGCGGTCCCTTGGTACACAAGCACGATGGTGTCAACACCGTTATTGGTGCCACATCCTTCGGTATTGCTTTGGGTTGCGAAAAGGGCTGGCCAGGTGTATTCACCCGTGTCACCTCCTACTTGGACTGGATCGAAGAGAAATCCGGTGTTGTCAACAAGTAAATGATGTCAACAATTTGATTACTCTGCTGAATAAATTCTTTGATTATAAAAATGTATTTTAGTTTTTTTGGGTTATACCTATATTCGGATGTAATTTGGATGGGGCTAATTTGTGAATGGGGAATAAATTGCATTACTTTGTTGAATCGGAGGCAATTGAAGGAAAGTATATAGGAGGCATGATTTGATTTCACTCTTAATTATTAGTAAAAAATAAATATTTTTCACGAACATCCGAGAATGTGCACAACTTCTCTCCAAGGTGCACAACTTCTCTCCACTTTTGGGCAGCAATGGGTAAAATTGGGTCTAAATTTAATTTGTTGTGCCTCCCGATTCTGAGAAATTAACGCTTTTAAAGGTGGAACTCTACAAGCACTTAAAATATTATTAGATCTTTCTCTGACCTTGAGGGAGATTGTTTTGCCACGGAAAATATTTCTCAGGTATGAGAACATTTTATTTGTTCACAAAATTAAAAAAAAAATTAGAAATCCTGGAAAAATTATTAATACCAATACAATTAAAAATTTAGAGCTAATGATCCTCTTTAACAAGACATTCCGAAAAAATCACGGCTAAAATAATTCATAAAATAGTTACTTTAGGGAACAACATCTTTATATAGAGTTTTTAACCTGAGTAAGCGGGATATATCGAAACAGACAAAATCCCGTTTATTATTGTTCAGGATAGGTAGCATTCTTGTCCTAACCCAAGATACAAACAACCCTTGTGTCGATAAAACTACCACCGCGGTATAAGCAATGATTCGTGCCTATGATATTTATAAAATTACTTTTTAATCGACATTTTGGGAACATCCTTACCATTGCTAAGAATGTTTATCAGCATAAGGATCATGTCTTGGCTAGGGCCAACATATTTACCGACAGAGACTTGAACTCGAATGGTAATATCAACAGACAACGCCACCAACCATAGTTATTATTAGACATCGGATTTTTGCATATTTTTGAAATTTCAAACAATTCTAACTATAGAATTATGTCGTTCTAATTATGGAAATTGGATGTCATATTGAAAATAATCAATAACACGTACAAAGAAACCTATGGTTTAATAAACGAATTATTTGCATTATAATTTTCAAAAGTATGCAAAAATCCGATGTCTAGTTATTATTAATGGAATATACTTTCTGATAAAAGTTTTCTATAAAAACCATAGGTATCACTCATGGTAGAACAAATATAAGGTAAAGTTAATACTACAACAAATACAACTCGAACAACAACCACAAAGGAATTTGTTTTTGTTTGTAACGTCACTGCCAGTTGTATTTGTAAACAAAACAAGGAAATGTCTATAAATTATTGGAATTTAAAAAACTAATAATTTTTCACATTTGGTTGAATATTTTGGAAAACATGAATGAAAATTCGTTACATTTTCAATTTTTATGTTTCCACATCATTCCACTAAATGCACAAATTCTCGCAGAAAGTAGAATTCTTGCAGAAAAGTTTGGGGTCGCTGGAAATTCATAGAAAAAGGAGAAGCTGTTTCAATGTTTTGTTTTAGAAATCAAAGAAGCACATGTTTATTAGGGCTTTATTTTTTTAAATTTTAACAAAATACCTCACATATTAACAAACGTTGTATCGCCTCTACAAGCGGTGATTTACTGCGCGGCTTATCGTTCGAACTTGGAGGAGGTTACATATCATTGATATGAAGAAGTCTTTCTGGGAAATGGTTTTTTCCGAATGATATATTTTTTTTTTCTCAAAAAGTATATGTCCCTAATGTACATCGAAATAAAAATAAATGTATAAAATGTCATATGAAATTTGACACTAACGTTACAACCCAGTTCAGTCAGCTGTGTATTGCTGCTACCTTTTCTTATTCTACCATGGGTATCACTAGTGAATCAAATATTTCATCAGTTTTCAGCTTTGAGAAACGTATTTATATTCTCAAGCAATGAATCAATTATCCAAATTCTTACATGACCCCTTACAAAAAATCCCCCAGCCATCACTCAAAAAATAACTCAAATCACATTTTATAAAATAAATAATTTATTTAACAGAGTATTCAATATCATGGTAATATCATTTACTTGTTGACAACACCAGATTTCTCTTCGATCCAATCCAAGTACGAAGTGACACGGGTGAATACACCTGGCCAGCCCTTTTCGCAACCCAAAGCAATACCGAAGGAGGTGGCACCAGTAACCGTGTTGACACCATCGTGCTTGTATACCAAGGGACCGCCAGAATCACCATGGCCGGTTGGCAGTGCGTCTTGGGCAAAGCAGCAGGTTGGATGCGATCGTTGAATTCAACGGCAACGGACAATTTGATCAAGGAAATGACATTGCTCAAGGAGTTGTGATCCCAGCCTTAATGGATAACAATGTTGAACTTGGAGGTGTAGATACGTTGATGACCCTTTTCGTTGTCATCCTTGATATCAATGGCGCCCAAGTAAACGGTAACACCATCAGCACCATCGGCACAATGGACAGTGATCAAGATCCAACATTCAGAAATCACGGTACCACCACTTCAAGCACCGAGCTACCGAACACCATACTCAAACCAGCTTGATAGGGGAATTGACCAGGCTTTTGCCATTACACTTTTGGCGGTAACGACCTTCCAATTCTTCCAATGTAGTGCCAGCCGAAGCAACGGCCACCCACAAAAAAGCTTAGAACAATGATTGCTTTCATGGTTTGCTTTCATTTGACTACTCCCTAAACTACAGTAGCTATCGGCTTTTAAAAAAAAGTTTTTATTGTAATTTCTCGTAGGAGTTGAGCGAAAGGAAAGGCGTGTGAAAAAGGAAAGGCGAACAGATTCCCACACAACCTCCAAAATTTGCAAACGGCTTCGTTGTTAGTTACACAGGCAGTGAAATCAGCTTCTCTGGCAATGATTCTAATATTATGCGGAAGATATTGTAACTGCTAATATTGTAATAAAGATACCACCAAGCTTCAAATGGAGAGAATTAAAGAATGTAATTTCTACATTTTATACTTATGATAGGAAAGTTGTAATTATATTATGAAATTCATCGAAGAAGAAGATCTAATGGCATTATTGAGGAAGTAAAAACCCCAGCAGAGAAGATAAGGAATTCTTGTACCATTTTTAAAGATATATGGTATGTACATAGTAAGAAGATTTATGACCTCTCAAGGCATTAAAAATTGGCTATAAAAGCCATGCCTTTCCATGGCGGTGGTGAACAGTTAACATTTTCGCGATGAATTCCATTGTAGTTCCAAGTTTATTTTTATTTCAAGTATTTTTACATGTTTTCGTTCGTGATGTAGTTTTTTCATACTGTACAGGTACCTCACATAAGATACATGTGCAGTTTCTTATACCCATCCGAAAACCACTAAATATGTAAGATTGTCATGAGATGCAAAATCACATTCCTATTTTTCCCTACATTCCCATTATTTGCTCTCATATTTCCTCTCTTGTTTGGTAAATGCTCACAACTTTGTTCTTTATACTCTCCACGATATTATGGAGGGTATAATTAAATTTGTCATTCCGTTTGTAACACATCGAAATATTCATCGGAGACCCTATAAAGTATATCGTCACCATAAATGCCGGAATACGTAACCGACATGAAAATCGAAATTCGTTTTTTGGTGGAATCAGATACATAAAGCTAAAATACATGCTCTGGGAAAATTTCAAGCATCTACATTTTAAAATCACGATCCTATACAAGAAATGCCGAAAGACGTAACAACATACTGTAATTTTCATAAAACACAAAAGGCGTAACCCTCACTATTTCAAAATGAAACATCAGTAGTGTTCAATGTATTCTTTGATTTTTCCAGAATATATTATGCCAAAAGTAGGGTTTATTGCGCTGATAACGAAAATGTATAATTTTCATGTGGAGCGGATCCGCTTATCCGGTTATTTGACCCGAAAGTCTAGATTCAAAAACTGGATTAGACCCGGTTCTACTGAACCGATTACTACAAAATGAATATCGTATGAAAGCTTATGGAAATACCTATCACATGGTTGCTTACTTTAACAGTTTTGGCTTTTACTCGTAATCGGCTTATTTCTCCATATGTTTAATTTGACTCTAAGGTGACGATATCTCAAAAATGGTGGATACTTTCAAAAATCACAAACACCATTCTTGTAGTTAATTTTTAAATCAACAACTTTTAGTTTAGATGGTTTCCAATATGTCTTACAGAAAAAAATCCATAATTGAATCAATTGAAGAGGATGACAGAAGACATGTGTCCTGATTTAAAAAAAAACATCTAAAACGGCATATATGGAAAACAATATGTTAAACGGCCAAAAGGAAGTGGTTATTGGGAAGGCAATGCAAGACAAATGAAGCCCAGATGTACATCATAATTTTGTAAAGGCAGGTCGCTTCGAAATTGCTCATTTTTTCAAGAGAAAGAACGAACGGAAATACTCAAAATTTCTGACAGCAAAACGTACGTAACGAGAATATTGAGACGTTTATACGAAAACGAGTATATGGTCAAAATTCACGTCGTTCCAATACAAAGAAATTTTCTGTATTGGTTTACTTAGACAAAAAGACAGGAGTTCCTACAGTCAATAAACTGAGAATTGACTTATGATCCTAGTGGTATAACTTGTTTTAAAACTGATATCAAAAACGACTACCAGATTCTACCATAGAGAAGTTCCACAAATTTTGAAGCAGTGCATCCTCCATCCTACTTTTATGACAAAATTCTTATGAGAATTAAAAGTTTCATTTAAATTATTACAGATCACTTAATTTATATTAACTACATTTTGTCGATAAATTGACATAAATACAACAATAAATATAATATTCTAGATCTGATGATTTAAATATAGTCTAATACAATTGAACTTATAAATAATTATAGTGATGTTATACTTATAAATAATTATAGATAATTATAGTGATGCTCACCTAATTGTGGTCCATTGAAATATCACCGTTAAGACTGGGAATTGAACCCAACACTGTCAGATTGCTAGTTTAAAGTTCACATAGCCGCGTAGGCCAATAAGCTAATTCTAATTTAATTATAATTTTTCATTTATACTAATTTCTTCAAATGTATACTCAATAAATTGTGGGTTACGTCGTTTGGCATTTCAGAAAAATACAATACCAAAAGACGTAACCCACACAGCTTCTAACATTCTGGAAAAAAAATTTAATTTTTTTCCAAGAATATATTTCTTCTCTGTCTTAAAACACAATACTAAAAATTTTCGATATTTTATAACACCGTTTTCATTTTATAACGTTTTTTGCTTCTCCTGTAAAGTTTTATTTTTGTGGGTTACGTCTTCCGGCATTTATGGTGACGATATATATTCTTGATCAGGGTAAAATTCTAAGTCGATCTAAACCTGTCCGTCTGTCTGTCTGTTGAAATCAAGTTACAGCACGCAATTTTTAAGATAGAGCTTTGTAATTCGGTTTAGAAGTTTCTATTACTCCTAGGATGTTAGTATGGTAATGGGCTATATCGGTCCACGTTTTGATATAGCCCCCATAGAACGGTACCACCCGATTTTCGGTATTTTGAAGGTTTTAGCTTCATTATCACTAATTTGGTACATAGTCTTCTTTGGGGGTATACAACTTTCCCCCAGAATTTTGTCGGTATCGATCTACGCCTTCATATAGCCACCATAGAACGGTACCTCCCGAGTTTCGGTATTTTGAAAGTTGTGGCCTCAATATTTTACCGAAATGGCTGAAATTTGGTATATATTTTTGTTGGGGGTATACATTTTCCACCTTTAAATTTGTCGGCATAGGCCCACGCCTTCGTGTAGCCCCCATAGAACGGTACCTCCCGATTTTCGGTATTTTGAAGGTTGTGGCCTAAATATTCCTCCGAAATGGCTGAAATTTGGTATTTAGTCTTCGTTGGTGATATAAAACTGTTAACCAGAGATTTGTCTGTACAGGTCCACGCCTTCATATTGCCCCCATTTCCGACTAAAATTCGTCAGTCCACGTTTCGATATAGCCCCCTTGAAACGGTACCTCCCTATTTTCGTAATACGGAAGGTTGTGACGTCAATATCCCACCAAAATTTCTGAAATTCGTTATTTAGTTTTCCAAGGGGTTATAAAATATTGCAGAATAGTATTATCAGTATAGGTCGGTATTTTTTAAGTTTTAGATACATTTACTTACTGAAATATAAGAAATTTGGCATTTAGTCTTCTTTGAGTCTAAAAACTTTACGCCAGAAATTTGTCGGTATTGATTGACGTTTTGAAATAGCCCCAACAGAACGGTGTTTACCGATATTGCTGAAATTTAGTATTAAGTCTTCTTCATGCACGAAAGGAAACCAATTATTTCATTTTACTTCAATTCAGCTCTGGTGGTGGGTATAGCAAGTTCGGCCCGGCCGAACTTAACGCTATTCTTACTTGTTTTCTTTGTAATGGTCTCATCATCTCACCATCACATTGACACTGTATCAACAAACCACAACACAACAACCTGACTGAAATACAACTAAACACTTTACGCCTGCCTTAGCCACCATGACGCCTTTGGGCACTTGCTGTGTTCACAAACTCACTCTCACTTGTGGTGAGTTTGAATCTTACTCTCACCACCGATCATTTCTAACAAGAAATCCATTGGATTTCATTTCACGTTTAATAGTTAAAATCGAGTGGATTTCGTAAATGTAAACTTACTATGAGGCGATGAGATCATTCAAAAGAAAATGAGAACAAACTTGAGAGCATTTACCAAACATGAGAGGAAATATGTGAGCAAATAATGAGAATGTTGGGAAAATTAGGAAAGTGGTTTAGCATCTGATGAAAATCTGACATATTTTTGAAAAAAAAAGAAAATGGTGGCTTTCAGATGGATATAAGAAACTGCACATACACATCATGAACGAAAATATGTAAAAAATCATGAAGTTCTTTTTTCGTGTGGCTTAGACACGAGCCTCTCCTTATACATATGTCGATAAGTAGCATGTTTGACTGAAGTCTGTGTTTTGCATACTTGTGTCTTGGGTAGTAGCAGCTCCATCTAATTGACACAATTTTAATGGTTTTTTTTATTTGGGCCACTACCGTCTACCTACTCAGATCGTAGAATAAACGTCATGCAGTAATGCATACTTGATAATCATATTGAATATCCTGATATTCGTTTGCTTCGGAATTTTGGATGACTATCACACTTCTATAGAAGATCATTACCTCATTTACACATACAATTTTTCACAAGGCTTTGGATCATCCTTTATTACATTTTATTTATTTTTATTTAGTCTAAGCAGACCATTTGGTCTCCTTCTCACAGAAGGACGCTGATTCTTCTTGACAAAAGTGGCCCGGCTATCTATTTCTTATAGAAGCTGACTTATTCAGATCTTTTCTAATTTAATTTAATTTTTTTAAATTGCCGTCGAATAATATCTTTAAGAAAACCCTCGACAAACAAACGATTTGATTTGCAATACGATAACATAAGTATCAAACCACATATTTCCAAGAATAAATGTTTTCCTACTATGCTTGCAATGAATGCACTGACCATTATTTCAATTAATTTTTTAATTTTTAGAACAAATGGATAAGATAAAACAATATATTGTTGTATATTCATTTTAGCAAATCGTTAGATTTAGCTATAAAAACTAAGCTATTGCAACGAGCAAGACAGTAGTCAATCCATTGACAATGAAAGCATTCGTCGCTCTAAGTTTATTCGTGGCCGTTGCCTCGGCTGTGCCATTGGTCCCCTTGATGCCCCTGGAAGAATTGGAGGGACGCATCACCAACGGTGAATTGGCCAAGGCTGGTCAATTCCCCTATCAAGCCGGTTTGAGTTTGGTGTTCGGTAGCTCTGGTGCCTGGTGCGGTGGTACCTTGATTTCTGACCGTTGGGTCTTGACTGCTGCCCATTGTACCGATGGTGCTGATGGTGTTACCGTTTATTTGGGTGCCATTGACATCAAGGATGACAACGAAAAGGGTCAACAACGTATCTACACCTCCAAGTCGAACATTGTTATTCACGACCACTGGGATCCCAGCACCTTGAGCAATGACATTTCCTTGATCAAATTGCCCGTTACTGTTAAATTCGACGAACGCATCCAACCTGCTGCTTTGCCCAAGAAGGACGGTCATTACTCTACTTATGAAGGTGATATGGTTTGGGCTTCTGGCTGGGGTAAGGACAGCGATAAGGCCACCACTGTTTCCCAGTACTTGCGTTACATTGAAGTGCCCGTCTTGAAACAAAGCACCTGCAAAACCTACTACGTGGGTATGGTTACCGACAAGATGATCTGCATCAGCGGCAAGGATGGAAAATCTACCTGTAATGGTGATTCTGGTGGTCCCTTGGTACACAAGCACGATGGTGTCAACACCGTTATCGGTGCCACCTCCTTCGGTATTGCTTTGGGTTGCGAAAAGGGCTGGCCAGGTGTATTCACCCGTGTCACCTCCTACTTGGATTGGATCGAAGAGAAATCTGGTGTTGTCAACAAGTAAATAATGTCAACAATTTGATTACTCTGCTGAATAAATTGTTTCGATTATAAAATTTTATTTGAGTTTGTTGGATTATATACTCGGATGCAATTTGGGTGGGGCTAATTTGTGAATGGGGAATCAATTCCATTACTTTATTGAATCTGAGGCAATTGAAGGAAAGTGTATAAGAGACGTGACTTGATTTCACTTTCAATTATTAGTAAAATATAAATATTTTTCGCGAACATCCGAGAATGTACAAGGTGCACAACTTCTCTCTACTTTTGGACAGCAATGGGTAAAATAGGGTCTATATTGAATTTGTCATACCCCCCGATTCTGAGAAATTAGCACTTTTAAAGCTGGAACTCCACAATATTTGATCAGGGGACTATGAAGATCTTTCTCAGACCGTGAGGGAAATTGTTTTGCCCTGGAAAATATTTCTCAAGTATGAGAACATTTTATTTGTTCACAGGAGTAAAAAACATTTCAGAAATCCTGGACAAATTATTAGTACTAATAGAGCTTATGATCCTCTTTAACAAGACATTCCGAGAAAATCACGGCTAAAATAACTCATAGAATAGTTACTTTAGGGAAGAACATCTTTATAAAGAGTTTTTAACCTGAGTAGGCGGGATTATATTAAAACAGACAAAAGGCCGTTTATTATTGTTCCGCATACAATGCGTTCTTGTCCTTACCCAAGATACAAACAACCCTTGTGCCGATAAAACTACCACCGCGATATGAGCAATGATTCGTGCCTAGGATATTTCACTTTTCAATCGACATGTTAGGAACATCCTTACCATTGTTAAGAAAGTTTATCAGCTTAAGGATCATGTCTTGGCTAGGACCAACATATTTACCGACAGAGACTATAAAACTACCACACGTACGTACAAAAGGCTCATGCCTAGGATATTAATAAAAGCACTTCTTAATTGACATTTTAGGAATATCCATACCTTTGCTAATAATGTTTATCAGCATAAGGATCATGCATTGGCTGTGGTCAACAAATTTATCGACAAATACTTGAATTCCGATGATAATTAGTTTGTTGCTTTACTTTTGAAAATGGTAAAACCGGCAGAAGTAGTAGGAGTTGTAAACTGCTTCCATATGAATTATAAGGTGTCTGAAGTAAAGGAAGCTTTTCGAGCAAAAAGTGGTAAACTTGAAGATTCTTGCGCGTAAAGAAACAGAGCTAATACCAACAAACAACGCCACCAATCATAGTTATTAATAGAATATACTTTCTGACAAAAGGTTTGCGAAAATGTCTTGAAATTGAAATGAGAATACTAGCAGATACTATGGAAGATGCCACAAAGTTTTTACGTAGTATTATGAGTACAGACAGTGGAGTGTATGCTGATGTTAAAAATATAATAGTTAAGGCTCACATCTCCTGGAGAAAAGTGACAATCTTCTCGAATATCATACGGGAGTGAATTGACCAACACCTCAGAAAAAAGAACATTATAAACAGTTTTCTATAAAAACTATAGGTATCACTAGTGAATCCAATATTTCGCCAGTTTTCAGCTTTGAGAAACCTATTTATAATCTTAAGTAATGAATCAATTATTCAATTTCTTACTTGACCCATTTCTACAAATCCCACAGCCATCACTCAAAAAATAACTCAAATCGCATTTTATAAAATAACTAATTTATTTAACAGAGTATTCAATATCATGGTAACATCATTTACTTGTTGACAACACCGGATTTCTCTTCGATCCAATCCAAGTAGGTGGTGACACGGGTGAATACACCTGAACAGCCCTTTTCGCAACCCAAAGCAATACCGAAGGAGGTTGACACCATCGTGCTTGTATACTAAGGGACCGCCAGAATCACCATGGTCGGTAGACAGTCCATCTTGGGCAAAGCAGCAGGTTGGATGCGATCGTTGAATTCAACGGCAACGGGCAATTTGATCAAGGACATGTCATTGCTCAAGGTGTTCCTAGTCGGAGTGGAAAACAATGTTGGACTTGGAGGTGTAGATACGTTCTTGACCCTTTTCGTTGTCATCCTTGATGTCAATGGCACGCAAGTAGACGGTAGCAACATCGGCACAATGGGCAGTGTCAAGATCCAAAGTTCAGAAATCACGAAACCACCACACCAGTCTCCGAACACCATACTCAAACTAGCTTGATAGGGATACACCAGTGGCGATACGATCTTCCGATGGTATAACAGGGACCAACGGAAGGCGTTGTTGAATTGGCGTAGTGCCAGCCGAAGCAACGGCCGGCCACAAATAAGCACGGACGATGATTGCTTTCAATTGACTACTCTCTTAATTACAGTAGCGATCGGCTTTTTAAAAAAGTTTTTATATTAATTTCTCGTAGGAGTTGAGCGAAGATTTTTTTTGCCTATGAAAAAGGAAAGCCAAACAGATTCCCACACAACCTGCAAAATAGGCAAACGGCTTCATTGTTAGTTACGCAGGCAGTGAAATTGGCTTCACTGGTAATGATTCTAATCTTATACTTATACGGAAGTTATTGTAACTGCTAATATTGTAATGAAGATACCATCAAACATCATCAAGAAGACCATAATGTTTATATTTTAACGATCAAACTGAGTATTGCAAGATCTAAATTCCTATGTTCTATACTTTTGATAGGAATTTGTAGTTATATTATAAAATTCCACTGAAGAAGATCTAATTGCGTTATTGCAATACTTTTCTTCTTCTTGTAATACTTTTACAGATAGTAAGAAGATTTATGAACTCTCAAGGCATTAAAAATTGGCTATAAAAGGCATGCCTTTCCATGGCGGTGGTGAACAGTTAACTAGGGTGTCCAAAACCGAAACCGGTTAACCGGTTTTAAGTTACAAAACCGAAACCGGTTTTCGCTAAAAACGTCATTTTCGGTTAACCGAAAAAACCGGTTATTTGTGTCGGTTAACCGGTTTAAAAAAATAGTAATATTTATACCCTACACCACACAGTGGTAAAGGGTATCATGTCTTTGTGCATTTGTATGTAACATACAAAAGGAAACGAAATAGACCCACAGTTCACTTTCTGAGTCGGTTTATGCGTGTCCGTCCGTCTGTCTGTCTGTCTGTCCGTCCATGTATTTTTGTTCGCAACATACAGGTCGCATTTTTTGTCCGATTCAGCTGAAAATTGGGGACTACAACTTTATTAGCCATAGGAAGAACGCTATTGCTTTTGGTGAAAATCGGTTCAGATTTGGATATAGCTCCCATATAAATGTTCGCCCGATTTCACGTATTTGCTGCACCAAACACGCTACATACGTCCGATTTTGATGAAATTTGGAATGTTTGACTGAATTCGGTCTAGAAATAAGTGTGCCAAATTATATCGAAATCGGTTAAGATCTGGATAAAGCTCCGATTTATATTTTACATATTCACAGTGGTGTAGGGTATCTTATAGTCGGCACCGCCCGACTTTGGTCCTTTCCTTACTGGTTTTAATATTTCATAACAATTGTATTCTTTATGGTAAACTAAATTAACTAACACAAGGTACGGCAAAGTTTTAAATGTCAGATACCTTTAAATTTGAAAAATAGTTTGTGTAAAATGTAGAGTTGTGCAAATTTAGTTCACCACGCAGTTCCAATGGTCACACCATTTGTATGAAAAATCTGCGTATACGTTACATTTTTGAACTAATGCAGTGAACTGGAACTAGAGCTACAAATTAAAACGAATGTTTGGTCCAACTTAGTCGTTATTCAAATAGCCGCCGAATTTTTAGTAATTTCACGATAATTTGAGATTGGCAAAGCAAGACGAAGAATCAGAACATAATAAATTCTTTTGGTACACATTATATATTTGTAAGGGCTTTTACTATACTTAGGTCAGAATTTCGGTCTTAATTTTGCTGTCCCCATTTCGAGGTTTATTGTCAAATAACAAGGATATTATGAGATAATTATATAAAACCGAAGTCGTTATACTTAATTTACCCCTTGCCGCACATTTTTAGTCAAATATATATCAATTATGAACAAATTTGTACCTATTTAACAAAACCGGTTTAAACCGGTTAACCGGTTTTGAAAATTTTTAAAACCCGAAAACCGGTTTTTGAAAAATTTGAAAATTTCGGTTAACCGAAAACCGTTTTGTTTGGAAAAACCGGTTTTTTTGACACCCTACAGTTAACATTTTCGCGATGAATTCCATTGTAGTTCTAAGTTTATTTTTTGCCTGGCAATGGTTGGCGTTGTGCCACCAATCCCTAGACGCCTACCCAAAATATCATTGGCTGAGTTGGAAGGACGCATTATCAATGGCCAAGTGGCCTCTGAACGTCAATTTCCCTATCAAGTGGGTTTACACAGAAAAAAATATTTCAAGAATTTTTTCATATTTACGTTGATAATGTAGTTTTTTCATACTGTACAGGTACCTAACATAAGATACATATGCAGTTTTTTTATATCCATCCGAAAACAACTATTTTTCAAAAATGTGTAAGATTTTCATTTTCCTATTTTTCCTTACATTCCCATTATTTGCTCTCATATTTCCTCTATTATTTGGTAAATGCTCTCAACTTTGTTCTGTTTTTCTCTGTAATGGTCTCATCATCTTACCATCACATTGACATTAGGTATGTACGATAACCTAAAAGTTTGTACAAATATGCACAAACTTTTACAAAATGCTGTTCGATAACAAACTTGTTCAGTAAAAGAGAATTGAGAAGTCTTGCAAGAACTTGCAAAATCTTTTTACTTGCAAAGTTATCGAACAGGCATATTGTATCAACAAACCACAACACAACAACCTGACTGAAATACAATTAAACGCTTTACGCATGCCTTAGCCACCACGACGCCCTTGGGGAGTTGCTGTGTGCACAAATTCAATCTCGCTTGTGGTGAGTTTCAATCTTACTCTCACCACCGATCATTTCTAACAAGAAATCCAGTGGATTTCATTTGACGTTTAAGCAATTCATAGTTGAAATCGAGTAAGTGTAAACTTACTTTGAGGCGATGAGATCATTCAAAAGAAAATGAGAAAAAACTTGAGAGCATTTACCAAACATGAGAGGAAATATGAGGGCAAATAATGAGAATGTAGGGAAAATTAGGAAAGTGGTTAAGCATCTCATGAAAATCTTACATATTTTTGAAAAGGCTTTGGATCATCCTTTATTATTTGTACAGGTACCTCACATATTATACATGCGCAGTTTTTTATATCCATCCGAAAACCACTATTGTTCAAAAATATGTAAGATTTTCATGAAATGCAAAATCACTTTACTATTTTTCCCTACATTCCCATTATTTGCTCTCGTATTTCCTCTCTTGTTTGGTAAATGCTCTCAACTTTGTTCTCTTTTTCTTTGTAACGGTCTCATCATCTCACCATCAAATTGACACTGTATCAACAAACCACAACACAACAACCAGACTGAAATACAACTAAACGATTTACGCCTGCCTTAACCACCATGACGCCCTTGGGGAATTGCTGTGTGCACAAATTCAATCTCACTTGTGGTGAGTTTCAATCTTACTCTCATCACCGATCATTTCTAACAAGAAATCCATTGGATTTCATTCGACGTTTAAGCAATTGACAGTTGAAATCGAGTGGATTTCGTAAATGTAAACTTACTATGAGGCGACCAGATCATTCAAAAGAAAATGAGAATGAACTTGAGAGCATTTACCACACATGAGAGGAAATATGAGAGCAAATAATGAGAATGTAGGGAAAATTAGGAAAGTGGTTTAGCATCTGATGAAAATCTTACATTTTTTTGAAAAAAAAAGAAAATGGTGGCTTTCAGATGGATATGAGAAACTGCACATATACATCATGAACGAAAATATGTAAAAAACCATGAACTCTTTTTCCATGTATCTTAGACACGACCCTCTTCTTATACATATGTCGATAAGTAGCATTTTTGACTGAAGTCTGTGTTTTGCATATTTGTCTCTCGGGTAGCGATAGCGGCTTCATCTAATTGACCCAATTTTAATGGCTTTTTTATTTGGGCCACTACCGTCTACCTACTCAGATCGTAGAATAAAGGTCAGACAGTAGTGCATATTTGATAATCATATTGAATATCCTGATATTTGTTTGCTTGGGTATTCGGGAAGACTATCACACTTTGTAACATGCTACGAGCTTGGAATACTGTGTCAAGTCATACCCTGCTGTTGTTGTGTATGCAACATTTGTGAGTGTTTCTATCCATGCACCGGCTTGGCTCATCGACCTTGCTCGAACATGTACATTCGAAATCCCCTTACGGGTCTCATGACTTATGAAAACCCCAAAAAATATATTTAGCTTGGCTGGTGCTACCTTACATCACCTTCTCAAATAACTCAGAACATAGTAAATTCCATTAACAACTGGGCTATAAAGAAATTCATTATACCCTCTTTATTCATACAGGGTCAGGTCTTAACATTTTATATAATACGTTATAGGATATCTTAGATCTAATTTAAATCCATAATGATCCTATAGTGAAAATAATTATGAAGGATGATAACGATATTTCATGGGCGTAAATATCTCTATTACGCCCATGAAATATCGTTATCATATGTTTATCCCATTAAGTGACACTGCGCACTAAGTTCACTGCTTGGTAAATCAAAACAAACAAAACCTATTGAGCTCAATGGTTACTATGTGTGGTCATAGAATATGGACCGGATTTAACTCTAATAATTTTGTATAATTAATGGGATTAACATTAACAGGCGTTAATTGTTATTTACAGAATTAATCGTGGTAGGATTGGATCCAATAAAATCGTTCTTATATTGAGCACATTACTCAATGTATACGAATCGAATATAAAATTAATGAAATACAAAAATGTATATAATATAGTATTATTGCGGTGCCTCACGAGCAATAGGATATGTGATCTTTTTTAAAATTATTTCAAATAATCACTGTTTTTTTTTTTACACAGGTCGAAAGATATGCTCTGTTCCAGAACCTGTAACAAGCTACTATTTTTTACTACGATAACATTTTTTCCTTTATGTTATCGGAAAAAATAGTACAAATTAGTAGATTCTTGCAGTACTGGAACAGACCAATAAATTATGGCCGTTTAATTGAGTAGCCAAAAGTCTGCAATAGTCACTTTTCTACCGAAGACCTTTAATAGCTAATTCGTGATAATTTAATCCAAAGGGCTAATGGTGTGAGATAATCACTCTCCAAAAATTTAAAAATATTTTTCTGAACAACTGTACTCCAGTAGAACGTGATTTCTAAACCGTTAGCTAAAACTGACATAAGCTATTGCGCGTAGACGTACCGTTAGCTATATGGCACATAATGTGATCTAGGCATACAAACATACGTACACATACATATAAATTGACACAATTTATGATTGCAAAAAGATAAATCACATATTCTGGTATATACTATCGGCTGATCGTCGATGGGATATAAAATTAGATCCAAATACTTTCCCGTCTGTGACGGAAAGGTATTGGATACTAATTAAACATCTTTTACACTGGTCGCAACAGGATCACTCAAGGCTGTGACACTATTTGACACACACAATTTGGACGTTACGGCTTTTGTGTACTTATCCTGAATCCAAAAGTTGTTACAATGGTTATTGCTCGGATGAAAGTCCTCCTTTTAATGCATACGATATGATTGTTAACGTATCCCGGTGGTGGTGGGGTTACGTGACTTCAATAGGCAAACGAGATTGGGTCCGAATCAAAAGATGACTGATGTTTAATTGGATAGCGGTCCAAGTGGTGGTATTTCTTGCTATTTCTCAGGTGAATGACGATGCAAGGCTCAACCTGTACTTCGGGCAATGCAAGCGAGGGAATATTCTAGTTGAACCGCAAACAGCAACGTTGCCTTCTTCCAAAATGGCGGAATGGTTTTGCAATGCTGTAATATGCAGGTTACAATTTCTCCACGTAAAATTCGTTTTGCTCACCCTTCACGTCAACTGGGTACCTGTTTAAGCGAATGCTGGTTTTCAAACAATGTGGTGCCAGAACTCTAGATGATAGACACGGTGTATGAGGGAGGCACATAAAGAGGGCCACGAGGAGATTTGCAACTCATCCTAGTAAAAGGAAGAAAGAGATTTGCAAGAAAACCAACAAAAAAATTGTCAGGAATTGTTTTCCATTGCAAATTAGATGTTTTTCCACTCACCACCGGTATGTTGCCAAAGAAATTTTGGCGGAACAAACAGGAATTCCAGTTGGGGTTAGGAATCTCCTAACTCTAAGCTCAATTAAACTTTGAAGCTTAACTTTTAGCTTCAAAACCACTTTTCTATTTGTTCGTTCGCTTCGTTTTCTTGTAATTACTTAAATGGCGGCGGAAGTTGATTGCACATACGTCATTTTGCGTGGTGTTGCCCCCTATCAGAAAAAACAGCTGTCGTGATCTGAATAACTACCTTTATTCAAAAACGTTCCATTGTGGTTTCGTGCGTTTGACGCGTGCAATCAGGGTGACACAACAAGGTCTATAGAAGATCATTAGCTCATTTACACATAAAATTTTTTACAAGGCTTTGAATCATCCTTAATTACATTTTATTTGTTTTTATTTAGTCTAAGCAGATGGTTTGGTCTCCTTCTCACAGAAGGACGCTGATTCTTCTCAACAAAAGTGGCCCGGCTATCTATTTCTTATAGAAGCTGACTTATTCAGATCTTTTCTAATATAATTTATTTTTTTTTTTTAACTTGCCGTCGAATAATATCTTTAAGAAAACCCTCGACAAACAAACAATTTGATTTGCAATACGATAACATAAGTATCAAACCGCATATGCTTGCAATGAATGCACTGACCAATATTTTCAATTAATTTTTTAATTTTTAGAACAAATGGATAAGATAAAAGAATATATTGTTGTATTTTCATTTTAGCAAATCGTTAGAATTTGCTATAAAAACTAAGCTATTGCAACGAGCAAGACAGTAGTCAATCCATTGACAATGAAAGCATTCGTCGCTCTAAGTTTATTCGTGGCCGTTGCCTCGGCTGTGCCATTGGTCCCCTTGATGCCCCTGGAAGAATTGGAGGGACGCATCACCAATGGTGAATTGGCCAAGGCTGGTCAATTCCCCTATCAAGCCGGTTTGAGTTTGGTGTTCGGTAGCTCCGGTGCCTGGTGTGGTGGTACCTTGATTTCTGACCGTTGGGTCTTGACTGCTGCCCATTGTACCGATGGTGCTGATGGTGTTACCGTTTATTTGGGTGCCATTGACATCAAGGATGACAACGAGAAGGGTCAACAACGTATCTACACCTCCAAGTCGAACATTGTTATTCACGACCACTGGGATCCCAGCACCTTGAGCAATGACATTTCCTTGATCAAATTGCCCGTTACTGTTAAATTCGACGAACGCATCCAACCTGCTGCTTTGCCCAAGAAGGACGGTCATTACTCTACTTATGAAGGTGATATGGTTTGGGCATCTGGCTGGGGTAAGGACAGCGATAAGGCCACCACTGTTTCCCAGTACTTGCGTTACATTGAAGTACCCGTCTTGAAACAAAGCACCTGCAAAACCTACTACGTGGGTATGGTTACCGACAAGATGATCTGCATCAGCGGCAAGGATGGCAAATCTACCTGTAATGGTGATTCTGGCGGTCCCTTGGTACACAAGCACGATGGTGTCAACACCGTTATTGGTGCCACATCCTTCGGTATTGCTTTGGGTTGCGAAAAGGGCTGGCCAGGTGTATTCACCCGTGTCACCTCCTACTTGGATTGGATCGAAGAAAAATCTGGTGTTGTCAACAAGTAAATGATGTCAACAATTTGATTACTCTGCTGAATAAATTCTTTCGATTATAAAATTTTATTTGAGTTTGTTGGATTATATACTCGGATGCAATTTGGGTGGGGCTAATTTGTGAATGGGGAATCAATTCCATTACTTTATTGAATCTGAGGCAATTGAAGGAAAGTGTATAGGAGGCGTGACTTGATTTCACTTTTAATTATTAGTAAAAAATAAATATTTTTTACGAACATCCGAGACTGTACAAGGTGCACAACTTCTCTCCACTTTTGGACAGCAGTGGGTAAAATTGGGTCTAAATTGAATTTGTGATGCCCCACGATTCTGAGAATTTAACACTTTTAAAGGTGGAATTCCACAATTGCTTAAAATAATATTCCCATGGGAAGCATTTGATCCGGGGTTTATGAAGATCTTTCTCTGTCTTTGAGGGAGATTGTTTTGCCCTGGGAAATATTTCTCACGTCTGTGAACATTTCACAATAGTAAAAAACATTTCAGAAATCCTGGACAAATTATTAATACTAATACTATTTAAACAAGTTAGAGCTAATGATCCTCTTTAACAGGACATTCCGAGAAAATCACGGCTAAAATAATTCAAAAAATAGTTACTTTAGGGAAGAACATCTTTATATAGAGTTTTTAACCTGAGTAGGCGGGATATATCGAAACAGACAAAGCCCGTTTATTATTGTTCAGGATAGGTAGCATTCTTGTCCTTACCCAAGATACAAACAACCCTAGTGTCGATAAAACTACCACCGCGATATGAGCCATGATTCGTGCCTAGGATATTTATAAAATCACTTCTTAAGCGACATTTTAGGAACATCCTTACCATTGCTAAAAATGTTTATCAGCATAAGGATCATGTCTTGGCTATGGTCAACATATTTACCGACAGAGACTATAAAACTACCACACGTACTTATCAATGGCTCATGCATAGAATATTTATAAAAGCACTTCTTAATCGACATTTTAGGAACATCCTTCCTTACTATTGCTAAACATGTTTATCAGCACAAGGATCATATCTTGGCTATGGTCAACATATTTACCGACAAATACTTGAATTCGAATGATAATATCAACAGACAACGGCACCAACCATAGTTATTATTAATAGAATATACTTTCTGACAAAAGGTTTGTGAAAATGTTTTAAAATTGAAATGAGAACACCAGCAGATACTATGGAAGATGCCACAAAATTATTACGAAGTATTATGAGTGCAGACAGTGGCGTGTATGTTAATGTTAAAAATATAATAGTTAAGGCTCACATATCCAGGAGAAGGTGGCAATCTTCCCAAATATCATATGGGAATGAATTGACCAACTCCTCAGGAAAAAGAACTCTATAACCAGTTTTCTTTAAAAACCATAGGTATCAAAAGTGAAACCAATATTTTATCAATTATTCAAATTCTTACAGACCCCATAACAACCTATACCGACAGCCAACAAACCAAAGTATAATTCAAATAGCATTTTATAAAATAAATAATTTATTTAACAGAGTATTCAATATCATGGTAACATCATTTACTTGTTGACAACACCGGATTTCTCTTCGATCCAATCCAAGTAGGAGGTGACACGGGTGAATACACCTGGCCAGCCCTTTTCGCAACCCAAAGCAATACCGAAGGAGGTGGCACCAATAACGGTGTTGACACCATCGTGCTTGTATACCAAGGGACCGCCAGAATCACCGTTGCAGGTCGACTTCTTGCCAGAGGTGCTGATGCAGATCATCTTCTCGGTAACCATACCCAAATAGTAGGTCTTGCAGGAGCTCAATTTCATGACGGGAACTTCAATGTAACGCAAGAATTGGGAAACAGTGGTGGCCTTGTCGCTGTCCTTACCCCAGCCAGAAGCCCAAACCATATCACCTTCATAAGTGGAGTAGTGACCGTCCATCTTGGGCAAAGCAGCAGGTTGGATGCGATCGTTGAATTCAACGGCAACGGGCAACTTGATCAAGGAAATGTCATTGCTCAAGGTGTTGGGATCCCAGTCGGCGTGGATAACAATGTTGGACTTGGAGGTGTAGATACGTTGTTGACCCTTTTCGTTGTCATCCTTGATGTCAATGGCACCCAAGTAAACGGTAACACCATCAGCACCATCGGTACAATGGGCAGCAGTCAAGATCCAACGGTCAGAAATCAAGGTACCACCACACCAGGCACCAGAGCTACCGAAGACCAAACTCAAACCAGCTTGATAGGGGAATTGACCAGCCTTGGCCAATTCACCATTGGTGATACGACCTTCCAATTCTTCCAAGGGCATAACAGGGACCAATGGAAGGCGTTGTTGGAGTGGCATAGTGCCAGCCGAGGCAACGGCCACAAATAAACTTAGAGCGATGATTGCTTTCATGGTCAATGAATTTGACTACTGTCTTAATCACAGTAGCGATGGGCTTTTTATAGGAAAAAAGTTGTTTGTTTTGCCAAAAGTATTCTTCAGCGAGATAACTTTTTTAACTTATCCCGCAGACAGTCGACTTTTTTGGTAGTAGCGTAAAAGTGTGACCGAAAACGCATTCAATCAATATTTTGATTTTAGTTTTGATAATTGTTATCGTTCATAATTATAGGTAGCTTTGATTTGTTGGGATTTTCTAGTGTTTATGTTTTTATGGATGGGTGCTTGCGAAGAAGTTTGTCGAACTATTTGAAGGGGCTGGTGTAGATATGATTTGCTATTTTATTTGTGGTGTTTTTTGGGTAATGTATTTGTACAGAGAGAATCAGAAGTGGGACATTTCAAAGCAAATCATAGGCTAAACTAAATGTTACAATTCAAACTTTCTGCCACCAATATTTTCGTATTCTTGCTTTACATTAAAGTTCACATCTTGTAATAAAACAACAGCAGGACCTCTTATACGGTGGGCCTTAACTAACTTTAAACGGATGAAACTTACACCTGAGAAGTTTTTGCGGATTCTGAAACTAATATGTTCATAGAGGAGAAATCCGGAAACAACAAAAAATCGCTGTAGAGATTTTTAAATAAATCGCTGTTAAAGTTCCCATTTTTAGGTTGTTTTTATGTTTTCAGGATATTGCTTGGTATTGGAAAATCCTAGAAAAAATTGTAAAGACCAATCTCGTAGAGAATTATCACAGCTACAGCATTTTCTTTAAGATTGGATATCATTAAGATAGGACTTGCGGTCTCCAAGCAAAATCGTGAAAATCTAAAAATGTGAACTTTAACTTCGATTTATTTAAAAATCTCTACAGCAAGTTTTTGTTGTTCCCGGATTTTTCTCATCTATTAACATTGCGGTTTCAGAATCCGCAAAAAAATCTCAGGTGTAAGTGGTTTTCATTAAAAGTTAGTTAAGGCTCACCCTGCTTGACATTGTTTTATAAGGAGGCGATACAGTCAGCGAATTGTCCCAATTTGAGCTTCTATATCTCAAAAACGGTAAAACCTACGAAAATATATTAAAGAATAATCTTGTAGAGAATTATAACTGCAATATTTTCTTTAGTCTCATTTCCATAGGACTGAAAATAATCTTCTTCAAAGCAAGAAAAAGTAACTTATTATCAGAACTTTGTTTATATTTTTTTTAGATGTTGCATTTATATTAAAGAAATTCAAAAATTGTATATGCGAAATAATTCTATTGATATAGTAAGTATTTCCTACAACAAACGAAATCTATACGTGTTTGGTTTGTTAATGTGGTAGTGGTGGTTGTTTAAGCTGTTGTGCTTTGTTGACACGGAGTCAATGAGCGTGTAGATACGATAGAGAGGAGGAAAGACAACAACAATAGAAGCAAAACCACAGCATCTTTATAGGCAAAGCACAAAAACGGGGTTTTGCCAGAAAAAAAAAAAAAAAATAATGGGAAATGTAGGGGAAACTAGAAAATTTATTTTAGAAAAGCATTCATACTTTTGCAAAAATAGTATTGTGTACATGAATACAAAAATTTGGACAAAAAAATATGAAAGGAATTAGTAAAAAAATCATACTTTTGTTTTTTCTGCGTATTATCTTCGAGTCCGAACGGTGTGCCACAAGACACCACTTGTAAAAAGTAAAGCATGGCTGCAATACTCAGGAAATGTGGCCTACATCTGAGAGTTTTTCTTGCCAAGGCTGAAAAATTTTATGATTTCTGGCTTGGGAATCGAACCCAGGTATTTTATATGGAAAACAACATGCAATTACCGTTTAGTTTGCTATTGTTTTTGTTGTACTCTTTCATGTTTGTTTTGACCATGCAGAGACGTCATTGCTGTTCATTAAATTCTCTTGTGTTTGTCACTCTGTCGGCCATATGTATGTATATGTCATAGTTCGCTACCAGATCTTCAGTCTAGAAACATCGGTAACGAGAAGCGATTGGCAAACATTCCGGGGAGTTGTGGGTCAGTTGTAATTGAGACTGTGTGTTCTGATTAGAGTTAAGCTGTGTGCTTCCTAATTAAAGTCGATTGTGAATAAATGTAATAAAGTAAATAAAGCATTGTAGAACCCGTAATCTAAACAAACCCTAGTTTTATTTCATACAAATAACGTTCACACGAAGTTTATCTAAACCTAGTTCCGTAACAATATTTTTGTTTTCAAACAAATACATGCGAATATTGACGTGAAACCATATCTTTTCAGAAAATCAGCGACAAACAAACAACTCATCCAACCAATATGGACGATAACATAATTATCAAACCTTATGCTGCTCTTGAGTTTGACTGCGTCTCAATTAGTGTGACAGGCATGCACTGACCAATATTTTGAATTATTATTATTTTTTTGCCATTTCTAGAACAAATGGATAAGATAAAACTATTCGCTGTTGTTGCTGGATCTTCCGTTTTAGCAAAGCTTCATATTTTGCTATAAAAACTTATTGCTTAGACTTGGCAAAAACAGTAGTCAAATTCATTGACAATGAAAGCAATCATCGCTCTAAGTTTATTTGTGGCCGTTGCCTCGGCCGGCACTATGCCACTCCAACAACGCCTTCCATTGGTCCCTGTTATGCCCTTGGAAGAATTGGAAGGTCGTATCACCAATGGTGAATTGGCCAAGGCTGGTCAATTCCCCTATCAAGCTGGTTTGAGTTTGGTGTTCGGTAGCTCTGGTGCCTGGTGTGGTGGTACCTTGATTTCTGACCGTTGGATCTTGACTGCTGCCCATTGTACCGATGGTGCTGATGGTGTTACCGTTTACTTGGGTGCCATTGACATCAAGGATGACAACGAAAAGGGTCAACAACGTATCTACACCTCCAAGTCCAACATTGTTATCCACGCCGACTGGGATCCCAGCACCTTGAGCAATGACATTTCCTTGATTAAATTGCCCGTTGCCATTGAATTCAACGATCGCATCCAACCTGCTGCTTTGCCCAAGATGGACGGTCACTACTCCACTTATGAAGGTGATATGGTTTGGGCTTCTGGCTGGGGTAAGGACAGCGATAAGGCCACCACTGTTTCCCAATTCTTGCGTTACATTGAAGTTCCCGTCATGAAATTGAGCTCTTGCAAGACCTACTATTTGGGTATGGTTACCGAAAAGATGATCTGCATCAGCACCTCTGGCAAGAAGTCGACCTGCAATGGTGATTCTGGCGGTCCCTTGGTATACAAGCACGATGGTGTCAACACCGTTATTGGTGCCACCTCCTTCGGTATTGCTTTGGGTTGCGAAAAGGGCTGGCCAGGTGTATTCACCCGTGTCACTTCCTACTTGGATTGGATCGAAGAGAAATCCGGTGTTGTCAACAAGTAAATGATGTTATCGTGATATTGAATACTCTGTTAAATAAATTATTTATTTTATAAAATGTGATTTGAGTTATTTTTTGAGTGATGGCTGGGGGATTTTTTGTAAGGGGTCATGTAAGAATTTGGATAATTGATTCATTGCTTGAGAATATAAATATGTTTCTCAAAGCTGAAAACTGATGAAATATTGGATTCACTAGTGATACCTATGTTTTTTATAGAAAACTGTTTATAATGTTATTTTTCCTGAGTTGTTGGCCAATTCACTCCCATATGATATTTGAGAAGATTGTCACTTTTCTCCTGGAGATGTGAGCCTTAGCTATTATATTTTTAATATTAGCCACTGTCTCTGCTCATAATATTTCTTAAACACTTTGTGTCATCTTTCATAGTATCTGCTGGTATTCTCATTTCAATTTCAAGGCATTTCCACAAACCTTTTGTCAGAAATAATAACTAGACATCGGATTTTTGCATATTTTTAAAAATTATAATGCAAATAATTCGTTTATTAAACAATAGGTTTCTTTGTACGTATTATTGATAATTTTTAATATGACATCCAATTTACATTATTAGAACGACATAATTCTATATAGTAACGTAGTTAGAATTGTTTGAAATTTCCAAAACATGCAAAAATCCGATGTTTTATAATAACTATGGTTGGTGGCGTTATCTGTTGATATTATCATTCGAATTCAAGTATTTGTCGGTAAATATGTTGACCATAGCCAAGATATGATCCTTGTACTAATAAACATGTTTGGTAATAGTAAGGAAGGATGTCCCTAAAATGTCGATAAGAAGTGCTTTTATAAATATCTTAGGCATGATAGTTTTATAGTCTTTGTCGGTTAATATGTTGGCCCTAGCCAAGACATGATCCTCATGTTGACAAACATTCTGTGCTTTTATAATCCTAGATACGAGCCTTTTGCTCTTACATCGGTTGTAGTTTTTAGTCTTTGTCGGTAAATATGTTACATATAGCCAAGGCATGATCCTTATATTGTTATTATAATCATTCTTAGCAATGGTAATGATGTTCCTAAAAATGTTGATTAAGAAGTGATTTTAGAAATATCCAATACACAAGCCTTTTACTCATAAATCGGTGGTAGTTTTATCGACACAAGGGTTGTATGTATCTTGGGTAAGGAAAAAAAGCGATATCTATCCGGAACAATTTTATGTGGCTATTTTTGTCTGTGTCCATATACCCTCCCTACTCAGCTTAAAAAACACAAAACTCGCTATTATCTGAGATCATCTAAACGTGATTTTTCTCAGAAAACCTTGTTACAGAAGGCTATTAGCTCTCACTTTAATAAAATGGTATTTTATTGTAGCAAAACAATTCGGTGGTCTGTAACGGCCTAAGAAATATTTTTTTTCAGATATTATGTTCTCATGGCCGAAGAAATATTTTCCGAGCCAAAACTATAACCCTCAATGTCAGAGCAAGATTTTCTTAATTCTCTGATCGAGCATTTCCCATGGAAATATATTTTAAGTGTTTATACCTTTAAACAAGAATAATATCTCAGAGTCTGAGGTCGGAGACAAATGCAATTTCAGAGCCAATTTTACTCAGTCATTGTATTCCGTAAAATGTGTGAAGCTGCACCTTGTAACTTATCGGATGTTCATGCGAAATAGTTCTTTTTACTGATAATTAAAATTAGAAGTGAAATCAAGTTATGTCCATTGAAGACTTTCTCTTTAATTGATTCCCATGTACCCTTTGTGCCCACCCAAATAACATCCTAGTTTATATCCCAAGAAACTCAAATTAAAATTTATAATTTAAACAATTTATTCAACAGAGTAATCAAATTGTTGACATCATTTACTTGTTGACAACACCAGACTTTTCAGCGATCCAATCCAAGTAGGAAGTGACACGGGTGAATACACCTGGGAAGCCCTTTTCGCAACCCAAAGCAATACCGAAGGAGGTGGCACCAATAACGGTGTTGACGCCATCGTGCTTGTATACCAAGGGACCACCAGAATCACCATTGCAGGTGGACTTCTTGCCAGAGGTACTGATGCAGATCATCTTGTCGGTAACAACACCCAAGTAGTAGGTCTTGCATGTGCTTTGCTTCATAACGGGAACTTCAATGTAACGCAAGAATTGGGAAACAGTGGTAGACTTATCGCTGTCCTTACCCCAGCCAGAAGCCCAAACCATATCACCTTCATAAGTGGAGTAGTGACCGTCCATCTTGGGCAAAGCAGCAGGTTGGATGCGTTCGTTGAATTCAACGGCAACGGGCAATTTGATCAAGGAAATGTCATTGCTCAAGGTGTTGGGATCCCAGTCGGCGTGGATAACAATGTTGGACTTGGAGGTGTAGATACGTTGTTGACCCTTTTCGTTGTCGTCCTTGATGTCAATGGCACCCAAGTAAACGGTAACACCATCAGCACCATCGGTACAATGGGCAGCGGTCAAGATCCAACGGTCAGAAATCAAGGTACCACCACACCAGGCACCGGAGCTACCGAACACCAAACTCAAACCAGCTTGATAGGGGAATTGACCAGGCTTGGCCAATTCACCATTGGTAATGCGGCCCTCCAATTCTTCCAAGGGCATCAAGGGGACCAATGGAACGGCCGAGGCAACGGCCACCAACAAACTCAAAGCTACGAATACTTTCATTGTCAACGCTGTTTAGGTATTGACTACTGTCTTTTCCCCAAATGTTTAGAGGTTTTTATAAGAAAAATAACATTCATCCAGATGTCTAGTATTCTCTGAAATGCATAACTACGCTTTATCTAAGTCAATTGCCATTGGTCGGTAAACATTAATTAGGGCATTATGTTTTTAATGCACACCGTTTTCCATCCTTTATCATATATTCTATTTGTCATAATTTGTATTATCAAATTCAATTAGAGACACACTATTGTTTTTTATTTTTTTGTTTATTTAGATTATGCAGAATGCTTATGAGATTTGTGTGGTTCCAATTTGCAAGTTGGCGAAATATCTTTTATATCATATTTTTCATTTTTGACTCTATTAATTAACTTCTGATATCGAAATATTATGCTATAGTACGCACGACCCTTGCCTAAATTTGTTATGTCTGAAGTTCTTATCTTTTAGCGTCATTATCAATTTTCCGCTTTAAAGTTGTCACAAATAAGGTAAACAATAAATCATTGAAATGTGGTCAGAATAGCAAATTCATGTTGAGAGATTTTGTCCTACATAAACCTGAGTTAGAAATCTTTAAAGACTTTAAAGCCTTCTACTTTAACTAGGCGTTTACACACAGACAGTATTGGCAAGACAATAGCAAAGTTACAAACCATTTCACCAATACATTCATACTTTTCTGAGTACATATTTAAAAATTTATAAATGTATTTGTGGAAAAGGTTTGAATTTTTGCTGTTGTCTTGCCAATACTGGCATTTGTAAACGCCGGGTTAGGGACCAAACTACAACACATTTACGACATGTATAAATGGGTTACTCAGTATAAACATTGCGCCCCCTAGGTTATATTAAATGCTAAATGAACACAGCAAGGGGTAATGCAATCCTTTAAGATCCTAAATTCAGTTGTCTGGTCTTTAAATCAAGTTAATTTTCTATCTTTAAGAGGAATACAGATCCATTGTTTAAATTCACACCAGGCCCCCAATCTGCAGCGCCTAAATGTATGCACTATGCACTAGTTGACGTTAAGATGACGCTCGTTTTAAAGAATGCAGTATCAAAGATTTTTTTTTCAAAGTTTCTTACCTTAGATTAAATTTGGTTGTAGGTTGCGCTGCAATTTTAGTAGACAGCTACTCCACTCGGTGACAAGCGATACATTGTGTTCGTCCTGAAAGGAGAGAGAGAGGGAGTGAGGAGACGAGAGGAAGGGGGGAAACTGGAATGGAGGAAATACAAGGAGAAATGGAGAAAATCAAACTTAAGTGGTGAAGAAGTTAATCACGGTGAGTCTTAACTAATTTTAAATGGAAGGTGCTTACACCTCGGAAGTTTTTGCTGTTTCTGAAACTACAATGCTCATAGATGAGAAATATCATGAAACAAAAAAATCGCCGGAGGGATTTTAAAATAAATCGCGATTTAAGTTCACATTTTTAGGGGTTCTTTAGGTTTTCACGATTTTGCTTGGAAACCGCGAGTTCTATGTAAATCGCACTAAAGCAAATGTTGTAGCAGAGAAAATTCTCCACAAGATTGCCCTTTATGATATTTTCGTATATTTTACCGTTTTTAAGATATGGAAGTTCAAATTGGGACAATGCACTGACTGTATCGCCCCCTTATAAAACAATATCATGCACAGTGTCCCTTAACTAACTTTTAATGAAAACGGCTTACACATGGGATGTTTTTGCGGATTCTGAAACAGCAATGTTCATAGATGAGAAAAATAAAAAAAGAGACAAAATCGCCGGAGGGATTTTTAAATAAATCGCGATCGAAATTCACAATTTTAGGGTTTTTTAGGTTTTCACGATTTTGCTTGAAAACCGCAAGTCGTATCGAAATGAGTCTAAAGAGAATGTTGTAGCTGTGAAAATTCTCTACAAGACTGACCTTTAGGTTTTTTCTTAGGTTTTACCATTTTTGAGATATAGAGGTTCAGTTCAAATATTTAGGTTTTTATCTTAAGTCTCCAAGATCTTGCTTGGAAACCGCATGTCATATCAAAATGGGACTAAAGAAAATGTTAAAGCTGTGAAAATTCTCTTCAAGACTGGATGGTTTATTTTTTTCTAGGTTGTACCATTTTCAAGTTAATAAGTTTTATTTGAAAAATTGCAGTAATGACATTGTTTTATAAGGAGGCGGTACAGTCAGTGCATTGTCTCGATTTGAACATCTATATCTCAAAAACGGCAAAACCTACGAAAATATCATAAATGGCAATCTTGTGGCGAATTTTCAAATCTACAACATTTTCTTTAGTCCCATTTACATAGGACTCGCGGTTTCTAAGCAAAATCGTGAAAACCTAAAGAACCCCTAAAAATGTGAAAATAAATCGCGATTTATTTGAAAATCCCTCCGGCGATTTTTTTGTTTCATGATATTTCTCATCTGTGAGCATTGTAGTTTCAGAATCAGCAAAAACTTCCGAGGTGTAAGCACCTTCCATTTAAAATTAGTTAAGGCTCACCGTGTAATGGAACTTAAGTAGATCTAAATAAACCTACCCATAGAAATTTAAAAATCCTCCAGTATCCCATCAGGGTTGTGTGTTCTATGGAAGAGAATAAAGAGATGCAATCTCAAGGGTACTGTGTCTTTTGTTCAACAGACAAGGTAAGAGAAGTGAGAAGATACTCGATCGTGTATGTCTCTTCGAGAGCCTTCAGTACTCAATGTTGTTGTTCTCTCATTGGCTTATCACAGATCCTGCACGTTGTCGTAACAACAGGGAATAACGAATTCAAATGAGAGCTATGCCAGCCGTTGTTTATCAAAGGGACATTAGTCTCCCATCAATCCTCTCTCATTTTTGTGGACACCAATACACTAAGCCATTGGCGCTCGCTTCCTTACGGTAGCGTAAAAACAAACCATATGTATTCTCTCTTTACTTTTGATTTGCCATTGCTTAGCAATGGGGAGAGTGTGTT
Source organism: Musca autumnalis (assembly GCF_047663935.1). Classification (NCBI taxonomy): domain Eukaryota; kingdom Metazoa; phylum Arthropoda; class Insecta; order Diptera; family Muscidae; genus Musca; species Musca autumnalis. The sequence continues at coordinate 21,230,898 of NW_027411977.1, forward strand.
ACCACTACTAATACACCAACTAATTTGAGCATCCATGCACTAAACCAGAGTGAGGCAGAGAACATTTTTGGGTCTCTCTTGTGCTCTCAATGAGCATAAATTTGTTGTTGTTCACAACGTGTTAGCATCTACACAGGCTGTGAGCGATAACAAATTTACGCTCACTTAGAGCACATTGGCTCTCTTGTGAGTCACAATGCCTCCTCCTGCACTAAACAGTAATGACCACTATAGCAATTATCATCTCTGATTTGTGTTTTCCCAGCAAACCAATCGTACAGACATCGTAACGAAATCGGAACGAAATTCGGACGATAGGTCCGATATCTGATCCGAAATCGAAACGATATCTTAACGAAAGTTGTATGAAGTGGTTGACATAATTTCGGAACGAAATGTCAGAGCGACATCGGATCGATTTCGGTCCGATTTCGTAACGAAATCTGAAGAAAATCCTTGGGAAATTCGGAAAGGAAATTTCTTTCCGACATTCGTTCCGAAATCGGTACAAAATCTGAACTATTTCCTCTCCGAAAAATCGTTTAGAAATCGGAACGAAATCTCAACGACTTTGCTTCCGAAATTGTTCAGACGTGTCTGACATCAGACATTTGGTTTGCTGGGTTGTTTTGTGTTTTGTTTGTTTTGTGGACGTATACGAGGGCTGAACGATAACTGTCTGACCTAACAATGAAAACGCGAATATTTACTATCAAAAATAGTTTTATTGTTTCCTAAATAGTCTCCAGAATGATTTATACGCTTTTCATGCGCTCAAACCAATTGTATAATCCCTTTTTCCACTCCGATTTAGACACCTCTAAAACATGGTCTTTGAACACCTTTACAGCATCTTCTGGCAACGAAACTCGTTGACCATGCCTTTTTTTCTTGATATGCTGGAAACAAATAAAGTCATTGGATTCCCAGACAGGACTGTACGGCGGATGACCCATCAATTCCTCGTTTTGTCCGGTCAAACATGCGCTGCACAGTGCGAAATATGTGCACTTTAGTGGAACTTTACTAATAACGTTTAATGTAAAGGACGTAGGACACCAAAATTTTGCAAAAACGTTTCCTATATAAGTGGGTTGCATGGTGCTAAATATGGGCCAGATAGACCCTCGGTTTCCGGTTGCGCTCATGTAACAGTGGCGACCGTCTGTAGGTACCGTAACGTGGGCTTATACCAAATCATTGACATATACCAAACATTTTTGGCAACCAAACGTCCTCATAAAGGACTCAAAATATTAAATTATGTTAAAATAAGTTTGAAAGAAATGTTTGAAAAAGTTTTAGAGTTATCTTGCGCAATATCCGACAGGGTTTTGAAGATTTTGGGCCATTATCTTAGGAAGTATTCACTTACTCCGGAACAAAATGTATCATTGTAAATGAGGCCGCTCCAACAATCTACTGAAAAAGAGTCAAAACGATGCGAGAGGAGCTCCTAAACTTCACTTTATCCTAATTTTGTGTGGGAGGTACCCCAAGGAGTGGACCGATATAGTCCATATTTCAATCCCATACTGGACTGGATGAAATAATACGATGTGCAAAGGATGCATCAATCAAAAACTCCCTGCGAGGATTATCTTGCGGACTTGCCATTTTGGTTGGTGCCGTTAGGGTTTCTTGGAGCTTTTAGGCCAATATCTTAGGAATTATTGACTTACTCCGGCAAAAACTTGTACCGTCGTAAAGCGAGCCACAAAAAAAACTTACTGAAAAAAATAGAAAACCCATCCGAGAGGAGCCCTTAAACTTCACTTTAACCGAATTATGTGTGGGAGGTACTCGAAGGAGTGGACCGATACAATCCATATTCCAGCCTGATACATGACTGCATAAAATAATACGATGTGCAAAGCCAGCACCAATAAGAAATTCCATGCGAGGATTATGTTGCGGATTTGCCATTGTAAAAATTGTAAAACCATCCGAGAGGAGCCCTTAAACTTCACTTTATTCGAATTTTGTATGGGAGGTACCCGAAGGAGAGGACAGATATAGTTCATATTCGAACCAGATTTACATCTGGAAGGAATAATACGATGTGCAAAGTTTTGACCAAATTGATTGCTCCCATCGAGAGTTATCGTTCAAACAATTTTACAGAAAAATTTTGAACTTTTGTGGGGGAGGTACCAGAAGGAGTGGACCGATATGGACCATCTTCGTACTTAAACTAGGTTTGGACAAAATATTACGATACCCAAAATTTGGTTCGAATCAGTTCAACTGTTCGAGAGTTATCGTGCGCAAAAGCCAGACAGACAAACATTGTTCGTATCAAAGTGTATATGGCGAAAAACAAAAAATTTTTACAATCGATGAATCCGAGTTTCACCCTTTCAGAATTCGCGAACTGTTAACATATTCTATATAGTATGATATACATTCTTTAAACTGAAGTGTTTTAGGAGGAATCCCATAAGGTCGACCATTAAAATTAATTTACGTGGAAGCTGTGTTGGCATCAATGTAGAAAAATAGGTAAAAATGGGTTGAAGCCAACAAGTTTTTTTATGCTCCCTTCCGATTTTAGGCTTAACCTTACATTTTATAGACATATGCCCAAAGAAAGACTCAAAGAATACTTCATGGGCAATATGATACTAGTGTATCATTTTTCGATATATCCACTGCATCCACCTAAAATTGATGCTGACATTTTGAAGCCGGAATTTCGGGTTTTTTTTGAATTGTTTTAATAATTCGGACGCGCAACAAGATAATATTCAAAACTCACATTAGGATTATAAAACTCGTGATTCTACGTCGTTTAATGCATATCTCATGAGTGTGCTCCTTACAGCATCCTAGTAATTGGAGTCTAAAGGCCAATATTTGATGCGTGATTTTTTTTAAAAAACCTATTTTTTGCGTTTAAAATTTACAAGTGCCATTAAATTTCCTTTGTACCCCGCGTGAATTTAGTTTTTTTACGCGACGGATCTAATGAGACCTTCCGCGATCGAATCCATCCACTTAAACCGCGGATATAGATACCCTGAAAATAGGAAAAGCAGCAAAAAATTATTTCGACAAATCCGCTTACTAAACCGCGATTTTCTTGAAATTTTTTTACGTGAATGGAATCCTTTATACGCGATTATAATATTTGCGAAAACGCGTGTCATAAATTACAGAGATTCGCCTGTAATATGGGGTTTTCACCAAAAATAGAATGTGGAGGCACATCCGCGGTTCTTGAAGAATCTAATTAAAATTGGTATATTTGGACGTATTTTTGATAGGCGCTGACGAAACCGGATGCGCATCAAAATCGTATGCACATTGCGCGACTTTTACCAACTTTAAGGTTTTTTGCTGTGTATGATGCAACTGGTGGCACACAATGGCCCCTGAGTGAAACATCGAAATATGCATAAATTTTCACAGAGATTGATTCGCTGTATCCAAAAACGGATGCGCATCAACCGACTTTAACTAATTCGCGAATAACAGGCTTTTTAATTATAATATTAATTTAATGATTGTAATTTCAATATTACTCTTAATTTCCTACCCTTATAAGTTATCACAGTAATCAGTTAAACTCTTGCGATGGTAAACCATATGTTTTGATGAAGTTTTAACAGTATACATTCATTATTCTATGGGATTTTAGCAAAATAGTTGGAGAACTCCCAAATATTTTTTTCTAATTTTTAGAATCAAACCAAAAAAATATTTGCAACAATATTTTCCAAAAATAAGTTTTTCTCTTTTGTTGTTGCTATAATATGCAATTTATGTACCCAATCTCTATACATTTGGTATCATATTTTTCTACGCATTGTCTAGATTCCGCATATATTCTTTAATTTATTTTTTGAGGGTTTGTACGGATTCTGGGACAGGATAATTTGGATGTACTTCAAAATTTTTTTATTATTTGTTGATTTTCCGCGAAAATAATAATAAATTTAATAACTATTTAAACATCTACTAATAGATATGGAATGCTGTTAACGATTTATGCATACATTTTCTCATAACAACAAAAAATATATTTTTAAATATTTTTTCTTTATATGAGAATAAAAACCGCTATAACTTTTGCGCGCATTGGCCAATTTCGTGAACTCGAGCAGATTTGAAACCGGATTTTTTTCCTTTACCTCTGTACCAAAAATCGTAGATGTGCTCGTAAAAAAAATTTTAATTTTTTTCAAATGGAATTGTAAAGGAATTTTGTTATTCGCCATATACCGTTCTAGCCTAAAGGCTCAGGGTATAAAAAGGCGGTGCTTCAAATGACGTTGTCTGTTGATACTATGATTCGAATTCATGCTGACAAACAAACTTAACAATGTAAAGGATGTTCCTACAAATGTCGATGAAGAAGTGATTTTTATACCCTCCACCATATGGAGGGTATAATTAAATTTGTCATTCCGTTTGTAACACATCGAAATATTCGTCGGAGACCCTATAAAGTATATACATATATTATTGAACAGCATAAAATTCTATGTCGATTTAACCATGTCCGTCTGTCCGTCCGTCCGTCTGTCTGTTGAAATCAAGATACAGCTCACAATTTTAAAGATAGAGAGTCAATATTTGGTACAGAAGTTTTTATTACTTACAGGATGGTTGGTATTGAAAATGGGATATATCGGTCCACGGTTTGGTATGGCCCCCATAGAACGGTACCTCCCGATTTTTGGTATTTTTAAGGTTTTAGCTTCATTATTCTACCAAAATGGCTGACATTTGGTATTTAGTTATCGTTGGGTGTATAAAATTTTCCACCTGAAATGTTGTTGGTATAAGTCCACGCATTCATATAGTCCCCGATATTCGGTATTTTGGAGGTTTTAGCTTCATTATCACACCGAAATGGCTGAAATTTGGTACATAGTCTTCGTTGAGGGTATAAAACTTTCCCCCAGAATTTTGTCGATATCGGTCCAATCCTTCATATAGCCCCCATAGAACGGTACCTCCCGATATTCGGTATTTTGAAGGTTTTAGCTTCATTATCCCACCAAAATGGCTGAAATTTGGTACTTAGCCTTCGTGGGGGGTATAAAATTTTCTCCAAGAATTTTGTCAGTATCGGTCCATCCCTTCATGCAGCCCCCATAGAACGGTACCTCCCGATTTTCGGTGTTTTGAAGGTTGTGGCCTCAATATTCCACCGATATGGCTGACATTTGGTATATAACCTTTTTGGGAGTACAAAACTTCCCCCTCTAGCTTTGTCGGTATAGGTTCCCGCCTTCATGTAGCCCCCATAGAACTGTACCTCCCGATTTTCGGTATTTTGAAGGTTGTGGCCTAAATATTACCCCAAAATAGCTGAAATTTGGTATTGAAACTTCGTTGGGGGTACTCAATCCTCTCCTTTACATTTGTCGGTATAGGTCCACGCCTTCCATATAGCCCCAAAAATACAAACCTTTTTCACAAATACATTTATAAATTTTTAAATATGTATAGAGAAAAGTATGAATGTATTGGTGAAAATGGTTTGTAACTTTGCTATTGTCTTGCCAATACTGTCTGTGTGTAAACGCCTAGTTACGTCGGTTGTAGTTCTGAAGTCTTTGTCGGTAAATATGTTGCATATAGCGAAGCCATGATCCTTATACATATTGATAAGCATTCTTAGCAATGGTAAGGATGTTTCTAAAAATGTGGATTAAGAAGTGATTTTGGATATAACCTATACACGAGCCACACATAAATCGGTGGTAGTTTTATCGACACAAGCAATTTTAATTGCCTTTTCTGCCGGTGTCGATATATCCTCCCTACTCAGCTTAAAAAAAACTCAAAACTCGCTATTATCTGAGATAATCTAACCGTGATTTTCTCTGAAAATTGTATTGCCCAAGGCTATTAGCTCTCACTTTTATAAAATGGTATTTTATTATAGCAAAACAATTCGGTGGTCTGTAACGGCCTAAGAAATATTTTTTTCTTATCTCGTGATCAAATTTAATGTTCTCATGGCCGAAGAAATATTTTCCGAGCAAAAACCATAACCCTCAATGTCAGAGCAAGATTTTTTTAATCCTCTGATCGAGTATTTCCAATGGAAATATATTTTAAGGGTTTTTACCTTTAAACAAGAATAATATCTGAGTCTGAGGTCCGAGACAAATGCAATTTCAGACCCAATTTTACTAAGTCATTGTCTTCCATAAGTTGTGTGAAGCTGCATCTTGTAACTTATCGAATGTTCATGCGAAATAGTTCTATTTACTGATAATTAACATTAGAAGTGAAATCAAGTTATGTCCATTGAAGACTTTCTCTTTACTTGATTCCCATTTACCCTTTGTGCCCACCCAAATAACATCCTAGTTTATATCCCAAGAAACTCAAATTAAAATTTATAATTTAAACAATTTATTCAACAGAGTAATCAAATTGTTGACATCATTTACTTGTTGACAACACCAGACTTTTCAGCGATCCAATCCAAGTAGGAAGTGACACGGGTGAATACACCTGGGAAGCCCTTTTCGCAACCCAAAGCAATACCGAAGGAGGTGGCACCAATAACGGTGTTGACACCATCGTGCTTGTATACCAAGGGACCGCCAGAATCACCATTGCAGGTGGACTTTTTGCCAGAGGTGCTGATGCAGATCATCTTGTCGGTAACAACGCCCAAGTAGTAGGTCTTGCAAGTGCTTTGCTTCATAACGGGAACTTCAATGTAACGCAAGAATTGGGAGACAGTGGTGGACTTATCGCTGTCCTTACCCCAGCCAGAAGCCCAAACCATATCGCCTTCATAAGTGGAGTAGTGACCGTCCATCTTGGGCAAAGCAGCAGGTTGGATGCGATCGTTGAATTCAACGGCAACGGGCAATTTGATCAAGGAAATGTCATTGCTCAAGGTGCTGGGATCCCAGTCGGCGTGGATAACAATGTTGGACTTGGAGGTGTAGATACGTTGTTGACCCTTTTCGTTGTCGTCCTTGATGTCAATGGCACCCAAGTAAACGGTAACACCATCAGCACCATCGGTACAATGGGCAGCAGTCAAGATCCAACGGTCAGAAATCAAGGTACCACCACACCAGGCACCGGAGCTACCGAACACCAAACTCAAGCCAGCTTGATAGGGGAATTGACCGGGCTTGGCCAATTCACCATTGGTAATGCGGCCCTCCAATTCTTCCAAGGGCATCAATGGGACCAATGGAACGGCCGAGGCAACGGCCACCAACAAACTCAAAGCTACGAATACTTTCATTGTCAACGCTGTTTAGTTATTGACTACTGTATTTTCCCCAAATGGTCAAAGGTTTTTATAGGAAAAATTATCATTTATCCAGATGTCTAGAATTCTCTGAAATGCATAACTACGTTTTATCTAAGTCAATTGCCATTGGTCGGTAACATTTATCAGGGCATTATGTTTTTAATGCACACCATTTTCCATCCTTTATCATATATTCTATTTGTCATAATTTGTATTATCAAATTCAATTAGAGACACTCCATTGTTTTTTATTTATTTTGGTTTATTTAGATTATGCAGAATGCTTATGAGATTTGTGTGGTTCCAATTTGCAAGTTGGCGAAATATCTTTTATAACATATTTTTCATTTTTGACTCTATTAATTAACTTCTGATATCGAAATATTATGCTATAGTACGCACGACCCTTGTCTAATTTTGTTATGTCTGAAGTTCTTATCTTTTAGCGTCATTATCAATTTTCCGCTTTAAAGTTGTCACAAATAAGGTAAACAATAAATCATTGAAATGTGGCCAGAACAACAAATTCAGATTAAGGGTTTTTGTCCTACATAAACTTGAGTTAGAAATCTTTAAAGACTTTAAATCTTTAAAGACTTTTAGGCGCCAAACTACAACACATTTACGATATGTAGGAGTGGGTTACTCAGTTAAAAACATTGCACCCCCTAGGTTATATTAAATGCTAAAAGAACACGGCAAGGGGTAATACAACCATTTAAGATCCTAAATTCATCATGAAAAGAGAGAGGGAGACATTTAAAAAGATCTGCAATCTCAAGGGTACTGTCCCGCTTGCGACGACTGTGAGGGGTCAGAAGTGGAACTAGTTACTGTAACGCTGAGAATCGACGAGTTTCCGATGTTGTTCTCCCATTGGCTTATCACAGATCCTATATGACAGTAACCAGTAATGACCACTATAGCAATTCTCATCTCTGATTTGTGTTTTATTTGTTTTGCGGGCATATACGAGGGTTGAATGATAACTATCTGACCTAACAATGAAAAAGCGAATCTTTACATTCAAAAATAGTTTTATTGTTTTCTTAAATAGTCTCCAGCATGATTTATACGCTTTTCATGCGCTCAAACCAATTGCATAATCCCTTTTTCCACTCCGATTTAGACACCTCCAAAGCATGGTCTTTGAACGCCTTTATAGCATCTTCCGGCTACGAAACTCGATGACCATGCCTTTTTTTCTTGATATGCTGGAATCAAATAAAGTCATTGGATCCCCAGACAGAGCTGTACGGCGGATGACCCATCAATTCTATGTTTTGTCCGGTCAAACATGCGTTGGTTTGAATCGATGTGCGAGAGCTCGCATTGTCATGATGCAGAATGATTCGTCTTCTCTTGTTCGTTTTGCAAATTTATCAGGAGACTTCTGGCAAACAAATTGTAGTGTACCACTCAGAATTAACCGTCCTACATTTCTGAAGCCATATAGTCGCCACACCGTCAGTTTTGCCGAAGAAACAGGCGATCATTTGCTTCCAAGTGCTTTTTATATGAACAACTTTCCTTGGATTTGTCTCGCTTTCGGAGACCTAAACGGTCGATTCATGTCTTGTTTCGGGCAATATCAAAATGTTAGTTAGTGGAAACAAATGCCCAAGGATGCCTCTATCTCACGGTATATAACATGAAGATCTTGCATTATCCGTTCACGCACGGCTTAGTTTTTTCTGGCACAACGTCCGATTTTGGACGACCCTCACGACCTTCGTGTTTTAGCTAGTGTCGGCCACGATTGAATTTATTAAACCTGTTTTTCATAGTTCCTTCGGACGGCCCTTTATCGACATACAAATATTTGATTTGATCGATGCATTGTTGATATCCACGTCGAAAGTTGTGAAAAATGATCGAACGAAAGTGTTCACAAGTAAATTCAATTTTTTTGCAAAGTGATTTTTTCAAGTCACTGTAAACAACACAACACGAGGTCGTATGGCAAACTGTCCTGGCTAAAAACTGTCAAAATGTCCAAAAAAATTTCAAATGGCGCCTGGTGTTGTCTAGGGCAGATAGTTTTCGTGCGGCCCTCGTATTTATCTAACATGGAAGCGGCAAAATTTCCCGGAATGATTGCTCCGAACTTTTTTGGTCCGTGTCAGGATAGATATGAACCTCATGACCATGGATTTGTTCCGTTTGCCAGATCCGCATCCACCACATGACAACAGCGTCGGTGGAATGTAATGGATGTAGCGAATGGGTACAGTTCTGAGGATGTTCTGGTCTTAGCCGCCTACAAGACTATTGCGATAGGAGTTATGTTGCTTGCTTCAGAACATCTCTCAGCGCGTTTCCAACTACGTCATCGTCGGAATACGAGACACACCACTTTCTCCCCAAAAACAAACGAAGCGTCTAACTAAAACATGTTCTTGTTCAGCTCCCCCTAATGCATCGTTCCTGCAATTCAATTGTCTCCGGAACAAAATCAGCAAAATTGTGGACTTTGAGTCAGAGAAACATCATGGTCGACGCGATCCAGGAAACAACGTTGCAATGGTTACAACGTTTTGTGAAAGGATAGCATAGGAAGCGGAAAAGTTTGATTTGCTTTCTTTATACACGAGTCTGTCCAGTACAGACTTATCTCATTTGAGCTTGAATCAGATACAGAATGTACGAATTTTTGCATGTGTGCCATGCGCTATATGCCTGATACAAATGGATTTTGGAGGGAACTTCAATGCTCATCATAAGCTTAGACATTGCTAGTCCTACGCAATATCTAGAGGAGTCCAGCGATGTACGGATAAATTGAGAAATTCACATTAGAGCAGTTTACCGGAGACCATCTTCATATTATCGTCAAACGACTCGACCTAACCTCAACTTCTGACCGCCGTATGTTCGTAGATGAGAAAAATAAAAAAAAAACAAAAAAAATTGCCCGAGCGCTTTTTAAATGAATCGTGATTCAAGTTGACATTTTAGGGGTTTTTTAGGTTTTCACGATTTTGTCTGGAAACCGCAAGTCCTATCGAAATGGAACTAAAGAAAATGTTGTAGCTGTAAAAATTCTCTACAAGATTGACCTTTATGATAATTTCATAGGTTTTACCGTTATTGAAATATAGAACTTCAAATTGGGACAATGTATTGAGTATATCGCTACCTTATAAAGTAGTATTAGTTCCAAATTTCAGAGTTTCAGCTTTATTCCTTCACCCAAATCCAAATTGTACCAAATATAGTAACATTTAGTACTCTCCATAAGTACGAAATTCTAAAACTACTTTAATCCCACACTGCAACAGTGATCTTAATTCCAAATCGTATATTTGGTGATCTATCCGTTTACCAAAATCCAAATTGTACCAAATTTGGTACCATTTAGTACAAAAAACCCATAAGTTCGAATTTCCATAACTACCTCAGTCATACACTCCACAGTAATCTTATTTCCAATTTTCAATATTATAGCTGTATCCGATCACCCAAATCCACATTGTACCAAATTTGGTACTATTTTACGAAGTGCCATATACCAAAACTATCTCAATCCTCCACTCCAACAGCATTCTTTGTTCCAAATTCAGGACTCTAAATGTATCCGATCACCTAAGATCAAATTGTACCGAATTTGGTACTACTAAGACTACCTCAATCCTAAACTCCAACAGTTATCTTAATTCCAAATCTCAGGATTCCTGCTCTATCCGTTTACAAATTATACCAATTTTGGTACCATTTAGTATTTATCGTACCCATAAGTACGAATTTGTAAACATTTCCGAAACCACCTCCTTGCATCTATCAACTCTACTTCTCAAACTTGGGTTTTATTCCAAATGTAAATTTTTTAGCTCTATCGGTTGATATAACTCAAAATGTTACAACATTTACTTCAATTTAGTACTTTTGTACACATAAGTACGAAATTCCAAAACTACATCCATATCTCAAGTCTACACACCAACAGGGATCTTAATTCCAAATTGCAGGTTCCCAGCTCTATCCGTTCACCCAATGCACATTGTGCCAAATTTAGTACTACTTAGTACTTTTCGTACACATATGTACGAATTTCTAAAACTGCCTCCATATCTCAATCTTACATCTCAATCTTACATCTATAAGTATAGATGACTGTCTATTTTGTTGGTCAGTGTGTACTATTCTTAAGATTTTCCTGAACTTTGGGAACAACTTTTTGAACAGTCTTCACAATTTGTATAAGTTATTTTTTTCTGTGTACCATCGATCCCGCAAAACGAACTACAAAACAAACAAATTTTTGATCACAATTTAATTTATTTTCGAAACGAACTCAAAATGCCAGTAAATAAAATTTGTTTTCGTTTATTTGTTGACAACACCAGACTTTTCAGCGATCCAATCCAAGTAGGCAGTGACACGGGTGAATACACCTGGGAAGCCCTTTTCGCAACCCAAAGCAATACCGAAGGAGGTGGCACCAATAACGGTGTTGACACCATCGTGCTTGTATACCAAGGGACCGCCAGAATCACCATTGCAGGTGGACTTCTTGCCAGAGGTACTGATGCAGATCATCTTATCGGTAACAACACCCAAGTAGTAGGTCTTGCAAGTGCTTTGCTTCATAACGGGAACTTCAATGTAACGCAAGAATTGGGAAACAGTGGTGGACTTATCGCTGTCCTTACCCCAGCCAGAAGCCCAAACCATATCACCTTCATAAGTGGAGTAGTGACCGTCCATCTTGGGCAAAGCAGCAGGTTGGATGCGATCGTTGAATTCAATGGCAACGGGCAATTTGATCAAGGAAATGTCATTGCTCAAGGTGCTGGGATCCCAGTCGGCGTGGATAACAATGTTGGACTTGGAGGTGTAGATACGTTGTTGACCCTTTTCGTTGTCATCCTTGATGTCAATGGCACCCAAGTAAACGGTAACACCATCAGCACCATCGGTACAATGGGCAGCAGTCAAGATCCAACGGTCAGAAATCAAGGTACCACCACACCAGGCACCGGAGCTACCGAAAACCAAACTCAAACCAGCTTGATATGGGAATTGGCCGGGCTTAGCCAATTCACCATTTGTGATGCGGCCCTCCAATTCTTCCAAGGGCATCAAGGGGACCAATGGCACAGCCGAGGCAACGGCCACCAACAAGCTCAGAGCTACGAATACTTTCATTGTCAACGCTGTCTAGGTATTGACTATGTACTGTCTTTTTCGCCGCAGGCCTTGTGGTTTATATAGCAAAATTATGTTTGCCAAACTGAAACGTTCTAGAAATCTTAGAAATGCACAACTGCACATTATCGTATCCATCCAAAACATATTGGCCAAATGCTGCATACCTGCCGCCTCCGTTATCCAGCCTTTACTTACTATCTATTGGTGTTTATAATGATAAATATTATCAGAAACGAACTCTTCATTATGCGAAATATTATTAATCTAAATAATCCGTTGCTGGCATTTTAGGCACGGTGCTGCTGAATCAACTTTAAATGAAAGAAGCTTACACCTGGGAAGTTTTTGCGGATTCTGAAAACACAATGTTCCTAGATGAGAAAAATTAAAAAAAAAAAAAAAAAAAAAACAAAAAATCGCCGGAGCGCTTTTTAAATAAATCGCGGTCAAATTCACATTGGGACAATGGTACAACCTAGGAAAAAATTACGGGAAAAAATTTGTAGAAAATGTTTACAGCTATAAGATTTTCTCTAGTCCAATTTCGATAAGACTTACCGTTTTGAAGCAAATCGTGATAACCTAACAAAAAAACCTAAAAATGTGACCTGAACTTCTTTCTATACCTCAAAAATGGTAAAGCATAGGAACAAATAATAACGACAATCCTCTAGAGAACAGCTACAACATTTTCTTTAGCCCCATTTCGATAGCACTTGCGGTTTCCACGCTAAATTGCGAAAACCTAAAATAAACATAAAATAAAAATACCTAAAGCGATTTTTTTGTTTTTGGATTTTTTTCATCTAAAGTTTTGGAAGACATTTTTGAAAAAGTATGCACTAAAGTCACTTTAGTACGCGTCGACAGGGTTTTTTTGTGATACTTTGGGTCATTTCCTCAGGAAGTATAAACTTATATATAATTGTTCCACAAACATCCCATAAGGGACAAGGGAGACTTCTCCGGTAAAAAATTGTACAGTTGTAATAGGGACCGTGAAAACAATCTTCTGCAAAAAAATTCAAATAGATCCGAGACGAGTCCTCAAACTGCACTTTTCACAAACTTTGTGTGGGAGAGCTATCGTGCGGATTTGCTTTTTTAGTTGGATTTGTCAGAGTTTCTTGGAGATTTTAGGACAACACGCTGAAAATATTTTAAAAAGATCCGATAGGAGCTCCTAAACTCAACTTATTCCGAATTTTGTGTGGGAGGTACCCGAAGTAGTGAACCGACGTAGCCCATATTCGATAATATGATGGGCAAAGCTTGATCCAAATCGATTGCCCCCTTCGAGAGTTATCGTTCACACCATTTTACAGAAAATTTTTGAACTTTTGTGGGAGAGGTACCCGAAGAAGTGGACCGATATGACCCATTTTCGAACTTAAACTAAGTTTGGGGAAAATATTACGAAGTGCAAAACTTAATTCGATTCGGTTGATCCGTTAGAGAGTTATCGTGCGCACCAGCCAGACAGACGGACGGACACGGCTAAATCGAATCCAAATTGTCTGAAACGAATTTCGTCCAAACATACTTGGGGTCTAAAACCATTATTTCGATGAGGCACATTTTTGGTCGTATTAAAGTTGGTTCAAGAGCACCGTGTAGGTAGTTTGGAAAATTGAAGACCATTGTTTAAAGTTAGGCAGGCATATCGCTCACCGAAAGGATTTAGAACATAAAAACAAAGATAAAAGCGGCACACTTTCCCAATTTCGATATCAGTACCAAATGCTTAAAGGCAAAAACAAAGATAAAATTCTTCTGACTAACTTGCAAAAATATTCAATATAGAAAAATTGTGAAGACCTACGAATCTAAATAATATTTGGCAAAATTAAGAGATTTAAATTCATTTTTGATAATACTTATCATTATAAACTCCAGTAGATAGTAAATGGTGGACAACGGAGGCGTCAGGTATGCAACATTTGACTAATATGTTTTTACCACCAGCATGGATGGATAAGATAAAGAGCCGCAGTGCATTTCTAAGCATTTCTAGAACATTTCATTTTGGCAAACATAATTTTCCTATATAAACCACAGGGCCTGAGGCGAAAAAGACAGTACATAGTCAATACCTAAACAGCGTTGACAATGAAAGTGATCGTAGCTCTGAGTTTGTTGGTGGCCGTTGCCTCGGCTGTGCCATTGGTCCCCTTGATGCCCTTGGAAGAATTGGAGGGCCGCATCACCAATGGTGAATTGGCCAAGCCTGGTCAATTCCCCTATCAAGTCGGTTTGAGTTTGGTGTTCGGTAGCTCCGGTGCCTGGTGTGGTGGTACCTTGATTTCTGACCGTTGGATCTTGACTGCTGCCCATTGTACCGATGGTGCTGATGGTGTTACCGTTTACTTGGGTGCCATTGACATCAAGGACGACAACGAAAAGGGCCAACAACGTATCTACACCTCCAAGTCCAACATTGTTATCCACGCCGACTGGGATCCCAGCACCTTGAGCAATGACATTTCCTTGATCAAAATGCCCGTTGCCGTTGAATTCAACGATCGCATCCAACCTGCTGCTTTGCCCAAGATGGACGGTCACTACTCCACTTATGAAGGTGATATGGTTTGGGCTTCTGGCTGGGGTAAGGACAGCGATAAGTCCACCACTGTTTCCCAATTCTTGCGTTACATTGAAGTTCCCGTTATGAAGCAAAGCACTTGCAAGACCTACTACTTGGGTGTTGTTACCGATAAGATGATCTGCATCAGTACCTCTGGCAAGAAGTCCACCTGCAATGGTGATTCTGGTGGTCCCTTGGTATACAAGCACGATGGTGTTAACACCGTTATTGGTGCCACCTCCTTCGGTATTGCTTTGGGTTGCGAAAAGGGCTTCCCAGGTGTATTCACCCGTGTCACTGCCTACTTGGATTGGATCGCTGAAAAGTCTGGTGTTGTCAACAAATAAACAAAGAAAACTTCTGGATAGTTGGTTCTTTGAGCTCGTTTCGATAATAAAATAAATTGAAAACATAAATTTGTTTGCTATGTGTTTTTTTTGTGTTTAGAATGGATGGAGCAGAAAAAAAGCATACATATTATGATGGAAAAAGTGTTGCCAATGTTCAAGTTCATACATATTATAAACTTTCTTTCATAGGCGAAAAATGCCAGTTTCTTCTGAGAAAGCGACTAAAAAAACACTATTTTGGTGGAATTTATTTGTGGTTCGAATGTAACTGTTTGATCTAATTTAATTGAGATGAATTTCCGTTAACTTTCATGTGGCCCATATTTATACACCTTTTTTAGAGGGCACATCATCGCTCATTCTTATGATATGTCTTAACCAACGCAATTGTGGCATCGCGATACGTTTATCTATACTGATGTCGTTGTATAGCAGATACAGCTCGTGGTTCATACGTCGCCGATATTTTCCGTCTGTTTGTTGCACTCATGAATTGTTGGTATTTGAAATGTTACCTGATCTTCCTTCTAGAAACATTGACGACGTGCACCGACGAAGTGTTTTTATTTTATTCTTCGAATATTTCGAACATCATCGGCGTTTATCATCAGGGCTTTAATTTTCGGTTTCTATTTATCGTCGACTATCGGCACACATCTCAACTTGCTCACAACTAATTTCCATATGCTAGTTGTAAGAAAGTGATGATGTGTGCCGATAGTCGATAAAGAGAAAGCGAAAATAAAATCCACATGATGAACGTCGATGATGTTGAAAATATTGGGAGAATAAAAATAAAATAAACACAAAAACTTTGTTTTTTTTTTAATTTCTGACCTAAAAGCGAAACTAAGCCAACAAAAATACTCAGCCCAAAGATCAACTAAATTACACCAAATAGTGAAATATATTCTTATGAACTAAGTATTACAATATGACTTAAACTAGTGTTCATGGAGAGGTCATAAACACGCATCGTTATCTCTCAAGCAAACACGTTACACATGGTAATAAGTCTGCAGAATAGATTACATTCCGTAACCAAACTTAAATATAGGGAAAGTATTATTTCATTTTATTCAAACGAACTGTTCAAAATATTTTCAACACAAATTTGTAGCATCATCTCTTTGCGAGCGGGCAGAATGTTCAAAATAATTTGAACAAATGTTGACATTTTCTATTGAAGTGTTTAATGATAAGATGAGTCTTCTTATGTCAATAGAGTCTCCTTATGTCATATTCTGGGGTCATATTCTAGGGAAAGTGTTATTTCATTTTATTCAAACGACCTGTTCAAAATATTTTAAACAGAAAATTGTAGCTTTCATCTCTTTGCGAGCGGGCAGAATGTTCAAAATAATTTGAACAAATGTTGACATTTTCTATTGAAGTGTTTAATGATAAGATGAGTCTTCTTATGTCAATAGAGTCTCCTTATGTCATATTCTGGGGTACAGTCATTGTCGCCCCTATTCGATGGTAAGAGCTTCATGAAATCCTCCTTCCAGATCCTCGGTAAGCTATCTGTATCACTTACCAGATAGCCTTCATCATGTTTGCAGGAAAATGCGAAAGCACCCTACTAGAATTGGGCAATCAATTCCCGGAGTGGATCGATCCTTCTAGTTCCTTTTTCCAAAAGGAACGTGTTCCTTAATATAGTTCCATAGTTCTAAATAGTTCCGAGACCTATGTATATAGATCAACGAATCTTTCTCTTTCATCGTTCTTTTCGTTCAAAATAGTTCCGAGACCGAATAGTTCAACGTTCGTCGTTCGTTTGTTTCCTTTGTTCCAAATAGTTCCGAGACCGAAATCTTTTCATGGTTTGGTGGATGAATGACATAAAAATAAATAAATTACAGCGAAAAAACAGCAAAGACGAATGATTGACGTAGGCTTTAAATTGAGAACGAAAGGAACTATATAAATGCAAGAGCGGGTATAGTTCCAATAGTTCCTTGCCCGGAATAGTTCCTTGGAACTAGTTCGTTCCGGAACTACACAACTCTACACCATACCATGGTTCAATTAAAAAGGTTAGCTAAAGCTATCTGTCAGTTTAAATTTTTTTCTTTTGAGTGTTCCTAAAACTTCAAAATTATATACACAATCTGTGTATGTGCGTGTGCTGTTTGAAAAATATGTCAAACAATTTTAAAAGCAATCGAATTCAATGGTTTTTAAATTTTTTTTTAGAACATTTGTATGCATGGTAGAACAAATACAAGGTAAAGTTAATACTACAACAAATACAACTCGAACAACAACCACAAATGAATTTGTTTTTGTTTGTAACGTTACTGCCACTTGTATTTGTATACAAAACAAGGAAATGTCTATAAATTATTGGAATTTAAAAAACTAATAATTTTTCACATTTGGTTGAATATTTTGGAAAACATGAATGAAAATTCGTTATATTTTCAATTTGTATGTTTCCACATCATTCCACTAAATGCATAAATTCTCGCAGAAAGTAGAATTCTTGCAGAAAAGTTTGGTGTCGCTGGAAATTCATAGAAAAAGGAGAAGCTGTTTCAATGTTTTGTTTTGGAAATCAAAGAAGCACATGTTTATTAGGGCTTTATTTTTTTAAATTTTAATAAAATACCTCACATATTAACAAACGTTGTATCGCCTCTACAAGCGGGGATTTACTGCGCGGCTTATCGTTCGAACTTGGAGGAGGTTACATATCATTGATATGAAGAAGTCTTTCTGGGAAATGTTTTTTTCCGAATGATATATTTTTTTCTCAAAAAATATATGTCCCTAATGTACATCGAAATAGAAATAAATGTATAAAATGTCATATGAAATTTGGCACTAACGTTACAACCCAGTTCAGTCAGCTGTGTATTGCTGCTACCTTTTCTTATTCTACAATGATTTGTATGGAAGAAATTCTTCAGCTTTGCACTGAAACAATCATTTCATGATATCCACAATCCGATTATGTGGTGAAATTCTGACACTTCATTCATTTTTCGCGTTTTTATAAAATGCTCAAAAAATGTATTGTAAACAAACCCAATTGTTGCTTTTGTGTTTAGTAATTTTGACGTTTTAGGAATTTAAGAAAAACCAGGGTTCTATAATTCGTTTTCATCTAGATCTACCTCTTTACTTATACCATGCACCATACCCTTAAGTGTTTTACACTCTGGTAAAATTTTTCGACCTCATTCTGACATATGAATATCTCGAGTTCTTCTTCTGAAAATTCAATTCTGCAAGGCTATTGAGGGCCACTTAAAATATGGGATAAGTACTTTACATTTTCATTACAATTAATCCTCACCCCCTTCTAATAGACAAACAATAAACACATCATTTTTGTTTTTATAAAAAAACTAAATTTTTTTAATTTTTATTTAACTAATTAACTAACAAAATTTATTTGTTGACAACACCAGATTGATCTTCGATCCAATCCAAGTAAGAAGTGACACGGGTGAATACACCTGGCCAGCCCTTTTCGCAACCCAAAGCAATACCGAAGGAGGTGGCACCAATAACGGTGTTGACACCATCGTGCTTGTATACCAAGGGACCGCCAGAATCACCATTGCAGGTAGATTTGCCATCCTTGCCGCTGATGCAGATCATCTTGTCGGTAACGGAACCCAAGTAGTAGGTCTTGCAGGTGCTCAACTTCAAGACGGGGACTTCGATGTAACGCAAGTATTGGGAAACACTGGTGGCCTTATCGCTGTCCTTACCCCAGCCAGAAGCCCAAACCATATCACCTTCATAAGTGGAGTAGTGACCGTCCATCTTGGGCAAAGCAGCAGGTTGGATGCGATCGTTGAATTCAACGGAGACGGGCAATTTGATCAAGGAAATGTCATTGCTCAAAGTGCTGGGATCCCAGTCGGCGTGGACAATAATGTTGGACTTGGAGCTGTAGATACGTTGTTGACCCACTTCGTTGTCATCCTTGATGTCAATGGCACCCAAGTAAACGGTAACACCATCAGCACCATCGGTACAATGGGCAGCAGTCAAGATCCAACGGTCAGAAATCAAGGTACCACCACACCAGGCACCAGAGCTACCGAACACCAAGCTCAAACCAGCTTGATAGGGGAATTGACCAGCCTTGGCCAATTCACCGTTGGTGATGCGACCTTCCAATTCTTCCAAAGGCATCAAGGGTACCAATGGCACAGCCGAGGCAACGGCCACCAACAAACTCAGAGCTACAATTACTTTCATTGTCAACGATTTTAAGAATTGACTGATTTTCTTGGCCAAAATTCATTGCTTTTATAGGGAAATTTTGGGTCACTTTCAAAGTTTTACTATCTTATCCACAAAAACATGTCCCTAAACGTTCAAGTGTAGGGTTGTTTGTTGCGTATCATTTTCCCACAAACAAATGTTGGCCTATCTCTTAGCATAGATAAAGAGCCAGACATAACCATCAATACATAGTTAAGACCCGCACACCACTATTTCTGTTGATGGATTATCAATTTGTCATTATGGCAGTTAAGTGTTGGCCCATGATTGTGTGATAAGGCTGATGAGTTGATAATGGGTTGTTGAAACTTTGGGAAATTTGTTGGAAAACACGTGCTGACCAAAATAAAGAAAGCATTTACAACTGATATTACTTGAACTCAGAAGTTCAAGGCGATGGGATTATCTTTACGAATATTGATGAAAAAAGTTGTTAATGAGACAAAATTACATGAAATGTGCATATATATAATTTGTTAATGAGGTATTCTATATATCTTGACTATGATATGATAACAAAGGGTCTTCTTAAAGACAACCAAAAAGTTTTTTAATAGTACGTCAAAAAGACTTCGAATAGGAGATCGATGGGTGTTCTTATAGAAGATCAAAGAGTCTTGTCCTAGAAGATCAACGAATCTTCTTATAAGATATTCTTATGAAAGACCAAAGGGTTTTTTTATAGAAAACCAAAGGGTCATTTCATAGAATACCAACAAGAGGGTGTCCTCATAAAAGACAAAAAGGTATTCTAATTGAACACCAAATGGTCTTTGAAAATCCCATGGATCTTCTCATAGAAGACCAAATGATATTCTAAAAGGAAATCAAAGAATCTTCCATCCGTAACCTTTTAACAACTTCACTCATTGTTTATTTTCCAAAATGTTGACTTGTTTGTTTCATAGTTGATACAAAAACAAAAATACAGGTCTTCGAATAGAACATCATAGAGTCTTCTAAGAGAAGAACAATAGAACTTTTTACGAACCAAATATTCTTCTCTGTTCATTGGTGGATAAAACAATCCATGTTGGTGGATAAAGTTATCCAAGTTAGTGGATAATATTATCTTCGTTTGTGAATAAAATTATCCGCGTTGGTGGAAAAAATTATCCACATTGGTGGATAAAGTTATGCAAGTTTGTGGATAATATTATCCACATTGGTGGATAAAATTGTCTACATTGCTGGACAATATTATGCACATTTGTGGATAAAGTTATCCAAGTTTGTGAATAATACTATCCACGTTGCTGGATAAAGTTATCGACGTTGGTGGATAATATTTTCCACGATGGTGGATAAAAATATCCACGTTGGTGGATACAATAATTCATGTTGATGAAAAAATTATGCACGTAGGTAGATAAAATTATCCACGTCGGTGGATAATATTATCCACATTGGTGGATATAGTTATCCAAGTTTGTGGATAGTATTATCCACATTGATGGATAAAATTATCTACATTGCTGGATAATATTATGCACATTTGCGGATAAAGTTATCCAAGTTTGTGAATAATATTATCCACGTTACTGGATAAAGTTATCGACGTTGGTGGATAATATTTTCCACGATGGTGGATAAAATTATCCACGTTGGTGGATATAATTATTCATGTTGGTGGAAAACATTTTCCACGTCGGTGGATAAAATTATCCACATTAATGGATAAAATTATTCAAGTTTGTGGATAATATTTTTCACGTTGGTGGATAAAGTTATCCACGTCGGTGTATAAAATTATTTACATTGGTTGATAAAATTATCCACGTTGGTGGATAAAAATTTTCATGTTGGTGGATAAAATTATCCACATTAATGGATATAATTATCCAAGTTTGTGGATAATATTATCCACGTTGGTGGATAAAGTTATCCACGTTGGTGGATACAATTTTCCACGCTGTGGATAAAATTATCCACGTTGGTGATAAAACTATCCACATCGGTGGATAAAATTATCCGCGTTGGTGGATACAATTATTCATGTTGTTGGATAAAATTATCCACATTAAAGGATAGAATAATCCAAGTGGATAATATTTTCCTGGTTGGTGGATAAAATTGTCTACATTGCTGGATAATATTATGCACATTTGTGGATAAAGTCATCCAAGTTTGTGAATAATATTATCCACGTTGCTGGATAAAGTTATCGACGTTGGTGGATAATATTTTCCACGATGGTGGATAAAAATATCCACGTTGGTGGATACAATAATTCATGTTGATGAAAAAAATTATGCACGTAGGTAGATAAAATTATCCACGTTGGTGGATACAATTATTCATGTTGGTGGAAAACATGTGGATAATTTTATCCACCGACGTGGAAAATGTTTTCCACCAACATGAATAATTATATCCACCAACGTGGATAATTTTATCCACCATCGTGGAAAATATTATCCACCAACGTCGATAACTTTATCCAGTAACGTGGGTAATATTATTCATAAACTTGGATAACTTTATCCGCAAATGTGCATAATATTATCCAGCAATGTAGATAATTTTATCCATCAATTATCCACATTAATGGATAAAATTATTCAAGTTTGTGAATAATATTTTTCACGTTGGTGGATAAAATTCTCCACGTTGGTGGATACAATTATTCATGTTAGTGGATAAAATTATCCACATCGGCGGATAAAATTATCCACATTAGTGGATAAAAATTTTCATGTTGGTGGATAAAATTATCCACATTAATGGATATAATTATCCAAGTTTGTGGATAAAATTATCCACGTTGGTGGATAAAATAAGTCAAGTTGCTGGATAAATTTACCCTCACTAATGGATAACATTATCGAAGTTTGTGGATAATATTATCCACGTTGATGGATAAAGTTATCGATGTTGGTGGATAATATTTTCCAGATTATCCACGTCGGTGAATAAGATTATCCACATTGGTGAATAAAGTTATCCAAGTTTGTGGATAATATTATCCACATTGCTGGATAATATTATGCACATTTGTGGATAAAGTCATCCAAGTTTGTGAATAATATTATCCACGTTACTGGATAAAGTTATCGACGTTGGTGGATAATATTTTCCACGATGGTGGATGAAATTATCCACGATGGTGGATAAAATTATCCACGTTGGTGGATAAAATTATTCACGTGGGTGGATACAATTATTCATGTTGGTGGAAAACATTATCCACATAGGCAGATAATATTATCCACGTAGGCAGATAATATTGTCCACGTCGGTGGATAAAATTATCCACATTAATGGATAAAATTATTCAAGTTTGTGAATAATATTTTTCACGTTGGTGGATAAAATTCTCCACGTTGGTGGATACAATTATTCATGTTAGTGGATAACATTATCCACATCGGCGGATAAAATTATCCACATTAGTGGATAAAATTATCCACATTAGTGTATAAAATTATCCACATTGGTGGATAAAATTATCCACATTGGTGGATAAAATTATACACATTGCTGGATAAAAATACCCACATTGCTGGAAAAATTATCCACATTAATGAATAAATTATTAAAGTTTGTGGATAATATTATCCACGTTGGTGGATAAAGTTATTCACGTTGGTGGATAATATTTTCCACGTTGGTGGATAAAATTATCCACAATAATGGATAACATTATCCACATTAATGGATAAAATTATCCAAGTTTGTTCATAATATTATCCACGTTGGTGGATAAAATTATCCACTTTGTTGGATAATATTATCCAAGTTTATGGATAAAATTATCCACGTTGGTAGATAAAGTTATCCAAGTTTGTGGATAATATTATTCACGTTTGTGGAAACTATCCACATTAGTGGATAAAATTATCCACATTGCTGGAAAAAATTATCCACATTAATGGATAAATTATCAAAGTTTGTGGACAATATTATCCACGATGGTGGATAGAGTTATCCACGTTGGTGGATAAAGTTATCCACGTTGGTGGATAAAGTTATCCACGTTGGTGGATAAAGTTATCCAAATTAATGGATAAAATTATCCAAGTTTGTTCATATTATTATCCACGTTGGTGGATAAAATTATCCAAGTTTGTTCATAATATTATCCACGTTGGTGGATAAAATTATCCATGTTGGTAGATAAAGTTATCAAAGTTGGCGTATAATATTATGCAAGAATAAAATTATCCACGTTGGTGAATAAAATAATCTACGATGGTGGATAAAATTATCCACGTTGGTGGATAAAATTATCCACATTGGTGGATAAAGTTATCCACGTCGGTGGATAATATTATCTAAGTTGGTGGATAAAATTATCCACGTTGGTGGATAATATTATCCAAGTTGGTGGATAAAATTATCCACGTTGGTAGATAAAGTTATCAAAGTTGGTGTATAATATTATCCAAGAATAAAATTATCCACGTTGGTGAATAAAATAATCTACGATGGTGGATAAAATTATCCACGTTTGTGGATAAAATTATCTACATTGGTGGATAAAATTATCCACATTGGTGGATAACGTTATCCACGTTGGTGGATAATATTATCTATGTTGGTGGATAAAATTATCCACGTTGGTGGATAATATTATCTAAGTTGGTGGATAAAATTATCCACGTTGGTGGATAATATTATCCAAGTTGGTGGATAAAATTATCCAAGTTGGTAGATAAAGTTATCAAAGCTGGTGTATAATATTATCCAAGAATAAAATTATCCACGTTGGTGAATAAAATAATCTACGATGGTGGATAAAATTATCCACGTTAGTGGATAAAACTATCCACGTTGGTGGATAAAATTATCCACGTTTGTGAATAAAATAATATACGTTGGTGGATAAAATTATCCACGTTTGTGAATAAAATAATATACGTTGGTGGCTAAAATTATCTACGTTTGTGGATAAAATTACCCACGTTGGTGGATAAAATTATCCACGTTGATGGATAAAATGCCACGTTGGTGTATAACATTATCTACGTTCTTGAATAAAATAATCTGCACTGGTGGCTAAAATTATCTACATTGGTGGATAAAATTATCCACATTGGTGGATAAAATTATCCACGTTGATGGATAAAATTATCCGCGTTGGTGGATAAAATTATCCACATTGATGGATAATATTTTCCAAGTTGGTGGATAAAATATCCACATTGGTGGATAAAGTTGTCCATGTTTGTGGATAATATTATCCACGTTGGTGGATAAAGTTATCAAAGTTGGTGTATAATATTGTCCACGAATAAAATGATCCACGATGGTGAAAAAATAACCTATGATAGTGGATAAAATTATTAACGTTGGTGGATAAATTTATCCACGTTTTTGTATAAAATTATCGAAGTTGATGAGAAAAAATCTACGTTAGTTGACAAAATTATCTATGTGGGTGAATAATATTTTAAAAGTTGATGGAATAAATTATTCACATTGGTGGATAAAATTTTCCAAGCTTGTGGATACTATTATCCACGTTGCTTTATAAAGTTATCAAAGTTGGTGGAAAAAATTATCTATATTGGTTGATAAAACTATCCACGTTGGTGGATAAGATTATTCACGTTGGTGGATAAAATTATCCACGTTGGTGGAAGAAATTATCAGCCTTGGTGGATAAAATTATCCACGTGTGTGGACAAAATTATCCACTTTGGTTAATATAATTATACACGTTGCTGGATAAAATTATGCACGTTGGTGGAACAAATTATCCACATTGGTAAATAAAATAATCTACGTTGGTGGATAAAATTATCCACGTCGATTGATTAAATTATCCACTGTGGTGGACAAAATTGTTCATGACGATGGTTAAAATTATTCACATTGGTGGATGAAATTATCCACGTTTGTGGATGAAATTATCCACTTTTGCGGATAAAATTATCCAAGTAGGCGAATAAAATAATCTACGTTGGTGGATAAAATTATCCATGTCGTTGGATAAAATTATTCACTTTGGTGAATAAAATCATCATCGTTGGTGCATAAAATTATCGAGGATGGTGGATAAAATTATCCATGTTTTTGTATAAAATTATCCACGTTGGTGGGTAAAATAATTCTCTTGGTGGGTAACAGTTTCAGTGTTGTTTAATAAGATGGTGGAAGTTCATAGGTGAAATTATCCTCATTTTTGTGCATAAAATTATCCACTTTTATGGGAAAAATACCTACGTTTGTTGGATAAAGTAGGCCACTGCTATAAACAACCTGTGTAAGGCAGCGCATAGGATGCCAAACAAAAGACTTAAGAAGCAAACTCGTATATCTTGTCTATCTACATCAATGATGGTCAAGAAGAGAACATTTGTATGGTAAATCGTATGAAAACGTAAAGGCGAGTGCTCATCTTGTTCGTCTATGATCTACAAACATCATTTATTACTTCATCAAATTACTCCCCCCTCAAATTTAGTTTCTCCTTGAATTTTCATGGCGCCTTTTGTGAAATATAACCTTAGAAAAACCTCGATAATATCTGCAATAATTGAAAACAAATACCCCCGAGTCAAGCTTCTTTTCAGCAAGTTTGCTTTGTGTTACTGATATATGGATAAATAAATAGATTTTCAAATATTGTTTATCCACCATATCGTGATGTTGAATGTTGTTGCATGCCACCCTGCTGCATGCATGCATGCTGCTTGTTTTTAGTTGTTAAATGGTTGTGGCAATGTGTGTCTGGTAGGTAGACTTAGGAAGTTATTGGCGATTTATTTTGTTTTTGTTTTCTTTCGCTGGCATTTGTGGATATCTCTGTGGTGTTATACGTTTTTTTTTTTTTGGCTTCATGCATATGAATGAGCCAGGAGGGAGGCGCATTATTCATAATTTCTTTCGGTTATATGTATCTTTTACACCTGAACAGTTGTTAGCTATAGAGGAGGATGTTGTTGTGGTTGTTGTTTTATTACAATTTAAGGGGCAGCTGCTTCGCTCGGTGGTGTCTGTAATCGAAGAATGTTTAATATTTGTTAGTGGGTGAAAATACGTAGATATGCAGGTATGTACCTGCATGTTGGTATGTACAAGATGTCTGGATTTCATTCGATTTACTTTCGTTCATAATTGTATTGTTATTGTTATCTCATATTTCATTGATTAACCGCACAATGCTTTTATGATCGAGATTTTTCGGTCACATTTTTGATATTCAAATCATCATAAATTATGATATCAGTAACTATGAGCTGATGTATTGAAATATGATAAGGGACAGTCGTACATTAGTTTGTTATATTCAAGAGTCTGTACGTACCGGAGGTATTTAAGTCTTCATACAAGTGGTATCGTGCTTCTTTTAGTACACTCTCCAGACTCGGCCTAAAGATAAAGGTCCCATCTTACTGATATTTAAAATAGAAGGGGTGTCCTCATTGATGTGACAGTGACATGGATTTTCTCTATAAGCAATTTGACTTCAGCGAATTCTCTACGGCTAGCAAAAGCTTCATGACGAATTAACGTCTTATCAGTCATAGAAATTCTTCAGCATTTGGTCGACATTTTTATTGCTCCTACTTCAGTTAATTGTGCCTTATCGTCAAATTAAATTGCGTTTTCCTAATTTGGGTGTTATTTGTGAAATTCCTTCCCCCTTGTGGATTTGAAAGTGATTTGGCAGAGATTTTTTGGTATATAGAACAATAAATCGATAAATATTATGGTTACCATCCAGTCGAGTGAGTGGTTAGTAGGGCTTGGTGGAAGAAATTGGTTCGCTTGTTTAACAATATGCTTATCTGTTTGCAGGTTGTTCCATGGATCCATAAATTTCTTCTAATTAAATATATGCAAATAGGTATTACAGCTATCCTGCGCCACATTGTCCTTCACTCAATATTCTGGAAGGTTGAACGAGGGAAATTCTGACCTACAAAAAGTTAACCACGTAGAGATCTCCTTCGAATTAGACATCTCCCAATACCGAGGTGTCAAGCGAACCCGTGCCTTTCGGTGTTTAAGGTTTGTACTAAATCGGAACCTCGTTGTTATCCCGGCGTGCCAACTTAGTATAGATTCTTGTTCTTATTTTCCGCTTAACACCTTGAGGAGCATAGGGCCTCGGTAGTATAGATTGCTGTAAAAATATCATGGTTGTTCCAACAATATAAATGGTTTGCTTCAACAATAAAAATTGTTGCTCCAATAATATGAATGGCTTATTTTATTTAATTGTTGTCTTATTATGACGAAGGTCATTTATTTGTGAGAGTTTTTATTTAATTGAATTAATTGAGCTTATCATGATATCTAGCGAAGTCCACACACATCCAATCAATTTGCTATGATCGTTTCGCTGGTGGTTTTATTCAGCTCATCACGCATATTTAGATGTGCTGCTAGACAAAGGCTGAGTTTGAAAACTTGTTTTGAAGTATTTTTAAGCCGTTTTAGTATCAAGTCATCCTAGTGTCTCTGGTCTTCATAGAATCCATCTTCAAAACACACACATATACAAACGAAGATTATATTTTTTCTTCATTAATTGTAATGTCTTCCAGTTCGGAAGTCTGATAGATTGACAGTGGCTAGAATGCTATGACCTCTACAACATTGTCTGTCTGTTGGAGAGGTCCCAGGTTCAAACCTCAGCCAGGGCAACCGGGCTCATGCTATGAAATTTTATTTAATTGTTGTCTTATTAGGCGAAGGTCATTTATTTCAATACAAAACTCCATAGGTCATGATAGCTCAATTCATTCAATTAAATAAATGGTTAATGTGAGGAACATCATACATTGTTGCTTAAAGAATAAAATGATTGTCTCAACCATTTTATTTACATGACCAGTGCAATATAAATAGTTGATACAAAAATATACATGGTTGATGCAAAAATATACATGTTTCTTGCAACAATATACATGTTTTTTGCAACAATATACATGGCTTCATGTTTGTATATGGTTACAGCTAACATGTTAATTGTTGCAGCAACCCTGTACAATGTTGCAACAATATACATGGTTGCTTTAACAATATAAATGATTCCTGCAACAATGTACATGATAGTTGCAACACCATAAATGTTAGCTGCAACCTGTACATTGTTGCAACAAACATGTATATAACACACACATGTATATTACAAGAAACATTTACATTATTGCAGTAACTTTTATATTGTTGCAACAACAATTTAGATCATGGTTGCTGCAACAATATACATGTTTGATACAACAATGTACAGGGTAGTTGCAACAATATACAGGGTTCTTGCAACAATATACATGGTTGTAGCATTGCTGCAACAATATACATGATTGCTGCAAAAAAAGTACAAGTTCGCTATGTGGTATCTGATGGAATTGCATTTTTCGAATTTCGAAAAAACTGAGTTGTGCCGAATTGTGCTAGGTTTGTGCCAATTTGTACCGAAATTTTTTTTCGAAATTCGAAAAAATGACAGATATTCAACAAAAGATTTTTTCGAAAATTTTTTGGCAGAATTGCAATTTCGAAAAAATTTAAATTTTGCTGAATTGTGCTCATTTGCATCGGAAACATTTTTTCGATATTTCGTACCATTTTCGAAAAACCCGTTATTTTGGAATACATTATAGACTTGCAATTTTCGAATTTCGAAAACACAAAAGTTGTGCTGAATTCTACTCGATTTGTGCCAACTTGTGCCGTTAAAATTGTTCATACAAAAATAATGGTTTTTCGAAATTGTCATATCTTGAAAACGGTTAGACCTAATGAAAAACTTTAACAAGTTGGCACAAATCGAGTAGAATTCAGCACAACGATGTTTTTTTTTCGAAATTCGAAAATTGCAATTCTGTCATATTTTCGAAAAAAAACGGTTTTTTCGAAAATGGTATGAGATATCGAAAAAATTTTTGCGGCATAAATGAGAACAAAGAACAAACTGAGCACAATTCAGCACAACTTTTGTTTTTTCTAAATTCGAAAATTGCAAGTCTGCCATGTATTCGGAAATAACGTTGTAGCAACAATATACATGGTTACTGCACCAATAACATGGTTGAAATCGGATCGAATTCCTATTGAAAGTTATATGGAGTTGTTGTTGTAGCATCTTCTACATGTATGCCTACATTTCATTGATTCGGATTTGCATCCAACTCTAAGTTCCGAAAGGTGGCGTGGATAGGATTAGTCCAAAGTGAGAGTGGAGTTAGGTGAGTTGGGTTGGCTGAGCATTTAAAAAGGTGCAGCGTAGTATACATACCGGTGTCGCATGCTGGGCAGATGTCCTGCGTGCCATCAATCTTGGCCCAGTAAGACGACCCTCGTTAACCTTGACAGCTGTTGTTCTACCGCTACCACGGGTGGTCGGTAATCTTCGAGGACCACATTCACACTATAGGCTCCTAAAGCCTCAGCGACCTATCGCGTTGTATGTGGTTAACAATGGTTCTTTATCCGCACCCCTAGTGCTGCCGGCTAGGGATTTCAGGACCTTGTTCCTGTTTCTCATCTCATCGCAAATACCTGCAGCACGAATTTGGGGTAGTTTGTGGTCGGAATTATTGAACCGTCGATCTGCACATTCAGTGGGAGTTTCATCTGCGCCGTCCATGTGGTGAACGGTGTGGCTGTTGGCTTATTGGTGGATATTTTCATATTCCTCGCGTGGAAGAACTCAACAAGATCAATGAGATAGGCGTTTAGCCTGTCACAAATGCTATCAACGGTGGACCCTGACGCCATGAGCGTACAATTATCCGCGTAAGTAATTAACTTAATTAACGCAATGCCGTCGGGAGGGCGTGGAAATGCTTGGGGAACTCCCTGATTCACTTTACGGGGTTAGGGCTTCTGAATTCCATGTACGATTGGCGACCACACAAATAGTTGGTGACCCAGCGTTTCAGACAAGGCCAAAGGGTAGGTATTCTCGATATTCCCGAGCAAAAGCTTTGGTCAAATCAATGCTGCTATCACTGTTCTGTGGCACGCTTTGTCCTGGTTGAGTCCTCGGCTAATATATGTGGAAATGGCTTGCAGTGCTGTTGTGGTACTATGCTGCTTCCGGAACCCGTGCTGATGATCCGCAACTGGATAACATGCTCTAATGCTGGGGAGGAGTAACGCCTCGAGTATCTTTGCTACTGGTGATAGAAGTGAGGTCGGCCTGTATGATTCACCCTGTACACCTTCCAGGCTTCGGGAACCATTAGGGTGGTTAGCGATAGGTTGAGGACCTTACTTAAACACTCGACTCCCGGGTCATACAGCTGTTTTAGCATCACCATTGAAATTACGTCAGGTCCAAGCGCTTTGTATGATTTTGGGCCTCGGATAACATTTGCAACATCACTAAAATGTGGTGGTTCCTCCTCGGCTGCAAGAGACTGCAAACGACGTAAAACACTTCTCTTCGCCCGGTCGCTATCGGTATTCTAGATAAATTGTCTGCATAAATAAATCACGTACCTCTTCGGATCTGTCATAGCCGTGCCGTTATGCATGAAAGATGTCCGATCATCCTTCTTACCAGGGTTTGATAACCGTTTACCGTTGTCCACAATTTACTACAACAGGCTCCAATGTTGCAGCATTTCATAAGCTCTAGCCACTTTTTTCCGCTTGTGTTCACCGGCTAACCTATTGACATCCACTGTCAGTTCTCTGATTCTGGGGTCACTAGGGTTCGTGCGGCGAAGCTCATCACGCTCATTTGCTAATCACGTCGCATATGCTGGGAAATTAGGTCTTATTTCAGGTATGTAGATTATGTCTCGGAAATTCCTCTATGCTACCCGAACATCAGAGTGCTAAATAAAGTACGCCGTTCAGAAGTTATGAAGTCGAGTGGACTGTTGATGGAGATGAGGATAGGGAGATGGTCCGACCCAAGGGATATGACGGGTTGCCAAGTCACGTCATTCGTCAGACCAGGTGACACGATGGCGAACTATGGCATTCTCCTCTAAAACTGGTGGGCGCGTCATCGTTCAAGGTGCAGAATGTGGAGCTAACTATTTGCTCAGCCAACTCTATGCATCTCTGGTCAATGCTTAGGGTTGAATGCCATAGATTGCAGCATTGAAATCCCCTAGGATCAGCCGGTTATCACCTTCTTACAACTATATTGCTCGGCTGGTAGGCCATCGCCTCCTGCTGCCTTATTATTCTTCAGCCGGTTTATTGCTGTATTTACTTCATCTTGGCCGGGCAGTATACATTCAATACCATCTTCTTGGATTATATCTGTGGTATTTTCGTTGCCTTCGTTAGTATTGGATACCAGCAGTTTGAAAAGACGCTCTTTCCATATTCCGAGCATACTCGATTTTTTCACACTCCCGCATTTCTCTATTTTCCTGCGGAAAAGACGTTTCTCCACTCTCCTTTTCTCCCGCTACCACGCTCGTGCGCTACGCGTTGCTACTGATTGTAGAGTAGCCCTATATGCCGCATTTTTCTTTCGGTAGCAGCACGACACTATTGGTCATACCATGGATTCCTTGGTGGAAGTCTTTGGTATCCAGGTATAGATTTTGCGGATGTTTGCGTGAGTAGAGGTAAGATGATGACTGCTCTTTTGGAGGTGCGACATTAAGAAATTGGGCCAGTTGAGTGGAATATGCTGTGGCTATCCGTTGTATTTACAGCTTACCGATGTCCAACTTCCGTGTTGTGACTGTTCGTGCTTTATTTGCAACGTTTAGACGGGTTCGTACCTTTGCTGTAACAAGGTAGTGGTCCGAGTCTATGTTTGCTCCTCGGAACGATCGTACATCCAAGGTGATCACAAGGTGATTAATTTTATTTCTTGTTATTTGATCTGTAGACAGCCAAGTGCCGTTCCGAATATCGAAATGTTAAAATCTGGTGATGCTAACTAGTGCGTGTTGTTGGGACGCCTTTCCCAATCCATCGTATTTCCTCTATGGCAGTAATGTCGGCCTTGTACTTTTCAAGTATATCTGCCAATGCGTAAACTGCACCTTCTCCATATAGAGTGCGAAAATTCCATGGTCCTTAAAACGTTTGCGGGGGTCGTCAACTCTAGAGGGGTTTGTTTTTCTTTTCTTTCGTTTTTTTATAGTAGGCTGCTTTTTTCTAGGGGAGGGTTACTAACCCGACACCCAAACCCAAGTTTTTAACGTTCTTAAGGGTGAACGTGCGGCATATGTTAGCACACTATCATTAACGGGTGTCAAAAGGCAGCTCCCCAGGTGACATCACAGGGAGGTTAGTGTCCACTTGAGATGAAGAGGGACCAAGATAAATCCTGAGCTTTGCCATGTTAAAGCCGGTCAGGACCGTTCCTTAATATCTTTCATCCCCTATATCACACTATCGTGCGCATAATTTTTGCGAAAAAATTTGAGGGAGTGGGCCGATATGGCCATCTTCAAACTTAAACTAAATTTGGACAAAATATTACCAAAGCCAAATTTTTTTACAAGTCGGATAATCCGTTCGATGGTTATCGTGCGCACCTGATAGACGGACGAACGTAGCTAAATTGACTCCAAATTGTCTGAAACGGTTTTCGTCCAAAGATACTTGGGGTCTAAAACCATTATTTCGATGAGGCACATTTTGCCCGTATAAAAGTGTATACCCTCATTAGCATAAATACTGAGGGTATAATGAAACCAGAAGTCTTGGGTTTTGGGATCCTTAACCCACAGCCCTATCTAATTCCCGCTTATAATCATCAAAAAAGACGTGATGAAGTAATCTCTAATTGGTGGAATTGTTGGAACAAATATTTATTGCAAACAATCATCAATTAAATGATTGCCAAAAACCACGAACAGACCAAAACTATTTTTCGGGGGGCGGTGGAAGGGCTTGTGAACACTTTGTGTGAAAAAGCCATAATTTTTCTCACACAATTACTCAATGGTAAACGGGGGGTCTAGCAAACACGCAAAATAGCATGAAAATACAAGAGTGGCCACTGGTCAGCCACCACTTGAGTGTGGTGCTCTGCTCTGATTGATGGTGGTCAGTCAGTCCATGGTGTTGGTCGGTAAATAATAGAGACGCACGAATTCGCATATTATGTATAAATGAACATTTGTGGCATACAGACCCACATTGTGACAGACACAAATACAATGCATTTCTTTCTATTAGCCACTGTTGGATGCATGGCTGCCTCAATGGCTATTCGATCATGAGGATGATGATGCAACCTGTCGAACTGCACTGAATTCATTGATTGTTTTATTTCTTCGCCAAATGGAATGGAAAAGTCGCATAGTTAATTCGACCACACTGCGGCGATCAGATAATTAAGAAAGCGCCTGACTGGACAGTCAAACCCCCCCTCATTTCACATTATAACAAGCCCTTCTCACCTCCCCTGTGTGTACAAGTGCCTGCCTGCAAATGTGGCTCGTCAATCGAAGTAGCCACTAAATCAAGTGTTTGGAATTTTATAAAAGCAAATGCCGCAACCGGACTGGGCTTTAGTATGGCGAGAAGCGCGCGTGCCTAACAATTATTAAGCCATCAGCAGAGCCAAAGAAAAGTAACAAGTGATAATAAGTGAAATAAAACACTAAGCGGACAAAATAAGTTTTGTGATGTGAAGTAAAAAATAAAAACGTCAAGAAGAAACGAAAAAACCATTAACAAATTCAAAATGAGCCAAGTTTTGAGCCAAGGAAAATAAAAAATAAAGTAAAACCCGAATTTCAACAATAAATGTGTTATCTCTCCCAGAAAAAAAAAACTTAGTTTCTTGAACTAGAAATTCCCAACTTCCAAACATGGCCAAGTGTAACCGGCTATTGTATTTCCTTGTGACCCTGTACCAGCTAACAGAAGTGTTTAAACTTGTCTCAGCCATAGATTGGAATAAAGTTAAACCCATGTATTTAGTGGCCATGCATCCCAAACCCACAAATTCCGCCATGCATGATGCCAACGATGATGAACCGTTGGTGCTGAACTTAGAAACAGACCCCATGCCAGAGAATGATATAACCAAAGAAGCCATGAATCGTATATTTGGCGGCAGTGAAGCTGATTTTGCAAGTTTCCCCTATCAAATTGGATTTCTGCTACAAAGGCCCAAGGGTCTCTATTGGTGTGGTGGTTCGCTGATTTCGCATGAATATGTATTAACAGCGGCCCATTGTGTGGATATGTAGGTGGAATGGAATTATACATTTAAAGGAAGTGCTGTAATTTGTTGTAATTTTTGTGTTTGTTTGTTTGTGTGTCTTAAAGGGCATCCCGTGCTTTGGTCTTTTTGGG
Organism: Musca autumnalis; assembly: GCF_047663935.1. Classification (NCBI taxonomy): domain Eukaryota; kingdom Metazoa; phylum Arthropoda; class Insecta; order Diptera; family Muscidae; genus Musca; species Musca autumnalis. Next base: position 21,265,666 of record NW_027411977.1, read on the forward strand.
TGCCCACGATATTAAAGATCCCCATGAACCTGGACAAATACGCATGATGGTCTATCACCGAGATTTCTATATTTTCCCAACATGGAATCCGCGTAAGCTGAAGGATGATATTGCTATTGTAAGGCTACCGCGATCGGTTAGCTATAATGGTAGGTTGAATAGATTGTTAAATTCTTGTTCTTGGTAAATACTTTTGGAGAACCCAAAAAAAAACTTTTTAAGGAAACAACAAGTAAAAAAGTATCAGTCGGCTTTGCTGATAGAGATGTGAATTGAAACACCTTTTTCCCAAACAACCTATGTTTTTTTGGGGCTCTACTGATTGGGCGTTTCAACTTGCCGACAAAGATATGGATTAGGATAAGATCTCAAAAGTTTTGCGGGGGAGGTACCTAAGGCAATGGACCGACATAGTCTATTTTGGAAGTGTGTCTTATTTTGGGAGTCATTGCTCTCGATAGGACCATTTTATCTGGAAACATGGACTTGCCCACGAAAAACATCATATCGCTGGAAACAGGACTACTAGGAGAACCTTCGGTAAAAATGTCCATAAAATTCTCGCACAGGCCCTTAACCGCTCTTAAACAAAAATGTTTACCATTTGTGTGGGTGATACCCTAGGGAATGGGTCGATAGAGCCCACTTTTGAACCTAAACTAAGTTTGAACAAAATATTTCGAGATCCAACGTTTGGATTGCTCCGTTAATGAGGTATTGCGCTTACCGTTTTAGCGAACATTTTGGAACTTGGGGGAGGTAATATTACGATGTACACAGTGTGGATAAACGCAGTATTCGGTTCGGGAGTTGTCGTGCGCACTAGGGTTTTTTACAGTTTTCAGCTCATTTTCTCAAGAAGCATGGACTTGCCACTTAAAAAACTTGTACCATCGCAATAGGGGCCTTGATTGCAACATGTTTCAAGAAAATTCAAAACGATTCGAGAGGAGGTCCTACCCTGCACTTTTCCGAAATTTTGTGCGGCAGGTACCCGAAGGAGTGTATCGATAGAGTCAATATTGGGACATGATCTATGTCTATGTCAAATCGGTTACTACCTTTAAAAGTTATCGTGCGCACATTTTTTTTTTGTACAATACATCTCTCTGAAATTGTTTTCAAATAAAAACTATATATGGACTGATAGCTATCCGCGAGACCTTTAATTTAAGCCTGCTTTCATCCGCCCATCTTTTATAGTTCTGGCACAATGGGATGTTATGTTCAATGTGTATTTCATAGATGGGCCCAAGGTAGATCCCTTAAATCGGAAAATACAGATCTCTGAAATTGCTTTCAAATAAAACCTGTGTATGAACTGATAGCTATTCAAGAGGCCTTTAATTTAAGCCAAGTTTCGTCCGCCCATCTTTTATAGTTTTTGCACAATGGGCTATTATGCTCAGTGTCTATACATATGTCCAATATGGTTATATTCATATGAAATGCTAAAAAAAAAATATAAACGCTTACTTTCGCGCCAAAATTGTTTTCAAATAAAACCTATGTATGAGCTGATAGCTATCCGAGAGACCTTTAATTTGAGCCTGGTTTCATCCGCCCATCTTTTATAGTTCTGGCACAATGGGCTGTTATGTTCAATGTCTATTTCATAGATGGGCCCAAGGTAGATCCCTTAAATCGCAAAGTACAAATCTCTGAAATTGTTTTCAAATAAAACCTATATATGGACTGATAGCTATCCGAGAGACCTTTAATTTGAGCTTGGTTTCATCCGCCCATCTTTTATAGTTCTGGCACAGTGGGCTGTTATGTTCAGTGTCTATTTCATAGATGGGCCCAAGGTAGATCCCTTAAATCGCAAAGTACAAATCTCTGAAATTGTTTTCAAATAAAACCTATATATGGACTTATAGCTATCCGAGAGACCTTTAATTTGAGCCTGGTTTCATCTCCACATCTTTTATAGTTTTGGCACAATGGGTTATGTTCAGTGTATATTTCTTAAATGGGCCCAAGGTAGATGTGGGAGTAATAAATGAAACCAAAACAGCGGAAACGCTTGGTTTTGGGATCCGTCATTACAACAAAATCTGCAATATTATCCCATTTTCCGAAATGCCATTTCTTGAATATGATCGTTGTTTTTGGAACGTAGAAGCTTGAAATTTTGCCAGAGCATGTATTTAAACTTTATGTATCAGATCCCATCAAAAAACTAATTTCGATTTGCGTGTGGGTTTCGTCTTCGGGCTTTTTGGTGACGATATACATACCCTCGTTAGCATAAATGCTGAGGGTATAAAAAATTATTAGTCGGCTTTGCCGACAGAGATATACCCTTAGCCTGTGTTATTTGATATCAGGTACAAAACCGAAATAGGGCGACGTAGGGGATGAAAGATACCAAGCAACCAGGATATATCTTCGTGTCTACCTCATCTCAAGTGAACACTGACCTCCCCGTGGTGACACGTAGGTAGCTGCCTTTAACACGCGTTAAAGGTAGTGAGCTAACATGTGCCGCGCGTCGGGTTAGAAACCCTCCCCCAGGAAAAGCATCGTACTATGAAAAAAGAGAAACAATTCGCTCTAAAGTTGACGAACCCCGCAAACGTTTTAAGGACAATGATCTGCAACTGGAATATTTAAACTCTTTATAGAGAAGGTGCAGTTTACGCACAGGCAAATGTACTGGAATAGTACAAGGCCGATATTACTGCCTTATAGGAAACACGATGTATTGGGAAAGGCGTCACAACAACAACTAAAGGCGAAGCACTGTATTACATGAGATAAAGCAAGAGTTTGATTGCGGAATTGTAGTTGTTCGGAGGTTAAAACATGTGGTCTTCAGTTTCAACCCAGTGAACGGAAGACTTGCTACAATGCGGATAAAAGCAAAATCCTTCAACATTAGCTTTATTTGCGCTCATGCTCAAAAAAACATGGTAGTTAACAGTATAAGATTTAAGCATCTCGATATTCATAAGGGCACCTGGCTGTATCCAGATGAAAGAACAAGAAATCAAATTGATCACGTTGTGATAGATGGAAGACATTTGTCGAGCGTGTTGGATGTACGATCATTTCGAGGAGTAATCATAGACTCGGACCACTACCTTGTTGCAGCAAAGGTACGTACCCGTCTAAACGTTGCAAATAAAGCACGAACAGACACAACGCGGAAGTTGGACATCGTTAAGTGGCAAACACAACAGATAGCAATAGCATAGTCCACTCAACTAGCTCCGTCCCGGTAACATATCAGCAAAATGGCAAAATATTGGATACTGAAGGCCTCCGCCAAGAAAATCATGGTATGGTCAGGAGTATTGTGCAACGCGTAGCGCATGAGAGGAATGGGGCGGAAGTGTGAAAAACTCGAATGAAGTCCGAAAATTCTACCAAAGAGTGATGGCTGATGGCTTTGGTACAGGATACAGATAGTGTGCTCAGGATATGGAAAGAGAATTTTTCCAAACTGTTGGTACCCAATAGTAGCGAAGACGACGAAGATACCACAGCTGGTATTGAATGTATACCGCCCGGCCAACATGAGATAAAGATAGCATACTGAAGAATAATAAGGCTGTAGGAGCCAACGCCTTACCAGCCGAGCTGTTCAAAACCGGAGGCGACACACTGATAAGGTGTATGCATCAGCTAGTTAGTATCATCTGGCAGGAATATAGAAAATAACCAATCACTAAGCAAGATCCTGGAGAAGATACATCGGACCTGCTTACTAAGAGTCACTTCCGCTTACCGTACAATTTCAAGATCAGCCTTATCGGTTCTTGCTGGAATACCACCGATATCAATGATATTAGAAGAAAGAAAATATATATTCAATCAACGCAAGCTATTACCGAATGGACACAACAATACTTAAATTCGTGTAATCTAGGAAGATGCCAGTAATTTTTGGTGCCTATCTTCATAGGTTGCAAATAAACGATACTTCAACATGCGAACTTTTTTGCGGAAATGAAGCCAGCGCTGAACACACAATTCCCATGTGTAAATATTGGGAAACAAAGAGATCTTTACACGGAGTTAATGCTCAGGTAACCGCAGGTATTAATGAAGTATTTAGCCAAATAATGGAGTCGTACTAGAAATGGAGAAAATATGCTGCTTTCATCCAAGAAATATTGGCAAAATCGAACCCCTAAACCCAAGAAAGACCATCTTTACGTTGATTATAAAGCATCCATCGACAGCCATATACCTTCAAAGGTATTCCAAATTATGTCTGATTTTGGTATCCCCGCAAAGCTCTTTCGGCTTTGTAAGATGAGAGTAACTGATAATCGGCCCTCAGTTAAAATAGGAAAGAATCTCCCCGAAGAATTTATTACCAAAAGAGTTTTCAAACAAGGAGATGGCCTGTAGTGTGATCTCTTTAACATCCTGTTGTAAAAGGTTATGCGAGAGGCGAAGTTCAAAAGAAGTGGAACAATATATACAAACAGTTTATGCCGACGACATTGTCATCAAGGATTGATCGGTAAAAGCCGAAAGGGAATCTGCTAAAGTCGGTCTGGCAGTAAACGGCGATAAAAGCAAGTTGATTGTAACGAATCGTAATACGACCACAGATCTCGCAAACATTTTGAATTTTGGTACATACAATTTTGGGGAAGTAAAAGACTTCATCTACCTCGGCACCGTCATAAGCACAACTAACAACATCAGTTGTGAAATAAGAAAAAGAATAGTGTTGGCCAACATATGCTACTTTGGGCTAAGTAAGCAGTTAAAGAATAAAGCCAAATCTCTGGTTGATATGGGCAATGTTGATTGGAGTGTTTTTCTTTTTTCCAATGGGACTTCAGGCATTCGAAGGCTTTTGGTTAGTCATTCAGAGCTACAGATAGTTCTTCAAAATCTTCAGCGTCCAACAATTCACTACTGAACCAAGGATCCAGCCATGAGTGTGAAATGAATGAATGAACGCAACCTGCTCCGAGTTTCTGGTATCAGAATAAACGCAAGAAGAGCTAGAATGGCACGAGAGTTCCAGCGTGCATTGCAAATATTTGGTACTGGCAACGGATGAACTTGAGTGTGGCGTTGTTGTTGTAACATGATTGTATGTTAGTTTCCCGGCTTTATCGCAAGGTCTAGGATGTGGCTGCGTCAATTTGTTGTAATCACGCTACTGGAGTTAGTGGAGTAAGATCGGCAGGGCCGTTGAAAAAGTGCAGTGTGTCGTGCAGGCCTTTACCTCGTGCTGGACAGATGTTTAGCAGGGTGTCATCAATCCAGGTTCGTCGTGGCAGCTGACGTTCTTCAGCAAGATGGGGATGTTCTGATGTTTGATACGCTGACCTGGGGTTCTTTCTTGTAACGTTGGACCTATCATTCTAGATCATGAAGATCCCTCCTGACATGCATACGTGGCGGAGTTCTATCCACCGTATGGTGATTGGAAAGACTCTCACGGTTACAACGAGAGTAGGGCATTGTGTTGCCGTACTGGAAGAATCTTTGACTCCTCATGTGGATAGTCCACTAATGACATGAAACAGCACCTCGTTGCATTTCTCTATCAGCTTGTCGCTGATAGCTGTGGCGTATGCGGGCGACATGAAAATGCTATCGAACGTTACCACTAGTAGTTAGTGGTCGGAATTCTGTTAGCATCGACCAGCTCTCTGCTCTTCTACTTAGCCTATATGGTGAAAAAAGTGGCCGCAGACTTTGTGTCGGATATTTGCAAATTCCTCGCGTGGAAAATATGAGTTACAAATGACATTAGGTAGTATACCGGACACAAAAGTCGTACAATCATCAGCTGAAGTAAGAATCTTGAAGCTGTCTGGAAGGGATTGAAGACAGGAAAGATAAAGGGGGCCAGAGATATTACTCCACCTTGCGGAACTCCATTTGTCACGAAAAACTGGCGTCCACACATATAATAGATTATCCCACGTTTCAAACATGGCGGGGGCCTCAAACAGCGTGGATCAGTATCACCGTTCTACACGGCCTGTTCTTGTTGAATACTCGACTAATATGGAAATGCCGTGCAGCGGTGTTGTCGTGCTGTGCTGTTTACGGAACCCCTGCTGATCGGCATCTGGATAGCTATTTCAAACGTTAGGGAGTACTAAAGTCAGGGGTCTTTGCTAAGAGCGACAAAAGCGAAATCGGTCTGCACAATTCACCTTTGCTGGTATTCTTGTCCGGCTTCAGTAGCGGCACCACCCTGCTCATTTTCCAGATTTCAGGAACGATGTGGGTGGCTATCGACAGGTTGAGAACTTTAGTGGGATACTAGACTCCCGGCACATCCAGCTATTTCAGCATTACTATGGAAATTCCCTCAGGGCCCAACGCTTTGATTAACTTAGCGTTCCTGTTGACATTCACAATATCATCCATTGTAAATTGTGGTGATTTATCCTCGGCAGGATGAAATCTAATTCGTTGTAGTACTCTTCTCTTCGTCCTGTCACTAAAGGGGTGCTCGACAAACTGTCGACTGCAATAACTTGCGCCCCTCATCGGATCAGTCAGCGTTACATTGCCAAACGTGACTGAGGTCCTGTCTTCCGTCTGTCCAGAGTTCGAGAGTGATTTAACCGTTGCCCAGCTTCGATGATGAAAGTCTTCAGATGATTTCCGCTTATGCTTACAGACCAACATGTTAGCTTCCAGTGCCAGCTCTCTCACTCTATGGTTTATGGGGTTGGCAGGGCGAAGCTCATCACGTCCATTTGCTTATCCCTTCGCCTCTGCTGGGAAATCTGATCTCACTTCGGGTATTCGACCAGCAGGTAGTGATCATGTCTCGGGACGTCCTGTCTGTTACCCGAGCATCAGAAGAGTTGGGCAGATCTCTGAAACGGTGATTAGTTAACTCTTTGAAACTAGGCCAATTAGCTTTACCATTATTGATAAAAGAGCAGAAGACCGATGATGACCTAATGCCACATATTATGAAAAGTCCCATTAAATCCCCCCAAGACCAAACGATTATTACCTTCCAAATGCCGGCTAAAGTTGAGACTATAGCTTGGAGAGATAAGTCTGTATTGAGAAGACTATTGGTCTGTTCCAGTACTGCAAGAATCTACTAATTTTTACAGGTGCAGGTTGTGGAACAGAGCAAATAGGAAAGCTAATGCCCCTAGTGTACGATCCTTCTACAGTACGATTCGTGCACCGTCACCATGATATTCTTCCGACTCATGAAGACCACTTTTTTCACAATTAATCAGCTATATTTTTACTTTATTTTTTTGTAAATTTGGTTTTCAAAATGTAATAGGGTCTACACATGAAATTTGGAACTTCGAAATTTGCTACCATAAAATACTTCTTTTCAGCCTAAACGTGTAATAAAAACAAGTGAGAAAAGGCTATAGTCGGTACGGGGCCGACTATGTGATACCCTACACCACTACCTCTGTGAATATTCTTTTCACTCGAAAACATTTATTTTATGGAGATACGAAAGTTTTCACCTCTCTGGCTTTTATACCAAATGACTTAAGGCGAACTGAACCAAAATAATTAATATTTAATCACAGACTAATAAATTTATAGACGTTTATTTGCTCTCAGCATTTATCTTCGAAATTTTCGAAAATTGGTAGATGGCGTTAGTAGTTTTATTTAAAGTTACTATAGATTTTAAACTATTTATTCTGATAAAAGACAAAATATGGATAATCTTTGGCCAGATCAACATCCTCATATAAACAAATCCAAAAAAATATTGTAATTTGCCCTAAAACATTGTGCAATTGTGTGAAAAGATTAGGTACTTTGCATACCGGCGACACCTACAAAAAAGAAGCACACTACAATTCTCTTTGTCTATGAATTTATTAGTCTATGATTTAATTTCATATTTGACTACTGTCGACATCACCAACATCAATAGGCTTCTATCTCTGTAGTTCCGACCTGTAGTGTGATGGCAGAAAAAGTGGAAAAAGGGATGTATTAACGACTATTGCGATATCTCTATTATTTGATTACCTACGCCAACCTACTAATAATTTCAAAGATGCGATTTTCTACTTTCTTAGTCAGGCTTTGCTTTTAGAAGGTCCCCAACCAAAGGTGTGATATCCGTCATTATTATTAAAATCGCAAAAATGAGAAGTTGGGTTTTATTAGCGACTATTGCGATATCTTCGTTGTTAGACCACCTACGACAACCTACGTTACATTGTTGTAAAAGTGATATTTTATACTTTCATTGCCAGGTTTTGCTTTTTGTAGACCCCTTATAGACGCTGAGATATTTGCTTTGGAATAAAATTTTGACTTTTTCTCCAAATAAAGTTTTTGCTCATTCCGACCCCTAAATATTATCCGACCATCATCAAAATCAATAGGCTTCTTCCTCTGTAAGACCACCATTAACCTTGAAATTTCGTGACGATCCGATCAAAATTGCGCCCAGTAGTGTGATTTACAAAAAAATGGAAAAAATGGGATGTATTATCGGATATTGCGATATCTCCGTTATTTGGTCACATACGCCGACCTAGTTTGCATCATTGTAAAGATGGGATCTTCTACTTTCATAGTAAGGCTTTGCTTTTGGAAAGTATCCAACCAATGCTGTGATATTCGTCATTATAACTAAAATCGCAAAAATGAACATTTGGGTTTAATTTGCTACTATTGTGATATCTTCGTTGTTTGATCACCCACGAGAACCTACTTTACATCGTTAGAAAGGTGATATTTTCTACTATCATTGTCAGGTTTTGCTTTTGGTATATCCCTTATAGGAGCTGAGATATTAGCTTTGGAAAAAAACGTTGTCTTTTATCCAAATAAGTTTTTTGCCCATTCCGACCCCTAAATATTATTCGACCCTCACCAAAATCAATAGGCTTCTTCCTCTGTAGGACCCCAAATAACCACCAAAATGTCGTGCCGATCCGATCAAAATTGCGACCTGTAGCGTGATTACAAAAAAATGGAAAAATGGGATGTATTACCGACTATTGCGATATATCCGTTATTTGGCCACCTACGCCGACCTAGTTTGCATCATTGTAAAGATGCGAACTTCTACTTTCATAGTCAGGCTTTGCTTTTGAAAAGTTCCCAACCAAAGCTGTGATATTCGTCATTATAATTAAAATAGCAAGAATGAAAATTTGGGTTTTATTTGCGAATATTGTCATATCTTCGTTGTTTGATCACCTACGAGAACTTAGTTTACATCATTGGAAAGGTGATATTTTTTACTTTTATTGTCAGGTCTTGCTTTTGGTATACCCCATATAGAAGCTGAGATATTCGCTTTGGAAAAAAACGTTGTCTTTTTATCCACATAAGTTTTTTGCCCATTCCGACCCTGAATATTATCCGACCATCACCAAAATTAATAGGCTTCTTCCCCTCCGGGACCCTCATCAACACACAATTTCGTGACGATCCGATCAAAATTGCGACCTCCAGCGTGATTACAAGGTTTAGATGGACAGACGGACGGACGGACACACATAGCCAGATCGACTCAGCTCGTCGAGACATTCATTTTTGCATATATAAGTATGGGTCTACGACCATTATTTCGATGCGTTACAAACTTTTTGGGCAAAACCAACTTATAATACCCTCCCCACATAGTGGTGTAGGGTATAATAAAACTTCAATGGATAATCCAAAAGGAAGGGCAAACATGAAGAACGATTGTCGTCCTCACAAGTTCAACAAAGTTCTCGGATCGTTATAATGGACATGTCAGCATGTCAGCTAGAGGAAGTCAATACTTCCTGAGATATGTGCACCGAAATGTCAACAAGAATATTGTTTACTCTCGTATCAAAGATTCCAAATATAATATCTTTTTAACGACTTTTATTTAACTGATTATAAAAAATATTCTATTTGTTTTAGAAAGAATTCAACCGATTCAACTGCCCAAACGTGATTATGAATATCGGACATTTGAAGATAAACTGGGTGTAGCATCGGGATGGGGCCGTTATGCCACAGGGGTGCATGCGATCAGCAATGTGTTGCGCTATGTTCAGTTGCGCATCGTCAACGGCAGAACATGTAAGAATAATTTCCCTCTCTCCTATCGTTCGACAAACATCTGCACCAGTGGACGTTATCAAAAATCCACCTGCAACGGAGACTCTGGTGGTCCGCTGGTACTGCAACGACGCACTTCACGGAAACGTGTATTAGTTGGTATCACCTCTTTTGGTAGCATCTTTGGTTGTGATCGTGGTTATCCGGCGGCCTTTACTAAAGTTGCTTCGTACCTAGATTGGATTGTGGATATAACTGGCATAGATCCTAGTTTAGATGTTGCCGATGCTATACGTTTACAAAAACGACCAAAGGATCATTATTATTATGGTGGTAAAACGAAATATACGACAACAAAACAAAAGAAACCTACCAGATTGCCAACACCTTCGGTGGAGGATGAAGATAGTTTTGACATTGAAGATGAATCGGAAGAAATTGGTGTTATAAACACCTCAAATCGTAAATATCCAGATGCTGAATTATTTTCAATGCATTTAAGTCAAAAGAAATTCACAAGGTCATCAACGATGCCTAAAAATAGTACGAAGAAGAAGACGAAGAATAAATAATAGTTTACGTAGAAATAAGTGTTAGTCGATAAACGAATTTGGGTCTGTTTATATTTTTAAATAAAAATAAATTGTTAATATTAAGTGAAATAAATGTTTGTTTAATTGGGAAACTTTGGAACGGTCTTTTGCAAATTTTACCATTAAAAACAAGTACTGGGCATGAGATTTTGTTCGTCAAAAAAGACCAATTGTAAATTTGTTTTGTAAACAAATGACGACTAAAATTCCATTAAATACAATTACAGAAACATAAGGAAAACGTGGATTGTTCATGATATTGAACAAGCAGTATATGGCTAAACAGCTAACCTACTGCGGAAAACGGTGACACAAAAGTCCAAAAAAACAAACAAAATATTTATGTCAACTATTCGTCAGCTTTTTACCTATTTGAGAGTCTTTTGGAAAAAGAATTTAAAAAATTGTGCATTTGTCACTTTTCATGGATTGCGGCTAGTTGTGTTTACCATAACCATGTCACCTAACCTGATATTATTGCAACATTTTAAACTTGAAGTGAAGAAACTTCACAATGGAAATCATTTCAAAAAAAGTTATTTCAAGTAAAAGTTTTATTGGCAAAAAACAATTAACAATAAACAAAAAAATGTACTCTAACTTTTGAACGGAGACTCCACAATTGCGTGATGGAAGCAAAAACTGGTTCTACGTTTAATTAGGTAATATGAAATACAATTATGGAAGACAAATACAAAAAGCCTATTATTGTATGTACATGTGCTTTAAAATAGGTGTATACAGTTGGACAATAGAGCCACATAATTTGAATTGCCTATTCCATTGAAAATCTGTCAAATAAATTACTTATTTACCAATAACAACCAAGAAATCCACGCCTAATATCCTCTTTGCTGGCTTGTAAAAAATCTTTAAAAAATCCACGCCTAATATCCTCTTTGCTGGCTTGTAAAAAATCTTTAAAAAATCCACGCCTAATATCCTCTTTGCTGGCTTGTAAAAAATCTTTAAAAAATCCACGCCTAATATCCTCTTTGCTGGCTTGTAAAAAATCTTTAAAAAATCCACGCCTAATATCCTCTTTGCTGGCTTGTAAAAATCTTTAAAAAATCCACGCCTAATATCCTCTTTGCTGGCTTGTAAAAAATCTTTAAAAAATCCACGCCTAATATCCTCTTTGCTGGCTTGTAAAAAATCTTTAAAAAATCCACGCCTAATATCATCTTTGCTGGCTTGTAAAAAATCTTTAAAAAATCCACGCCTAATATCCTCTTTGCTGGCTTGTAAAAAATCTTTAAAAAATCCACGCCTAATATCCTCTTTGCTGGCTTGTAAAAAATCTTTAAAAAATCCACGCCTAATATCCTCTTTGCTGGCTTGTAAAAAATCTTTAAAAAATCCACGCCTAATATCCTCTTTGCTGGCTTGTAAAAAATCTTTAAAAAATCCACGCCTAATATCCTCTTTGCTGGCTTGTAAAAAATCTTTAAAAAATCCACGCCTAATATCCTCTTTGCTGGCTTGTAAAAAATCTTTAAAAAATCCACGCCTAATATCCTCTTTGTTGGCTTGTAAAAAATCTTTAAAAAATCCACGCCTAATATCCTCTTTGCTGGCTTGTAAAAAATCTTTAAAAAATCCACGCCTAATATCCTCTTTGCTGGCTTGTAAAAAATCTTTAAAAAATCCACGCCTAATATCCTCTTTGCTGGCTTGTAAAAAATCGTTAAAAAATCCACGCCTAATATCCTCTTTGCTGGCTTGTAAAAAATCTTTAAAAAATCCACGCCTAATATCCTCTTTGCTGGCTTGTAAAAAATCTTTAAAAAATCCACGCCTAATATCCTCTTTGCTGGCTTGTAAAAAATCTTTAAAAAATCCACGCCTAATATCCTCTTTGCTGGCTTGTAAAAAATCTTTAAAAAATCCACGCCTAATATCCTCTTTGCTGGCTTGTAAAAAATCTTTAAAAAATCCACGCCTAATATCCTCTTTGCTGGCTTGTAAAAAATCTTTAAAAAATCCACGCCTAATATCCTCTTTGCTGGCTTGTAAAAATCTTTAAAAAATCCACGCCTAATATCCTCTTTGCTGGCTTGTAAAAAATCTTTAAAAAATCCACGCCTAATATCCTCTTTGCTGGCTTGTAAAAAATCTTTAAAAAATCCACGCCTAATATCCTCTTTGCTGGCTTGTAAAAAATCTTTAAAAAATCCACGCCTAATATCCTCTTTGCTGGCTTGTAAAAAATCTTTAAAAAATCCACGCCTAATATCCTCTTTGCTGGCTTGTAAAAAATCTTTAAAAAATCCACGCCTAATATCCTCTTTGTTGGCTTGTAAAAAATCTTTAAAAAATCCACGCCTAATATCCTCTTTGCTGGCTTGTAAAAAATCTTTAAAAAATCCACGCCTAATATCCTCTTTGCTGGCTTGTAAAAAATCTTTAAAAAATCCACGCCTAATATCCTCTTTGCTGGCTTGTAAAAAATCGTTAAAAAATCCACGCCTAATATCCTCTTTGCTGGCTTGTAAAAAATCTTTAAAAAATCCACGCCTAATATCCTCTTTGCTGGCTTGTAAAAAATCTTTAAAAAATCCACGCCTAATATCCTCTTTGCTGGCTTGTAAAAAATCTTTAAAAAATCCACGCCTAATATCCTCTTTGCTGGCTTGTAAAAAATCTTTAAAAAATCCACGCCTAATATCCTCTTTGCTGGCTTGTAAAAAATCTTTAAAAAATCCACGCCTAATATCCTCTTTGCTGGCTTGTAAAAAATCTTTAAAAAATCCACGCCTAATATCCTCTTTGCTGGCTTGTAAAAATCTTTAAAAAATCCACGCCTAATATCCTCTTTGCTGGCTTGTAAAAAATCTTTAAAAAATCCACGCCTAATATCCTCTTTGCTGGCTTGTAAAAAATCTTTAAAAAATCCACGCCTAATATCCTCTTTGCTGGCTTGTAAAAAATCTTTAAAAAATCCACGCCTAATATCCTCTTTGCTGGCTTGTAAAAAATCTTTAAAAAATCCACGCCTAATATCCTCTTTGCTGGCTTGTAAAAAATCTTTAAAAAATCCACGCCTAATATCCTCTTTGTTGGCTTGTAAAAAATCTTTAAAAAATCCACGCCTAATATCCTCTTTGCTGGCTTGTAAAAAATCTTTAAAAAATCCACGCCTAATATCCTCTTTGCTGGCTTGTAAAAAATCTTTAAAAAATCCACGCCTAATATCCTCTTTGCTGGCTTGTAAAAAATCGTTAAAAAATCCACGCCTAATATCCTCTTTGCTGGCTTGTAAAAAATCTTTAAAAAATCCACGCCTAATATCCTCTTTGCTGGCTTGTAAAAAATCTTTAAAAAATCCACGCCTAATATCCTCTTTGCTGGCTTGTAAAAAATCTTTAAAAAATCCACGCCTAATATCCTCTTTGCTGGCTTGTAAAAAATCTTTAAAAAATCCACGCCTAATATCCTCTTTGCTGGCTTGTAAAAAATCTTTAAAAAATCCACGCCTAATATCCTCTTTGCTGGCTTGTAAAAATCTTTAAAAAATCCACGCCTAATATCCTCTTTGCTGGCTTGTAAAAAATCTTTAAAAAATCCACGCCTAATATCCTCTTTGCTGGCTTGTAAAAAATCTTTAAAAAATCCACGCCTAATATCCTCTTTGCTGGCTTGTAAAAAATCTTTAAAAAATCCACGCCTAATATCCTCTTTGCTGGCTTGTAAAAAATCGTTAAAAAATCCACGCCTAATATCCTCTTTGCTGGCTTGTAAAAAATCGTTAAAAAATCCACGCCTAATATCCTCTTTGCTGGCTTGTAAAAAATCTTTAAAAAATCCACGCCTAATATCCTCTTTGCTGGCTTGTAAAAAATCTTTAAAAAATCCACGCCTAATATCCTCTTTGCTGGCTTGTAAAAAATCTTTAAAAAATCCACGCCTAATATCCTCTTTGCTGGCTTGTAAAAAATCTTTAAAAAATCCACGCCTAATATCCTCTTTGCTGGCTTGTAAAAAATCTTTAAAAAATCCACGCCTAATATCCTCTTTGCTGGCTTGTAAAAAATCTTTAAAAAATCCACGCCTAATATCCTCTTTGCTGGCTTGTAAAAAATCTTTAAAAAATCCACGCCTAATATCCTCTTTGCTGGCTTGTAAAAAATCTTTAAAAAATCCACGCCTAATATCCTCTTTGCTGGCTTGTAAAAAATCTTTAAATAATCCACGCCTAATATCCTCTTTGCTGGCTTGTACAAAATCTTTAAAAAATCCACGCCTAATATCCTCTTTGCTGGCTTGTAAAAAATCCACGCCTAATATCCTCTTTGCTGGCTTGTAAAAAATCTTTAAAAAATCCACGCCTAATATCCTCTTTGCTGGCTTGTAAAAAATCCACGCCTAATATCCTCTTTGCTGGCTTGTAAAAAATCTTTAAAAAATCCACGCCTAATATCCTCTTTGCTGGCTTGTAAAAAATCTTTAAAAAATCCACGCCTAATATCCTCTTTGCTGGCTTGTAAAAAATCTTTAAAAAATCCACGCCAAATATCCTCTTTGCAGGCTTGAAAAAATCCACGTCAAATATCCTCTTTGGAGGCTTGAAAAAAATCTTTAAAAAATCCACGCCAAATATCCTCTTTGCTGGCTTGTAAAAAGTTAAAAACAAAACGTAAGCCTCCAGTTGACCAAATCAAAATGAGGTCTTTATCCGAACCGCAGTCTTCTGCAAAGAGGTCGACTCTATCACAGCCGGTCTGTTTTGCATGCTTCGTTGCGGGTCAAGGATAATAGGAACATTTCCACTGAGTAGCTCTTCACATCAACTTTGTGTGTCTGAACCGAAGCATGACGTAAGAATAGATATCAACATGTTAGAACTTTGTCATTTGTTGAATCAGAGCAACGTACGACTTGACGGTGTAACCCTTTACAAAGGAGTCATGGTCTTTAACCGCCAAACGGAAATTTGTTCATTTCCTGCTGCGATCTAGAGTGGGATAGTAACTACAGTATAGATACCACCCTTTTATGTAGCTCGGCAAGATACTGATACTACAAATATTTTATACTATATAAATATATCTAGCAGTTTATTTCTTTTGTTAAAAATAGTAGCAAATATGACGATTATGTGTATAATTCGAATAAAACCGTTGCATGTTTAAAACTACAGAGAAAACGTTAATACGACAAAACAATTAAAACTAAAAAATATTAATAATTTTGGGGCAATGTTGTAGTTGTTGGTAAGAAAATAGGTGTTGCCATTTGAGGCATTTGGCTAAATGCATTAATATCATTCGCTGCTATTAGTGATGATGACGGCGTTGTTGTTGTTGTAGTAGAAGTTATGGGTAGGATGGCATCCATTTCAGTCTCAACATTTTCTGTGGCATCCATTTCTTCTGCTATCTTAGTATTAGACTGTTTCTTATTTCCCTCAGTGTCCTCATTGTCTTCCATGCTGTTATTTAATTTCTCTAAAAATTCCTCCAAAGAAATTTTCTTCAGGGACAAACGACGGCCAAAAGTTTTCTTTATTTTGGCCCGACGCTTTTTAATCAAAGCCTTGTTAAAAACAAATCCATCACCGCATGTTAAGACACGTCGCAACTTGCGTGAGCCTATCAAACGAACATGCTCATATTCTACACCATCAGCATCTTGGGTGGCCGCAGTTGGTGGCTCTTCGAAAATTGTCTCCAAGGAGGAGGGTCTGAAGTTAGTTAACTTTTTGTTCAAATAGATTTTCTTTATTTCAGATGGCTTTAGATTGCCAAAGTCTTTGTTCAGAGTGCTATTGTGTCGGGCAGGTTTCATTATAGTACGTCTTTTAATACTGGTAAGATTTTCCTTGGAACTTCTCGATGGTAACTGTCTTCTTTCGGCGAATGTTGCTCCAAGACTGTTTCTTCGCAGGCGGCCATTTTTTCTACTACTACCTGCACCACCGAAGACATCATCATCTGTTTGCCATGCCTCTTCGTCTTCTTCATTGCTGCAATCATGTTCATCCAATTCCTTTGGGTCATGGGATGAAGACGCTGGCTCACTCGTGCAAATCAGCGCCATTTTAGCTTCTTCTGTCTTTTGCATAAAATTGAAATTGGGGATACTGGAAGTCAAAGACATCAATCAGATTAGACATTTCTTCAACAGCCCAACTGCTGATGTCCTCCAACGAAGAGTCTTACCAATTTTCGTCAGGATAATTTGCAGTATTTTGTTTAAAGTTAATATTTGCAATTCCATCCACAATTCCTTCCATCATACATAGCTGTTTTGTTTAATAGAAACTAGTGATGGCAATAGTATGTAAACACCTGTTCGATAAGGAATTTTTTCGATAACACACGATTAATCGATTTGCAACAAATGATTTCTGTATTAAGGGCGGTTCACGTACTGGGAATATTTTGTTTGAGTGTTCTAATACCATGTTCATAACAGTGTTTTAATTACGTTATTCGCTCACACAGTTAAGGTGTGAACAGAATGAAATAAGCCGCTTTTTTCACGCTCAGTTTCATGTAAAAAAATAAAGGCCAAGTACTACCTAATTCAAATGTTGCCTAATTCATTTGAATTAGGTAGTACTTGGCCTTTATTCTTTTACATTAAACTGAGCGTGAAAAAAGCGGCCATGATGAAATAAAAAGGTGGCGTAAAATGACCAGATGATTGGTTTCAATCTGTCAAATTTTTTGTTATTGTGAATAAATTGTATGAAAACGTAAACATACATTTTGACATATTGAAGAATTTTTGGCCAAAACAGAGTTGTATTTGTGCTATTTACGTGACCTGTTAAATAGATCTTGACTGAGCCTGAAAAAGCGGCGTATTTCACTGTGTTTAATACTGACGTTAATTCGCTCTCTATTCATTATTCGAACCCCAATTACAAATTAATTACTTAATTTTTTACACAAAATGTTGTGAACGAACAACCATTCTTGTACATTGTTTAAATTAAATTACTCTCCGAACCAAGATCTATTTATCAGGTCACGTAAGTAGCACCACCAGCGTTGCCAGTATTTTTTAGCCTCTTTTCCCCAACTTGTCCAAAACTTTTCCCCAAAATTCCCCAGATTTCATTGAATTTCCTCAAAAAAATCCCCAAAAATTGTTTAACAAATAATTACAAAAAAATCAAAAGTAGTTATATTTTACTATTGACATTCATATCATTAAACTTGTAAAGTATTCTATACACTTATACATATATGCATTAAACCAACGATATTGAAAACTTCAATTTCAAATGATTCAGAATCATTAGTCTCATTGGATTTATGTGAATTTTTATAATGAAGGAGGTGTAACATTTCTTTAGGTGGGTCAAAATTTCTACAACAAATGGACTTGTTAGAAAATTGATTATTTATTCAAGTAACTCGTACTGCATTTTATTTCTGAATATGGTTCAAAATAGAAGACTCTTTCTACTTAATAATTACTTGTTGGAACGGAAAGCATATTTAATACCATCTCCAATTTACGAATAATAACTTTCTCCATTGCGATTCGTAAACATTCGTGGAGATTTTTGTGTTGACAACTGGTTCTAAATAGGTTCGTATATAGCTAAAATTGTCTTGACCAAGTAAATTGCTGAAAATATTGTGGTAAAATTGCTTGTAAATTTAAGAAATTGCATATTTGTAGGCATCGGTTTCAGCATTTGTATTAACAGCGTTTAAGATATTCAGCACTGGTCTTTTTAACTTTAATAATTGTTTACTCAAAAAAGTACAACTCAAAATTAAAGCCTAGATCCGTGGCTTCTCATGGTAAACATGCCGAGTCGTTTTCGATCGATTCCACTATTTTTTCAATATCTTTTTAATTTTTGTTATAAATGGTTTCAATATTCGAGTGCACAGTGAAAAATGTATACATATTAGCAAAGAGCATCGGTTTAAGGCTCGTTCTTACATACCTTCTTTAAAATGCCTTTTTGTTACTTTAAGAAAAATAAGGAATAAAGTTCGCTTTACCAGGGATTTGTTTTTACATTTTCCATTCCATTTCAAGCAAAACAGCTTGAATACATCAAATTTACTCAAATCGGATTGGTTGATTTGAATTTGCTCTCAAATTTTTCTTGTTTTTGGGCGCACTTTAAATTTTAAAAGGAACACAAAGTTAATTTTAATTTATTTGACACTTATTATTAAAGCTAACATGTAGGAATAAAAAACGCGTTATCTGTCCGATATTGGCCAACATTTAACTACAAAAAGGATATATTAACGGGCCTAAGCATATTTATCTCTTTTATAATTGGAGCCATGAATGTTAAATAAAGTTTAGTTTCATCATTGCCCATCAATCCAGAAATCATTTCTGCAGTTAAGTCCACTTCAGCCATAGAAATGATGGAAAATGTTATTTCAATTCAACACACTGTTCTAGTACGCTGTCAGTCGTCGAACCGCATGATAACACTTCAAATCTGTCATAAATTATTACAGCTGCGACCAGTTAGTATATGATGCATGTTATTTGTGCATCACGCTTGCTCTACTGCTATTCACGCACTGAAATTAAAAAGATCAGATAATCTGAAGTAATTAGTCAAAAATGAAATCCCCAAATATTTTTCAGATTTCCTCAACATTTTCCCAATTCCCCAAGTCGAAATTTTTTTCCCCATTTCAAATAAAAATTCCCCAATTTGGGGAAAAATCCCCAATACTGACAACGCTGAGCACCACAACAACTTTTTTGGCCGCAAATTCCTCAAGATGCCAAAATGTATCTTTACTTTTTTATACAATTTATTCACAATAACAGACAGATTGAAACCACGACGCTGGCGTTTTACGCCACCTTATGATTTCATCATGCTCCGAACGACGATAAAATGTGATCTATCCATCCAGTACACATTAGCTCTGTTCCTTTACGTGCAAGAATCTTCAAGTTTTACCACTTTTAACTCGAAAAGCGTCTCTTTACTTCTGACCATGGTGGAATAAGAAGGTGTTACATCAAATCCAAGATCTATTTAACAGGTCACGTAAGTAGCACAAATACAACTCTGTTTTTGCCAAAAATTCTTCAATATGTCAAGACGTTTGTTTACGTTTTCATACAATTTATTCACAATAACAAAAAATTTGACAGATTGAAAACAATCATCTGGTCATTTTACGCCACCTTATTATTTCATCATGATCAAATCATACCAAACGTCAAATTTGATCACAATAATGCATTACTGTGAATTGCTTGTTTACATTTTGTATGTGATTTTATTCACAATAAAGCATTTTGACAACTAGTATGATGATCAGCTGTTTTTGGCGTTGTACCTTTATTATTGCGCAATGCTTCTGACACCATACAATTCATATGAGAGCAGTTCACAACCTTTGCTACTTTTGCCGGTTTTACCATTTTCAAAAGTAAAGGAACAGACCAATTGTCAGTTTTGAATGTCGATTTTTCGTAATCATCGATAGCTGTCCAACCGTTCAGCATAGAGCTGGAAAAAAATCGATGGCGCTATCGATAAAATCGATTATTTTTTAAAAATTAAATATCGATAGATAGTTTTGCCTATCGATATTATCAGAACAAAAATCCCCAACCTAAAATTCATTGAAATAAATTTCGGTGCTTTTCGGTTTTGTGTGTGTGAGAAAGTAAAGCGGGGTACACACGATCAGTTTTGACTGTCGATTTTTTGGAAATATCGATAAATGTCAAACTGTCCAGCAACCACAAAATATTTTGTGTGGTTGCCTGATGACTGACAAAAGAGCAGTACACATTGCACAGTTTTGAATGTCGATATTTCGCAGTTATCGATAACTGTCCAACCGTCCAGCAACCACAAAACATTTTCAGCTAAAAGTGAGCGGGCTAGAGCTGGCAAAAAATCGATGGCACTATCGATAATATCGATTGTTATTTAAAAATTCAATATCGATAGATAGTTTTACCTATCGATATTATCGGAATAACAACCCCTAACCTGAAATTCATTGAAATAAATAGAAATTTCGCTACTTTTCGGTTATGTGTGTGTGAGAAAGAAAGCCCGTAGTCACACGTACACATTTTTCGGTAAAGTAAAATGTATTTTTTTTTATTTTTTATTATAAAAAAAAGCAATTGTTTATTCTGCCTCACATTTCTGTGAACTACTTATGCAAAATTTCAAGAAAATCACTGACATTTCCGCCATTTTCATATCCAAATTAATGGTGATGACAGCTTAACGATAATATCGATAGCAATCGATATTTTAAAACATTATATCGAAAATATCTAATGTTGGGAATATCGATGGTTTGCCAGCTCTAGAGCGGGCACACTGACAAGCAACCGATTATTTGAGCAAAACTGACAGTCATAACTGATCGTGTGTACCCCGCTTAAGTCCTTTGACATTTCCGCCATTTTCATCTCCAAATTAATGGTGTTGACAACTTAACGATAATATCGGTAGCAATCGATATTTTAAAATATTATATCGAAAATATTTGTGGTCTGTTCCAGAACTCCAAGAATCTACTAAGTTTTACTATTTTCTTCGATAACATAAAGGAGAAAATGTTATCGGAGTAAAAATTAAGCTGGGTACACATTGTCAGTTTTGAATGAGAGCTTTGTTGGTGCTTGCTAGTGTGGCCGTTCATTTTTGTCATTCATCATGCAACCACCAAATGTTTTGTGGTTGCTGGACGGTTGGACAGTTATCGATAATTGCAAAAAATCATCATTCAAAACTGACAATGTGTACTGTACTTTAGTAGCTTAATGCAGGTTCTGGAACAGATCACTAATGTTGGGAATATCGATGGTTTGCCAGCTCTACTCTAAATGTGATCCATCCATCCAGTACACATTAGCTCTGTTCCTTTACGTGCAAGAATCTTCAAGTTTTATCAATTTCTACTCCAAAAGCGTTCCTTTACTTCTGACACCATACAATTCATATGAGAGCAGTTCACAACTTTTTCTACTTTTGCCGGTTGTACCATTTTCAAAAGTAAAGGAACAGACCAATTGTCAGTTTTGAATGTCAATTGGTCTGTTCCAGAACTGCAAGAATCTACTAATTTTTACTATTTTTTCCGATAACATAAAGGAAAAAATGTTATCGTAGTAAAAAATAGTAGCTTCTTGCAGGTTCTGGAACAGAGCAAAGTTCTCGTAATTATCGATAAAATGACCTCTTTTAAGTGGGTTACACACTAGAGCTGGCAAACCATCGATATTCCCAACATTAGATATTAGATATTAGATATAATATTTTAAAATATCGATTGCTATCGATATTATCGTTAAGTTGTCAACACCATTACGTTGGAGATGAAAATGGCCGAAATGTCAATGATTTTCTTGACATTTTGTAGAAGTAGTTCACAGAAATGTAAAGAAGAATAAACAATTGCTTTTATTTTATAAAAATATTAAAAAAATACATTTTACTTTTCCGAAAAATGTGTACGTGTGACTAGGACTTACTTTCTCACACACACAAAACCCAAAAACAGCGAAATTTTTATTTATTTCAATGAATTTTAGGTTGAGGGTTTTTGTTCCGATAATATCGATAGGCAAAACTTTAATTACACTATGCAACACTGAAAATGCAAACAACTTCTAGTGTGCATTTTTTGAAAGTACATATTTAGGCTATAAAAACCCTCGTAGGGTTTTGTCCTGTCAGATCCAGTTCGGATTTTATGGCCTCATCTAAACCGGGCTAAATTTACACTTTTTTGCACTGATCAGGCCTTTATCTTAGAAACGAATAGGAATTTGGCCTTGCTGTCTTTAGCAGTGTTGTAGCCCTAAACTAGTAGAACTTATCTTTTGAAAAAACCACATAAGAAAAACTCCATCTAGGGCATCAAAATCTATAAAATATGGAAAATTTTACATAATTGCTGAAATTCTGGTCAGTATCGCCTAAACTATTGGGAGTTGAACCAAGTAACCTTTTGCAAAAATCTTCCGAATAAAGTTCTCAACAATTCTTTAGAACATTCTGAAACTCTAAAATGCTTGCTTCATGTTGTTTCAGCGGTATTTTGCATCATATCTTTTACAGCACGTATTTCAAACACAGTTCACACCAACAGTTTATTCTCGCATTTCGGATTTCACTACATTATTGACATTTTTATTAAATCATAGAGACATAGAGACATTTTATAACAACGACATGTTCTGGAGAGTTGTGTATTACATTCCAGGGAATATTTTTCCCAAAGAAAATATTCAGAAAAAATTAACGGTTTTGGAGATACGGTACGAAATGTATAAAAATTGTGGAATTTTTGCATATATTTTGAAATTTGAGGCAATAAATGCAGTTTTTCGAGTTCATTATTTCTCCAAGTATTTTATTCTTGTTCTTATCTACAAATTTGCTTCAGAGGTCAGACGAAGATTCGCATTGGTTTCAGAGATATAGCCCCGAATTTCTTTAAAAACTCAATATTTAACCATGTTTAGATGGGGCCATAAAATCCGAGCTGGATCTGACACAACAAGACCCAACTAAGGTTTCTTGTCGTTTGGGTCTGTACTTTCAAAAAATCCTCAGTTCAAATTGTTTGCACAAGATCACCTTAAAAATGTTGCACAGTGTTATATTTAATTTTTAAAAAATAATCGATTTTATCGATAGTGTCATCGATTTTTTGCCAGCTTTACGACCATTGGTCTGTTCCAGTACTGCAAGAATCTACTAATTTATACAATTTTTTTCGATAACATAAAGGAACAGAGCATATGTGATAGAGTTGTGTCGTTCATGAACGAACTGGCTCAAAGAAACGACTCCGTGAAACGGATCCGTATCCAGCTCGTTCGTTTATATCGTTCATTTAGATCGCTAATGGCCAAGACATTGCTGCTTACAAAACAAAACCACTACCAATAGCTTTGCACACACACAAGCAAGCAAAAAAAAAAAAACAAATACATATTGTTCAACCATGAGGAGAGTTCGCCTATCTCTTATGATTTGGCCTGTACCAGAAAAGATCCTTTCGCACGGTACCGATGTTGCTACAATATTAAGCCTATTAAGAGCATAAGCATATACTCGAGGATATACGTGTTTCATTTCTTTCCACCATTCAAGAGGATCTTTTTTATCAAGGTAGTACTCATTTAAATATTTGTCTAGCTCCCTTATGCTAGCAGCCGTATTATTTTCTGGACGGACCATTATGTTCGTTTCTTGGTCGAATTCATTCCAAAAATCAAAACCTTTGTCGGTATTTGAAACTGGCTGTTCATGGTGTCCCTCTTGTTCTTGATCCTGAGGAAGCCTCACTAAACTTAATGCGTCCTTTAAGTTTTTCAGTGCGTTTTCACACAACAGATCGTTTTTGAAACCTCTTTTTTTTAAACGGGGATCCAAAATGGTGCTCTCAGCATAAAGAGCATTACTCTCATAATTTTCAAACCGTGAGATGAGTTCTTTCCCCATTATGTCTAACATTGCATGTATTTTTGGATCGACAGACACGGTTTTTGAAATAAAACCAAAAAGAATGTTGCAAATCACCGTGACTTTAGAAAGAGTGACGTGTTTTTCAGAAGAAATTTCTTTTGTTACTTCATAAAAAGGCTTCAAAATTGCTGTAGCCTCTTTTATTGTCTCTCACTCATTCGTCTGAGGAAGTAGATCGGGGCAGATAAGAGATGTTGTTATTATAGCATCTTTCAGCAAAATTATTCTGTCGATCATCTCGTACGTGGAGTTCCACCGAGTAGGCACAGATTGTTTTAGTTTGAGTTCCGGAAGACCCAGAAGCTTCTGGTTGCTGAGAAGCTTCCTTAAATGTTTGGTGCTTCTTCGGAAATGCTCGACAATACTCTTCACCTTTCTCACAATGTCTTTAATTTCATTCAGGTCCGCTTGGAGGCATTATCGCTTACAACAGCAGTTATTTTGTCCTCTATTTCGAAATCCTTTATAACCGACTTTAAAAAGTCGCATAAATTTTCGACAGTATGATTTTAGTTGAATTCTTCACAGGACAACAAGTAGGATTTTAAAGTTGAATTTTCGTTGATGAAGTGAGCGGTTACAGCCATATAACTTACATTTAACTTTGAAGTCCACCCATCTGTTGTAAGACATACTGCTGAAGCTGAACGTACTACTTCCTTTATGTTTACTAAAAGCTCGCTGTGTACCTTTGGCAATAAGTTTTGTTTTGACAAAGTCTGTCTTGTGGGTAATGTATATCCTGGACATTGTGACACTAATTGAATTAGCTGTTTAAATTCTGGTTCTTCCACTATTTTCAAGGCATGGTGTCCC
This sequence comes from Musca autumnalis, assembly GCF_047663935.1. Lineage (NCBI taxonomy): Eukaryota > Metazoa > Arthropoda > Insecta > Diptera > Muscidae > Musca > Musca autumnalis. The sequence goes on from NW_027411977.1 coordinate 21,290,521, forward strand.
TTAGCCACCATTCAGCACTTGCCTATTTATGGCATCCACTTTAAGGATAGGTGGTGGTCTTCGTATATACTGAGTTATTTGTTGCTCTTGGCTTCTAGCACGTTCGCTTGTAGTTGGAAGGTCTTCTACTAAATTCGGCTCTAAATTTGCTGTTTCCACAGGTTGTACATGGGATGTTGTCTCCGACCTTTCATGGACGGAAGGAATGAGCGAATGTTTCATTTTCATGTGGCGATTCAAATTTCCATGCGATCCTCCAGCAATGCTCAATGATGCCTGGCAATAATTGGAAGTAGCTCTTTGTGATCCATTTTCTTTAAAATGAAGCCAAACTGAGCTTGTCTTTCTTTTAGAAGACATAATTCGGAAAAATGTAGTATGGTTTTTGTTAAAAATTAAGCGGAAAAGTAACCGTTTTAACTGTTGCAAAACTACGCTATTTACAACATAAGTAACGCATTCAAGTCTGTATCTAAATAAAAACGCAACGTTTTAACGTCTGTAAATGCTACCATTTTCAGTTTGGTCTGTTGTACGCTCTCATTTAGACAACATCACTTTATGTCTGAATGAAATACTGAACTATTGAACTAGATAGATCTCTTCACTCTCTTTTCACTGAATCATTCAATTAAACTAGTTCGTTCATGAGCTATACAACTGGATATGGTTGCAGAGTTGTGTCGTTCTTTTACATCGTACGTTTAAATTTTGAGCTGAATCATCTCGTTCAGTTGGTTCCGCTCGTTCTTTTTTGCTTATCTCGTTCTTTTTACAGTTCTCGTTTTTAAAGCGGTTGTTTTTTCTAGTTTTTAAGTTTAACGTGTGTTAATGTTCGCTCTATTCATTCCTTTCCCAGCAAAATGTTCGATGCCAAAGATGCCATTCAATCATGGGTGAAAGTGATCTGGCATGTCATCTTTTTAGCATCATCATCGATGAATTTTATATGAGCGTGGACCCCAAAAGATGCTATTCATTTTAGGATCCAAAGCATGTCATTTCCACCAATACTTTGGCATATCATTTTCACCAACCCTTTGCAATGACATTATCATTACGACGAGAGTTTTAACAACGTTGGTTGTGATTTCGATTCTCCGACAACATCAAGCCCATTGTAAATAATTAATCTTATATATTTAGAAAAATTTGTATAAATAAAGCCACAAAATTCATTTCTATTGGATCGATGGAATGGCTTCAAATGCTGATGAAATATCGGATATTTCACGACTTCCCTTGCATTGGTTCAAATGCTTATGAAAAGATCGGATCTTTCACGACTTCGTTTGAATCAACGCAAAAGATGCCATGAAATCATGGCATCGCATGGAACCCCTTCTTTCAAATTTTGCTGGGTTACGATGAAAACATTTCCTTTTTTTCTTGTTAACATCATTACGCGCTGGTGAATTATTGTTTGTTTTGTTTTTTTTTTTTTTTTAATTTATAGGTATAAATTAAAAATATATTGAAATTATATTCAAATAAAAATTAGTTTTTCTATATTGAATGGAAAGAAACATTTTTGGATCATTTTTAAGACTGATAAAATGACTATTGAATATTGATGCAGATAACTAACGATATTCTCAAAAAATCATAGACTGAAATGTTTTATTGAAAGAAAAAGAGCCAAGGAACGAAGTGAAAGATCCGAATTTTTTTGGTGAACGGAATGAAAAAGATCGATCCGCTCAATGAACGAGATTGGCCAACACTAATATGTGATACCCTACACCACTACCCCTGTACATAAGCTTTTGACTGGTAAAATTCAAAATATTAAAATTGGGATAGCATAGCGCCTTTGCTCTGAATGTCTTCATTAATACAGGTCAATTTTGTTGAAATGCATTTAAGTGCATCGTCAGTACAACTCAAATAAAAAAAATGGAAAAGTGGGATGTACACCAACCATCAATAGGATTCTTTCTTTGTGAGACCCCCATCAAACCCCAACATTTCGTGACGATCCGATCAAAATTGCGACCTGTAGGGTGATTACAAAAAAATGACAAAATAGGATGTATTACCGACTATTGCGATATCTCCGTTATTTGGCCACCTACGCCAACCTGTTTTACATCATTGTAAAGATGTTATTTTCTACTTTCATAGTCAGACATTGCTTTTGGAATGTCCCCAACCAAAGCTGTGATATTCGTCATTATAATTAAAATCGCAAAAATGAAAAGTTGTGTTCTATTAGTGGCTATTGCAATATCTTCGTTGCAAAGGTGATATCTTCTACTTTCATTAGCAGGTTTTTCTTTTGATATACCCCTTATAGTTGCGGAGATATGCGCTTTGAAATAAAACGTTGACTTTTTCTCCAAATATGTAAGTTTTTGTCCGACCCCTGATTATTATCCGACCATCACAAAAATCAACACCCAAAATTTGGTGACGATCCGATCAAAATTGCGACCTGTAGCGTGATTACAAGGTTTAGATAGACAGACGGACGGACAAACAGCCAGATCGGCTCAGCTCGTCGAGACATTCATTTTGGTATATATAAGTATGGGTCTACGATGAGTTACAAACTTTTTGGCCAAACACATAGTGGTGTAGGGTATAACTACTATTTGGCGGGTGATAATAAATGTATTGCAAATAAAACTAATAATTTTTGCAAATTTTTGTAGTAATTTAGCATTTTTATGACTTTTGAGGCTAATAATGGACTAACTGTATTGAATGTGATAAAGTTCAGGGATAATAAAAGCCGTCATGGAGGATCTTCAGACAGGTAAAAAACCCATGAGTCTCGGCGAACGAAATAAAAGGGGTGACAGATTAATTCAATTCTGTCAAGAAAATGGATTTACTATCGCCAATACATTATTCCAATTACATCCTAGAAGGCTTTATACGTGGAAATCGCCGCAGGATAACAGAAATAATATAGTGCGTAATCAAATAGACTATATATATATATATATATATGATTAATAAAAGATATGGACCTGCGTGACAAAGTGCTCAACATATCCAGGAGCAGATGTGCCATCGGATCACAACCTTCTGATGCTGAACATTCGTACAAAACTTGCAACAATTCAAAAAAGAAGAAACGACTCCGAATTAATTGTGAAAAACTTAATGATCCAATAATTAAAAATCAAATGAAGTATAACTTAAAAAAGGAAATTGGGAAAATCGACTTGAACGATTTGGAAACTCTTTGGCATAATGTGAAAGGCACAAATTTAAAAATGCGGATTACGAGAAATACTGGGAGGTCAACAAAGAAATTCTTATAAATAGAAAATGTCGTGAAGTTGAGCATCTACAAAGTTTGCATGAAAAATTGAAAGAAGCGGCCAGAATTTATAGAAAATCCACCACAACCACGCTTTTAGATAATAACAACCAGCCAATTGAGATGGAACAAACAAAAAACCATTGGAAAGAATATATTAAAGAATTGTTTACTGATGAAAGCAGATCGTGCAATGAAAACGTTAATATGGATATTGCTGGAACTCCAATAACGGAGTCTGAAGTAGAACAAGCAATTATACATAACACTAAAGGACAAGAAATCGACAGGATCTGATTCGTCAAACGAAATTAAGCGATGTATAGAGATGGCCAGAGATGCCTTTTTCAAGTATAAAAAAGTATTAACAAACCACGACATAAGCCTCTCAAAAAAAAAACAGATTTGTGAAATTCTATATCTGGTCTGTACTACCCTACGCAGTTAAGATGTGGACCATCAAAATAATCGATGAGAAAAGGCCTGAATCCTTTGAAATATGTGTCTACCGAAGGATTTTAAAGATACCCTGGACCGACCATGTATCAAACCAGGACGTTCTAAGAAGAATGGGATTAGAAAGACAATTGCTGCAACATGCCAAATCTCGAAAAATTGCATACCTGGGACATCTCATGAGAAATGACAAATATAAGTGTCTGCAAACCATTATAAAAGGTAAAACAAAAGGAAAAAGAGGAAGAGGTAGAAGAGAACTGAACTGGCTGAAAAATATCCAAGACTGGACAGGCTACCAAGATGAAGGAAGTGTGATTTCGGCTGCAAGAAATGGAGAGCTGTATATGCCTTAATAATCATTATAATATAAATATGAAATATATTAACACATTTATAATTGTATTGTATGATCGCTTATATCCGGATAAAGGATTTGCAAATAAAGAAGAAGAAGCAAGAAGCAAATAAAATTATTAAATATATCATATATCTGAGAGACTTCTTAAGTGGGATGGACGAAGGGGAAACAGTTACCTATATTTACTTAAGACGTGTCCTTATTCTCATTATCATTATTGGATTAAAAAATGTCAATGCAAGTGGGAGTTACCCTAATAGTAATTTAAGGTGTCACAACAGCTTGATATATGCCCTTGGAAAAACGTTCTCAATCTTAACGTTATTCCTAATTTAATTCTCTTCTTTAAAGACGACATGTATGGTGACGATATGGCATTTGCAAATGTCACCCACTTAGGTGTAGTTATAACGGGTGGTTAAATTGTAAGGGCCGATGTTGATTTTGAATAAAACACGAACTATTTAGGAAATTATTGTAATTTTATTTTATTATGATATATTGGTATTACTCAATTATGTATGGAACAAAATATCGGCCAAATGGGCGCCGCGACCACGGCGGCACACCTCCATCCGATGGTCCAAATTTTCGATGACCCTGAGGCATAATGGAGGTTCTATGCCGTTAATGTGCCGAATTATCTCATCCTTTAGCTCTTGAATTGTTGCTGGCTTATCGACGTACACCTTTTCTTTCAAATAACCCCAAAGAAAAAAGTCCAACGGTGTCAAATCACATGATCTTGGCGGCCAATTGACATCGCCATAACGTGAGATAACACGGCCATTGAATTTGTTGCGCAAAAGAGCCATTGTTTCGTTAGCTGTGTGGCAAGTGGCACCGTCCTGCTGAAACCACATAGCGTCCACATCCATATCTTCCAATTCGGGCCATAAATAGTTCGTTATCATCTCACGATAGCGAACACCATTCACAGTAACTGCCTAACCGGCCTCATTTTGGAAAAAATACGGCCCGATGATGCCGCCAGCCCATAAACCGCAGTACGAGCTGTACGAGCATGCACTGGTGTTCTCACATCTTCTACAGACCCGGTTTGCTCGAATTATTTCACGATTTTTGCGATTGTACGCACATTTGGACAATCAAATTGACCAAAAAATCACGAAGTGCACGATATGCATTTTGATTTGAACGCCCATTTTCATAATAAGTCTGGATAACTTTAACACGTTGTTGGATTGTGTATCTCTCCATGGTTCAAATTGAGTAAGTCTGAAATAGAGAAATGTCAAATAAAACTCGGAAAAAAACTTGGCGTTTAGGTGTGGTTCACATTCAACATCGGCCCTTACAATTTAACCACCCTTTAGTAGGAATGGATTTAGCAGGAGTCTTACTACCTGCACCATACAAAAATACCATAACATAAGCTCCATACACGGTACTGAATGTGTACAGAAAGCCTTCATATCTGCTATATTTATGCATTAAAGTATTTTAAAGAATAATTTCAATATAAGTATATCATTCCATTATATTTTACCTTGGTCGGGTAGCGAAGCGCACCGAGTTCAGCTAGGAATATTAGTTGATTTGAGGATACGTACGATGATTTTTGACCAGCACAAATAATTTTTCAGAAAATACCACCGATATCTTCCATTATGTGGTAAGTTTTTCCTTGAATAATTAAATTTTTTTATGTTTATGGCCATCTGGGCTGCAGTGATGCACTGAAGGCAGTGATAATCCACATTTGTGCACATATTGTCAGTATTTCGTCTTATCATAAAGGTGAATCTTGTAGAGAATTCTCATAGTTACAATATATTTTTTAAACCTACTTCGATAGAACTTGCGGTTTCCAAGCAAAATCGTAAAAACCTAAAAAACCCCTAATAATGTAAACTTCAATCGCGATTTATTTAAAAAGCGGTCCGACGATTTTTGTTTTTTGAGTTCTCTCATCTGTGAACATTGTAGTTTCAGAATCCGCAAAAAATTAATTCATTTTAGTCATTCTATGATATTTGCAATAACCAAAATAACATGTCATGGAATACAATTTTATTGTATTTCAAACTAATTTAAACCATATTCCAAAGTATGTTTGCCTGTAAATACAATTCCAAGACGTGCTGCGGATGCAAAACGGTCTGCATCCTAGCCACGCACTCTCTCTCGTACAAAATCACAAGTGATTAATCCAAAAAATGCAGTACTCGTATAGCGGCACTTGTGATTAAAGTGCATTTTTGGATGCAAAATTTTTGCTTGGTAAAGTTATCATTAAAAAAGTATGTTAAACTCTTGATATTGTCATATGTATATCGGTCATTACTTCAGTCAATTAATTCCTTGAATTGAATTAAAATTGTATTTGACGCAAAAGACTGCATTTTAATGTCTTTGTTATAAGAAAAACCTTCATACTGATAAGCATTCATATTGATCGAAGAGTTAGTTAACTTATCGAATTCCGAAATCACCAGACAGCACTTTCAATGAATTTAATCATGTTTTAATAGAACAATGCTAGGTTTACATTTACAAAATCAAGTCAGTTTCTGTCAATTCCATTGCATAAACGTCAAATGAAATCCAATGGTTTTCAGGTGAGACTTCATTTGAAGTATACGCAAAGGAATTGACAGTTGAAATCCACTCGATTTCGTAAATGTACTTCAAGTCTACATCTATTGAATGTACATACATACATAGGTAAAACGTTTAGATCTACGAAATCCACTCAATCCCTGTGCCTTCCCCCTACGTAAGTCCTTGAGATATAGAAGTTCAAATTGGGACAACGCATTGACCTTATAAAACAAGGTCATGACTGCAATTTCCCAATTTAAACTTAAACATATATCTCAAAAATGGTACAACCTAGGAAAAAATAACGAAAACCAATCTTATAGAGAATTTTCACAGATATGATATGATTTTCTCTTACCGCTTTCAAGCAAATCGTGAAAACCTAACAAAAAAAAAACTGACAATGTGACCTGAACTTCTATATCTCAAACACGGTAAAACCTACGAAAACATCATAATGGACAATCTTATAGAGAATTTTCACAGCTGCAGAATGTTGCTTAGTCCCATTTCGCTGATCTGTAAACATATCCAACGTTTTAATAATGTTTTGTGTCATTGCTGGTAGAAGAATAAAGAAAAATTGAAACTCGACAGCACGTCGTCCTTTATTCATCTACGAGAAATGGCACAAAACTTTACTCAAACGTTGGATGTGTTTAGGGCTTAAGGGCATCGGAATTTGTTCGGCCGTTATTTATTTATTTACCAGAAATCACTGTTCATTTTCAGAGAAGATGCATAACATGGACCTACGGCAATTCGAAGACCTACATTATACGGATGAAATCTGTCTATAGACTAAACAAAGCTAGAGCAGCCTTCGTATCACTGCATGGTGTATGGAGAAGCTTACATATATTCCAACAATTCCATTATTTACTTTAACTGGCAAATTAAATGTAAAAAAATCCCAACAACCATAGGCCACAAACAATGGAAAATCCTCTAACAATAAAATTAAAAGTGTGGAAATCAGATAATCCGTCGTGCGACATATGTGTGGTATACACAAATAGGGAACTCATAATAAGAAGATAAGATATTTAACAAAAACACCTCAGTGATTGCAAATTTTATCTGTTAAAGAAGCACCAAGCTCTTTTTGTTTTTAATTATTTACCATTTGGACGGAGAATTTAATTTTGGACATACTTAAGATAGAATCCGTTCTAGTTGTTGTGAATATGGACATATTAATGGATTTCCCTGGCGTACGTGTGCCGGTGAAAGTGTGATAAGATTATGTATTTTACTAATGTTCGATGGGTGGTTGAATTTTAATATAAAAACATGTCCCGCTCGAATGAAAAGTACAGTGATTTCATTCATAGCGTCATGAAAGTTTTAGTAGTTCTTGCCTGTGCTTTGGCTTGTGCCTCAGCTGCTTCCATTTTCGACACTCCTGTCGTGCCACGCGACTTGGTCGTCGAAGATGCCATTGAAGGTCGTATTACCAATGGTAAAACTGCCTCTTCTGGCCAATTCCCCTATCAAGTTGGTTTGTCCTTGAAGACTAGCTCCGGTTCTTTCTGGTGCGGTGGTTCCTTGATTGGCAACACCTGGGTTTTGACTGCTGCTCACTGTACCGATGGCGTTACCTCTGCTACCGTCTACTTGGGCTCCACCACCCGTACCGTTGCCGACGTTACCCACACTGTTTCCTCCAGCGCCATTCACCAACACACCGGCTACAAGTCCAGCACCTTGGCCAATGATATTTCCTTGATCAAGATCCCCTCCACCAGCTACACTTCTAAAATCAAGGCTATTAAATTGCCCGCTGTTGCCTCTTCTTACTCTACCTACTCTGGCAGTTATGCTATCGCCTCCGGCTGGGGTCGTACCTCTGATAGTAAGTATATGATTTGCCATGTTTACTAATAGATGACTAATTCGTTTTTTGTATCTTTTTCTTTCGTAGCCGGTTCCGTTGCCTCCAGCTTGAACTATGCCCGCCTCCAAGTTATCACCAACACCGTTTGCGCTTCCACCTATGGTACCTCCGTTGTTACCTCCAACACCATTTGCGTTTCCACTCCCAGCGGTACCTCTACCTGCCAAGGTGATTCTGGCGGCCCATTGGCTTTGGAATCCTCCGAACTCTTGATTGGTGTTACCTCTTTCGTTTCCTCTGCTGGTTGCGCTTCCGGTGCCCCTGCTGGTTTCGTCCGTGTCACTAGCTACTTGGATTGGATCAAGTCCAAGACTGGCATCTCCTACTAAACATTTCAATGACACTTGACTAATAAAAAAACTGACACAGATTTTAAAGAAAATTTTATGTTGTTTTGTGTGAAATGGGTATTATCTGAAATTACCCTTGGGGTTTATAATTACAAAGAAAACTATCGCCCTCGGCATCATAATCGCTTCTAAACTTGCGATAACTTGTGATGTTAACGGTTATTCTCGATCACCATCTAGTGATCCCTATATATTACGAACTTTTGCAGCAGTTGTTTTATAAAACACACTTTTAGTACAAATACAATAGCTCTGTTCCAGAACTAAAAGTTTTTAAAATTTTTACGACTGTTCCGTACACAAAAAAGTTGTAAAATGTTCACCTCTCTTTAAACAAAAATGGCGCTGAATGACGCTCTCTTTAAAAACTTTTTACTCGACAAATTTGATCGTGTAAAAAATAGTAACATGGATGCCGGCGTCTGATTGGCTGGTACGCCTACTTTGACATTTGTTCCAGCTTTTTTGACGTTTGTTCCATTTTTGCGTTCCCGAACTTTATGAAAAAACTTTTGTTTGACAACAAATTTTCTCTCTTCTTCTCTTTTACGAGTTTTACTATTAAAAAGTACGGGAACAAAGCTAATGTTTACATTTAAGGATAATAGTTAAAGCGGTTCTAAAGAGCCAGTGAAAAATGAATTACAAAGGCAACGCTTGACACCATTGTGAACGAAGCACAGAATGCTTCCAAACGATTGATATTGCAACGGAAGATGATTATGAGAATGTTTTAGTAATGAAATGTCAGAACTAACTGGAGAGACCACTCAGTTTGCCATATGTCTTGGACCCCTAGTCATAGGGAAATCAAATGAGAAAGAGAAAAATGCGGCAGAAGGAAGAGAAACATGCGGCAGATGGATGTTTATCTGATCCCTAAAGAAAAAGCTTTAATACAGACTGAAAATAAATGTAAATCAGAATGGAAGGAAGAATTTTCTAATATGGCGAAAACCTAAGGCATAAGTTAACTGTTTTCCAGCATGTGGGCAATGTCTTAAGTAAGTCATGATGCACCAAAATGAAATAAAAACCTGCAGAATCCGAACGCAGGAAATAAACCTCTATTCCCACGTTGGACATTGTGAATGATGAATTCTAGGCACAATTAACATTCACACTTGATGAAATTTAGAGAGAAGACATCAGTAGTGCGATTTTCGAACGCATTTTTTGAGTTTATCGACAAAAATCGGTAACATTAAAACGCAAAATTATGAACGAAAAGTTCAAATAAAAATTGACAACACTGTTGCTACGGTAAGACTTTACGACTACTTTTTATGTGTCGCTAACTTATCGAATAATATCGTCAATTACCTATAAGCATTTTAATTTTAGCGATTTTTGCCGGAAACTCAATAAACTCAGGGGCCTAATTACGTGATTCGATTCGATCGAGAATTTGTTCGTGAATAATTTTTTGACACGATAAAAATACGGAATGATAATACTCGATCGAAAACGTTTAATGAATGTTATCGTTTTTTTCGATAGTAATTGGTAATCGAACTATGGAAACCTATGTGTTCTTCAAGCAACATTATGAAGGTAGACGCCAAAATATGTGTTTATTTTAAAACAACAACTAAAAAACAAAAATATGAATGAAAAAATGTAAATATTTGTGGAATTTGTTGAATAATACATTAAATAATTGCTCTGTTCCAAAACCTGCAAGAAACTACTACTTTTTACTACGATAACATTTTTTTCCTTTAAAAAAATAGTAAAAATTACTGGAACATACCAAAAAATTTCGGAATGAAGTAGTGCTAAGAAAATAAGAAAATTATTTATGTTTACAAAACCTTTTTGGCATTGTTGTAACAGATTGCTAATACATCTACCTTAATAATTCTCTCTCAAATAAATGAGAGAGAATTTGGTGGGTTTTTTGCTTAGCCTCTCAATTTTTACTATTGTCCTTCGTCGCCAGATTACGAGGAGACTCCCCCGTAGTCCCCTCAACCACAAACTCACGAGCAGTATTTAACACCAGTCGTTGTTGTTCCAATCCCAGAAAATGCATCCTTTTTGCAATTTAATTGGAATGGACTCCGAGGTAAGATCGAAGATATCGTGGAATTTATGAATCGGAAGATCAAGGTCGCGGCGGTGCAGGAAACCAAATTCACGTATTAAGGAAGGAGCGCACCAGAAGTGGAGGTGGGGGACTAGCTTTCCTTTTGCAACAGTCTGTTCCTATCTCGCTTGAGCCTGACTCTAATGACCCGAACATGGAATGTATGGGGGTAGCAGCCAGTAGTTCGATTCTCTAACACATTTTTTGAGTTACCGACAATTGTCGGTAAAATTAAAATGCTTATAATTTCGGTAATTACCGATGTTTTTCGGTAAGTTAGCGACGAATAAAAAGCAGTCGAAAAGTTCTACCAATAGTAAGAGTGTTGTCAACTTTTATTTGACATTTTCATTCAATTTTTTTCGTTTTAATTTTACCGATTTTTGTCGGTAACTCAAAAAATGTGTTAGAGAATCGAACTACAGGTGTGGAAATGCCGAGATAGAGTTGCTTAACGTATACATTCCGCCGAGAAATAGCTGTATCTCAGATTACAAGTCTATCATTAGCAAGCTTTTGAAAGGTCATAATCGTCTGGTCTTGGGGGACTTTAATATGCATGATGAGATGTTGCATTCGGCCCTCGGAAACGACCACAGGGCTACAGGCGCTGGCTGAGGAGATTGATAGCTCCACGTCTACGTCGGTCAATGAGGATGATCCTACCCGTATTAGAGGAGAGTGTCACAATTCGCCAGACATAACCATCGTGTCACTGGGTCTGACAAATGACGTTACCTGGCAGCCCGTCATTTCCCTTGGATCAAACCATCTCCCCATAATTGTCTCCATAAGCAGACCACACGATTTCATCACCTCTAAACGCCGCACATTCGTCAATAATAAGAAAGCGGATTGGTCAGGTTTCAGAGAGTTCACCAATCACCGCTGCAGAGAACTGTCCAATCCTTCTGATGTGCGGCTAGCGGAAAGGACATTCCGAGACATCATAACTGCTGCAGCCGCTCGCCATATACCTTCTGGTCGAATACCCGAAGTAAGACCAAACTTCCCAACAGAGGCTACGGGATTAGCAAATGAGCGTGATGAGCTTCGTCGAGCCAACCCCAGTGACCCCAGAGTCAGGGAGCTGACACTGCAAGTTAACAGGCTGGTCGGCAAACATAAGCGGGACAAGTGGTTAAATCATCTGAAGAGTTGCAATATTGGAGCCGGTATAAGTAGATTGTGGTCACTCTCGAACCCCGTAAGGAGGTATAACAGGACCTCAGTCACGTTTAGCGACGTTAAGTTGACTAACCCGAAGAGGTGTGCAAGTTACTTCAATCGACAGTTTGTCGAGCACCCCGAGAGTGACAGGGCGAAGAGAAGAGTGTTACGTCGCATTAGATCTCTTCCTGCCGAGGATGAACCACGACAGTTTACAATGGGTGATGTTGCGAATGCCATCAGGAACGCTAAATCTTCCAAAGCGTTGGGCCCTGATGGAATGTCCATGGTAATGTTGAAACAGCTGGATGAGCCGGGAGTGGAGTATCTCACCAAAGTTCTCAACCTGTCGCTAGCCACCCTCATTGTTCCCGAAATCTGGAAAATGGAAAGGGTGGTGCCGCTACTGAAGCCTGGCAAGGATGCCAGCAAAAGTGAATCGTACAGTCCGATTTCGCTTTTGTCGCCTGTACCAAAGACCCTTGAGGCCTTAGTCCTACCCAGTGTCAGAAATAGCTATCAAGTTACCGATCATCAGCATGGATTCCGCAAGCAGCACAGCACGACAACAGAGGAAGTTCCCCCCTCCAGACGGCATTGAGATCGTAACGTATGGGGATGATTGAACGATCCTGGCGTCAGGTACCTACCCTGATGAAATCAGGGTCTGTGGTAAGCTGTGGGGCCCCATTTTGATCCCCGAAGTCTTCAGTGGGCCCTCTACATGAGGAGGCAAAGATTCTTCCAGTATAGCAACACAATGAGTACTGCAGTACTTGCTCGGGTGTTACCGTGAGAGTCATCCCAATCACCATCAGCTGGCTAGGCCCGACACACCCAGGTATATCAGGAAGTATATTTATGCTCTAGAGAGGATGGTCCAACAATATAGGAGAGAACCCCTAGATTAACAGGCATGCCAGACAGGTCTGAATAGCATTCACACGGACGCAGTTGCTAAGGCCATAAGCAAATGCAGTGTGAATAAAGTCCTCGTCGTACATCCCCCATCTATCGCAGCTGAGGAGCGTCAGCTGCCACCACAAACCATAGTAGTTATGGCTCAACTACGCTCGAGATATTGCAGTCGCCTAAATTTTTATTGGGCGGATAAATAAAAATCGTACTGAGAGATGAACATGCTTGCTTCATACCAGTCGAAAAAAATCTATAGATTGGCGCACCCCAAAATATCTAATGTTCATGGATTTCAAGAATGCCTTCGATACCATCAGACGAACTGTCTTATGAGTGGCGTTAAGGAAAAAAGGGAGTTCTCCAGAAAATAATCCGAGGATGCTGAACTTTCAGCACAACATGAACATAAGCCAAACATTTCTCAGAAACGCCTGAGTAAAGAAAATATCTCAACCTTCTACAACTGCTTCTCGCTCACAAGATATCTAACATACAGTTAAAGACTGGCCCGTAATGTTGGACTTGCGATTAACATCAAGAAAATTAGGACCTTGAGAAGTAACGACACCAGTACCCAGCAAAAAAAAAATCTTACAAAATAATGGATTTTATAGTATTTTTCGGTAGCAGACTCGCTAGTAAAAGATCTATGGTATGAAGTCGACTGTCATTTAGAAAAAAAGCTTTAGACGTTTATTCAATCGTTTTCAAATTCATTTAGTAGGCAATGCCAGTGTTATCCTTGATCCAGTCCAAGTAGCTGGTGACACGGACGAAACCAGCAGGGGCACCAGATTGGCAACCGGCAGAGGAAACGAAAGAGGTGACACCAATCAAGGTATTAGAGTCGTACAAAGCCAATGGGCCGCCAGAGTCACCGCTGCAAGTGGAGGTACCCTTAGGAGTGGCAGTGCAAATGTTCTTGGAGGTGATGGTCAAGCTACCGTAGGTGTTGGCGCAAACGCTGTTTTCAATAACTTCCATTTCGGCGTATTGTAATTTGGAGGATACAGCAGTGGCGGAATCGGAAGTCAAGCCCCAGCCAGAAGCGATGGCCTTCTTACCGGCATAGGTAGAGTAGGAAGAGGCAATGGCGGGCAAATTGATCTTCTTAATGTAGGTGGTGAAGGTGACAGAGGGGATCTTGATCAAGGAGATGTCGTTTCTCAAGAGAAGAGAGTTGTAGCTGGCGTGTTGACGGAATTCGCTGCTGGAGACGGTGTAGGTGACCTTGGGGCTGGTGCGGACAGTGGCGCCCAAGTAGACGGTGGCAGAGGAGGCACTAGAAAAAAAAGAAATGTATTATTTTGTAACATTTTAGAATTAAATCTGTTTAACTTACCCGCTGGTGCAGTGAGCAGCAGTCAAGACCCAGTTGTTGTCAATCACAGAACCACCGCACCACCAGCCACCGCTGGAGCTGGAGAAGCTCAAACCCACTTGATAGGGGAATTGACCTTCAGCGGCATCCTTGCCATTGGTGATGCGACCTTCGGTATCGATGGCCAATTGACGAGGATGAATGTAGTTTTGTTCAGGCAGGATGGTTCCAGCTGAAACAGCGGCAATAGCCAGGGCGAGAACAACGAACACTTTCATGATGTCTACTAAATAATGAGACTGATACCTTTTCAATGGAGGTGTAGAGCTATTTATACCCCCATAAAAGGAAAGAAAATCTAAACATTTATTTTTGCAATCGCAAAATATAGCTTATTATCAAAAGAATAGCCACCGTCCACACTTTTTGTGACGATTTGATCCAGACACACGACAATATCTATTGTGGGAATTTTCACTCATATTATCAACGGTTATACCGTTAGATATGAGGGTATAAACAGTGTGGCAAGTAAGTTATTTGATAAGATTTTGTAAAGTGTGGGGAAAGCAAACGAATAGCTTCCGCATTACTCATGAATTGATCTTACATCTAATGATAAATTGGGTAAATTTTAAGGGAACTATGATTTTTAAAGGGGAAATTGGTTAAAATTGATTTGGTTTTGGGAAAGACAGAGAAGACACTAGGTTCGGATATCGGCTAATATCCTCATAACTGCTCTCCCACCTTGCGATTACACAGGACAAGACAGTTCAGTTTAAGTATTAATTATCTAAATATAAAGATTTATTTCTGTGACGTCAGAGGCCCAGACAAGGGCCTAAATCAATTCGTCAAAAATGTAGTAGAAGTTGTTTTGTTTTTTACACATTTTACAAAATCCCCTCAAATAACTTTCTTGACAAACTGTTTATCCCCCTATCACACGGTATAAGCATTGATAATAAAAGTGAAAATTCCCACAACAGAAATTGTTATGTGCCTGGATCAAATCATCAAGAAATGTGTGCCGCGGTTATTCTTTTGATAATAAAACAATATTTTGCGATAGCAAAAATACTTCGATTTTCATTTATTTTACGGGGGTATAAATAGCTCTACACCTCCATCGAAAAGGTATCAGTCTCATTGTTTAGTAGACATCATGAAAGTGTTCGTTGTTCTTGCCTTGGCTATTGCCGCTGTTTCAGCTGGAACCGTCCTACCTGAACAAAACTACATTCATCCCCGTCAATTGCCTGTGACCATCAATGCCGAAGGTCGCATTACCAATGGCAAGGATGCCGCTGAAGGTCAATTCCCCTATCAAGTTGGTTTGAGCTTCTCCAGCTCCAGCGGTGGCTGGTGGTGTGGCGGTTCCGTGATTGACAACAACTGGGTTTTGACTGCTGCTCACTGCACCAGCGGGTAAGTTGAAAAGTTTCCATTCTAAAATGTTAAAAAATAATACATTTCTGTTTTCTTTTCTAGTGCCTCCTCTGCCACCGTCTACTTGGGCGCCACTGTCCGCACCAGCCCCAAGGTCACCTACACCGTCTCCAGCAGCGAATTCCGTCAACACGCCAGCTACAACTCCCTTATCTTGAGAAACGACATCTCCTTGATCAAGATCCCCTCTGTCACCTTCACCACCTACATTAAGAAGATCAATTTGCCCGCCATCGCCTCTTCCTACTCTACCTATGCCGGTAAGAAGGCCATCGCTTCTGGCTGGGGTTTGGTTTCCGATTCCGCCACCGCTGTCTCCTCCAAATTGCAATACGCCGAAATGGAAGTTATTGAAAACAGCGTTTGCGCCAACACCTACGGTAGCTTGACCATCACCTCCAAGAACATTTGCACTGCCACTCCTAAGGGTACCTCCACCTGCAGTGGTGACTCTGGCGGTCCATTGGCTTTGTACGACTCTAATACCTTGATTGGTGTCACCTCCTTCGTTTCCTCTGCTGGTTGCCAATCTGGTGCCCCTGCTGGTTTCGTCCGTGTCACCAGCTACTTGGACTGGATCAAGGATAACACTGGCATTGCCTACTAAATTAATTTGAAAA
The DNA here is from genome assembly GCF_047663935.1 of Musca autumnalis. Lineage (NCBI taxonomy): Eukaryota > Metazoa > Arthropoda > Insecta > Diptera > Muscidae > Musca > Musca autumnalis. The sequence goes on from NW_027411977.1 coordinate 21,306,991, forward strand.
GGATTGAATAAATGTCTAAAGCTTAAAAAAAACAAATGTGAAGTTTGTCTTTATATTTTGTAAGATATGGCCTCCTACAAAAAGATATAAGGGGTTTGAAATGGAGATGATTTTTGGAACGGCTCCAAGACAACAGTAATCAATAAGCCTTCAAAGAAGATTATTTTTGCTTTTTAAATGGGATCAATTTAAGGAGTGAATTCACAGTTTTTATAGAAAAGAAAGTATAATCCCAAGATTTACCCCCAGTTTCACAAAGACGATTCGAAACCCAAATCTTTCGAATTACGACAAAACTTCTGTTTTTTCTTACTATTTAATTCAATTTTGTTTTCACTCAAACCAAAATTGTTTCCAATGACAGGAGTTCGGTAGTACTTCGAACGAGTTTTGTTTCGAATCGTCTTAGAGAAACAGGCCATTAAATCCTAACAAAAATTAACCTCCGTTATTATAAGTATTCTTTTGTTATAGTTTGGATTTATCGAAAAGGTTTATAGTGTACCGCTTAACTTAAGAGCAGTACACATTGTCAGTTTTGAATGTCCATATTTCTCAAGTATCGATAACTGTCCAACCATCCAGCAACCACAAAACATTTTGCGGTTGCATGATGAATGATAAAAATGAACGGCCACACTAGCAAGCAACAACGAAGCTGTCATTCAGAACTGACAATGTGTAGCCAGCTTTACAGTTAAAAGTGATAATTAATTTTCAAGAAGGACCTTCTTGGCATTTATTTTAATGTCAAATTTATATTTTTAATGCCTCCAAATTGGTTTATTTTGCATTTTCCAATAGTAAAATAAAACACATAATAATGGGCCTAAGGATATTTTTAAATTGTAGTTGTTTAAAGGACAATCTAGTTTCGATCTTTCGTTCGTTATTTCCTTCCAAATAGTTCCTTCGATCATGTGTCACCAGAAATTCATTTCAAATCATTTTTTATTATATTATTAAAAGGCCTCTATAACATACATATGTCCCAAACATATTTTGCAGCAAACATATATTTGCAAGCAGTCCCAAACATAACATACATATGTATGTTAGGGTCCTGCAAACAAATATATGTTTGGGTGCAAACAAATACAAACCCAAAAGACACAAAAAAACACATGCACCAGTGGGCGCATTCTGAGAGCAAGGGAGCGTAAATGTCAATGTGAAACACATTGAAATGTATGCTCATGTGCTCTCAGCACATTTATAAATGGTGGTGTTTTATTGAAAGGCATAGAAAAAAAGCAAAAGCACAGCAGACACATACAGTGTCGACCAAAACTAAAGCACCCCCTCAGCACATTTTTATACCCTAAACCATATGGAGGGTATAATTAAATATGTCATTCCGAAATATTCGCCGGAGACCCTTTAAAGTATATATATTATTGATCAGCATAAAATTCTATGTCGATTTAACCATGCCCGTCTGTCTGTCCGTTCGTCCGTCCGTCTGTCTGTTGAAATCAAGATACAGCTCGCAATTTTAAAGCTAGAGTCAATATTTGGTACAGACGTTTTTATTACTTGCAGGATGGTTGGTATCGAAAATGGGATATATCCACGTTTTGATATAGCCCCCATAAAACGGTACCTCCCGATTTTCGGTATTTTGAAGGTTTTAGCTTCATTATCACACCGAAATGGCTGAAATTTGGTACTTAGTCTACGTTGGTGGTATAAAACTTTCCCCCAGAACTTTGTCGGTATCGGTCCATGCCTTCATATAGCCTCCATGGAAAGGTACCTCCCGATTTTCGGTATTTTGAAGGCTGTGTCTTCAATATTCCACCAAAATGGCTGAAATTTGGTATTTAGTCTTCAATGTGATATAAAACTGTTCGCCAGAAATTTGTCTCTACAGGTGCACGCTTTCATATTGCCCCATTTCCGACTAAAATTCGTCGGTATAGGTCCACGTTTCGATATAGTCCCCTTAAAACGGTACCTCCCGATTTTCGTAATACTGAAGATTGTGACGTCAATATCCCACCTAAATGGCTGAAATTCGTTATTTAGTCTTCCAAGAGTTATAAAATATTCCAGAAGAGTATTATCAGTATAGGTCCACGTCTTCCTATATCCCCATAGAAGCGTACTTCTTGATTTTCGGTATTTTTTAAGTTTTAGCCACATTCTTTTACCGAAATATAGGAAATTTGGTATTTACTCTTCTTTGAGTCCAAAAACTTTCCGTCAGAAATTTGTCGGTATAGATCGACGTTTAGAAATAGCCCCCATAGAACGGTGCCTCACATTGTTTTACCGAAATTGCTGAAATTTAGTATTAAGTCTTCTTCATACACGAAAGGAAACTAATTATTCCATTTTACTTCAATACAACTTGTCGTGGAGGGTATAACAAGTTCGGCCCGGCCGAACTTAACGCCGTTCTTACTTGTTTTTAAATGATAATTTCTTTAAGAAAGCAAAGTTATAAATTTATTTTTTATTTTTCTTTTTATTTATTTATATCTTTATTATTGGGAAACACAAAAATAAGAAATTCAGAATTTAATAAACAAAAGTTAAAATTCAAACAAGTGAGCCAAGGCTATAGTCGGGTAGGGGCCGACTATGTGATACCCTACACCACTACCCCTGTGCATAAGCTTTTGTCTGGTAAAATTCAAATAATTAAAATTTGGGATAGCTTAGCGCCTTTGCTCTGAATGTCTTCATTAATACAGGTCGATTTTGTTGAAACGCATTTAAGTGCATCGTCAGTACAACTCAATTAAAAAAATGGAAAAGTGGGATGTACGCCAACTATCAATAGGTTTCTTTCTCTGTGAGACCCCATCAAATGTCGTGCGGATCCTATCAAAATTCCGACCTATAGTGTGATTGCACAAAAAATGGAAAAAGGGATGCATTACCAACTATTGCGATATCTCTGTTGTTTGACCACCTATGACAACCTACTTCACATCGTTGTAAAGGTGATATTTTCTTCTTTCCTTGCCAGATTTTGCTTTCGATATACATACCTCTTACAGAAGAGAGATATTCGCTTTGAAATAAACCGTTGGCCTTTTCTCCAAATAAGTTTTTTCACATTCCGACCCCTGAATAATATTCGACCATTACCAAAATCACTAGGTTTTTTCCTCTGTGCGACCCCCATTAACACCCAAGTCCCCAATCCCAAACAAAATTGCGACGTGTAGCGTGATTAAAACAAAATGGGATGTATTACCGACTATTGCGGTATCTCCGTTATTTGGCCACCTAAGCCAACCTGCTTTACATCATTGTAAAGATGGGATTTTCTACTTTCATAATTAGACTTTGCTTTAAGAAGGTTCCCAGCCAAAGCTGTGATATTCGTCATTATTATTAAAATCGCAAAAATGAAAAGTTGTGTTCTAGTAGCGGCTATTGCGATATCTTCGTTGTTTGACCATTTACGCCAACCTAGGTTACATCGTTGCAAAGGTGATATTTTCTACTTTCATTAGCAAGTTTTGCTTTTGATATACCCCTTATAGAAGCGGAGATATTAGCTTTGAAATAAAACGTTGATATTTTCTCCAAATATGTGTGTTTTTTGCACATTCCGACGCCTTCTTCCTCTGTAGGACCCCCATTAACCCCCAAAATTTCGTGATGATTCGATCGAAATTGCGACCTGTAGCGTGATTACAAAAAATGGAAAAATGGGATGGATTACCGACTATTGCGATATCTCCGTTATTTGGCCACCTACGCCAACCTACTATGCATAATTGTAAAGATAGGATTTTCTACTTTCATAGTCAGACTTTGTTTTGGAAGGTCCCCCAACCATCACAGCTTTGGTTGGGGACCTTCTAAAAACAAAGTCTGGCGTCATTATTACTAAAATCATTGTGTCTATTAGCGGCTATTGCGATATCTTCGTTGTTTGACCACCTACACTGAAAGAAAAATGGTTCGTTGTATCAATGAACGGGTTTCATTGATTATTTTTCATTGATGCTATGAAACGTTCCATTAATATAATGAAATGTTTCATTCATTCAATGAAACTTTACGTTATTTAAAATTCAATAATTTTTGGTTTCATTGTATAAACGAAACGGATTTCATTGATGCAATGAAACTTTTAATTTCTATAAATTTAAGAAAAATATGTATGTTTTGAATTCAAACTAAATAGAATGGGCTAAAAACAATAGTGCGCAAACATCTTTTTAAAAAAATGGCGAAAATTTATATATTCGATGTGTTTGATTTGCTTTAAAAATGAATGAAACAGTTTCATTAAATAAATGAAAGAGTTTCATTAAATAAATGAAACATTTTTGAAATTCCTTTTTGCGTTTTGCATTCTTTGTAAATCTTTTAAGTTATAAAATTTGTCTTCTAATTATTTTGTCTTTATTAAACAAATTAAATTTTTGACAATCATAAAAAGAACACATTTATATATTGGCTACATACATATGTATAGAATCACATATGTACATAAATATGTATGTATGCATGCACTGTACAAAAATTCGCTACTGTCGCCGATTGGCGTTGGTATACATAAATATTCATCCACATTAAAAAGAATGCTCTTCTCAGTTCTTTGTTATTGTTTGTATTGTCGTTCATTGAATTCCATTTATGGTGGTGTGTGAGTATTTAACTAGCAGAAAAAACACGTGTTGGCAAAACAACCACCGCTTTCTTAGCTACATCAAAAGATGTTCAAGAACATTGTTTTAGTTTGCACTAAACCACAGTCAAGTGTGGATGAAAAAAAAAGTTATTTTACGTCTGGTGTTTCAACTTTAAAAACTGTGATGTGTTTAACATGAAAAGAAAATGTAAATATTATTTTTTAGGTGTTCAGTTGTTCTTTTAATTTATATGTTTCTTGTAATGGAAGCATTCAATAGAAAATCTAAAGATGAGTGGAATGGCGGAGAAACTGTTACCATTGGCCAACGAAGCATCTCTCACTTAGAAAAAGAAAATGTTGTATTGTTGTATAGTTTTCTGTCCAACGGCGAAAGTTAAAGGTAAGTTAATTTTTAGAAAGAAAACCAGATAAATTACTAAAAATTGTTTTATGGTTTTCAATTTTGCTTACAGATGACAACGCTCAAATGGATAATTAACTTCGCTGAAAGTAAGTATGAAGTGTTTAATAATGTGAAATGAAAATATTGGTTAAATTATTTTTTGTAGTTTTTATGTGTTCGTTTATTTACTTTTTTAACTTTCATTTATAGTTGCAATGGAGATAAAAAATAGAAAATCCAATGATCAGTGGAATTACGGAGACTATCCGTGGCCAATGAAGCACTACTCCCTTAAGAAAAAAATGCTGTATCCTAACATCGTGGACGTACACAGGGGATGGCTCAGCGGAAAAAGTTGGAGTTAAGTTATTGTTTAAAAAACCAGTCAATTTGTTAGCAATTTGTTTATTTTTTCAATTTTACTTACAGATGACAACACCCAATACTATCATTAATGTGCTTAATACCTGGAGGTATTAAATATGACTTGTTGTATTAATGGTCAAAACGAATTGCAATAAAATGAAATAAGCATATTTAGCATTGACTTCATTTTTGTTCATTACGTGAGAATGAAACTTGTCATTGGTTTTGAACCAACGTAAGGCTTCATTGCATAAATGAAGAAGTGTCATTACAACAATGAAAGTATTTCATTGCATTAATGAAAAAGTTTCATTGCACCAATGAAGGAGTGTCATTGCATTAATGAAAAAGTTTCATTGCATTAACGGAAAAGTTTCATTGCATCAATGAAGAAGTTTCATTGCGTCAATGAAGGAGTTTCATTGCATTAATAAAAAAGTTTCATTGCATATTCGTTAATTTTACTTCAATGAAACTCAATGAAACTTTTTTCATTTATTCAATGAAGCTCTACGTTGGTTCAAAATCAATGACAAATTTCATTGATACAACGTAGGATTTCATTCATATTACGTAGCTTTTTCTTTCAGTGCACATAGCCAGATCGAGACATTCATTTTGGTATATATATGTATGGGTCTACGACCATTATTTCGATGCGTTACAAACTTTTTGGCCAAAGCCAACTTATAATACCCTCCCCAGATAGTGGTGTTGGGTATAAAAAGATTTTAGGTCGCAAATGTAAGCGGACAAAACTAAAGCACCTCCCCGATTTGAGGTACAACAACTATTGAAATCAATATTTTTTTGCGTATACTCTATTCTGGATGACACAAGCACATCTTTCAGGGATAGAGGACACTAAATAATTAATTATTGCGGGCGAAATAATTGATTTTCGGAAAATTTAGCTTAAATCCTCAAAATACTGAAAATCGGGAGGCACCGTTATATGGGGGCTATACCCAACGATTTTTGGTGGAAATGTTTTATGACCACTAGGAACCCCAAGTACCAAATTACAGCTAATTTAGTAGGCAAATGTGGCTTAAATACCCAAAATACCGAAGATCGGAAGGTACCGCAATAAGGGGGCTATAAAAAAATAGCCGATATTGCTCATATTCATCCAAAAATGATGCTACACCATCCACTGGTCAAATACAAAATCGCTTAGATTTAAAAATTAGCAAAAGAACGATTCACAGAAGAACGGTAGACGCCGGCTTATTCAGTCGACGACCAGCAAAAAAAACTGTCATATCGACAAAAAATGAAGGAGCCAGACTGGAATTCGCCAAGACCCATTTGAACTGGATTGTAAAAAATGGAGGACTGTGCTGTTTTCCGATGAATCCATGTTTAATTTAAAGTATTCAGATGGTAAAAGGCGTGTACCAAATGGGCAACGGTTAAATGCAAATATTGCATTAGTTTTGGCCGACACTGTAGGTAAATAAAAAATTCCAAAGAAAGCCAAAACAGACTTTAATAAAAGAAAAAACTGAATGAAATAACTTATAAAAAGTCGCACTTTTAAAAAGAAAAAAATATATGGAAACTCCGTTGAACGCTTCTCCTTAGTTGTGAAATAAAACACATTTTCTTTAAAGTTGAAATCATCAGCGGGAAATCGGCATCTGGAATCAAATGATTATATAATGTAATAATAGGTACATCCATAGTTCAAATATACATATGTATGTATGTATGTATATGAAAAATTTATTGATGTAATTACCAATATTATATGAGATTTCTTCCTTGTCCAATAAAATATTTCCATTCACCTTTTTGATGCAATTATAAAATGTATTGGACATTTAATTTACTAAAAAGCACAATTTCTTCAATAAAAGACAAAACACTGATTTATTCACTCACTTTACCGTCTTTAATCAACTATTGTTTTAGAACACTGACGAAAAAATATTAATACCATTTTTTTCTTTTCCTCTTCGTTTGCTACGTTGGTTAACAACACCAAGCACGAAACACACGCGTTTTACTCATACACATAACAAAACTTCTGCGTCTCCTATTACAACATACACACAGCTCTTTATTATAAACCGGCATTCCGCGACCGAGAGAGCCCTGTTGTTACTCTCTTTGACAAACATCCTCCCTCCACCCATGAAAAATATGTTCTAACATAATAAATATGTTGGTACCCAAACATATAAAATTGAGATATGTTACAAAATGTTGCAAACATATATTTGTTTGGACCCAAACTAATTATGTTTGGATCCGAACATATATTTGTTTGCAATCAGTCCCAAACAAACATTTGTTCGGATCCAAACATATTTCTAACATATATTTTTCTGCGTGTACGACATAGTCGAATATTAGCAAAGCAAACTGTTACTGTATTACGCTGCACAATCCTTATTCTTCATTCAACGTGGACCGATTGCAGAAATTCTCTACATCTATAGCATTCTGTTTTGGAATAAATGTTGATAATTCGATTTCCAGGACAATAGGAATAGGACGTGGCTGGCAAATTGATCTTCTTAATGTACGTCACAGAGGAGGATATGTCGTTTCTCAGGACTATGGAGTTGTAGCTGACATGTTGAAGGGATTCGCTGCTGAAGACAGCGTTGATAACCTTAGGCTGATTGCGAACAGTGGCGCCCAAGTCAACGTTATCAGAGGATGCACTAGAAGAAATTTATTATTTTGTTAAATTCCGCTGACCCCTGGTGTAGTGAGCAGCAGTCAAAACCTAATTGTTGGCAACCAAAAACCACCACTGGAGCTGGAGAAGCAATCTGAGCCAAACTTTTATATTTCCTCGAGAATAAAGGAAACCGATTCCACACATTCTCTAGTTGTATAGAAATCTAGTTTAGGAAATTTTCAGGGCAGAATAACCGATGGCTCCGTATGTCGTCCTTGTATGAAATGAATGTTCTGTTCCGGAACATTCAAGGGTCTACTTTTTTTCAAATGTTGACATTTTTGTCCTTTATAAATTTGTCAAAAAATTGGAAATATTAGATTATTGCAGGTTCTGGAACAAAATATGTATGAATTAGTCATAATACCGTCATGACAAACTGTATCTTTGTTTACTTTGGGCTCTCCATTAGAAAATAATACATGCCTCTATCTACATACATATGTATGTACTTTCTTGACAGACTGTATGTTTGTTTACTACAACGATGATCAAAGTGGAAAATCCAGTTAAATTGAAATGATAGCGAATTTCACAGAGTGGGCGGCGGTCACAACAAATTTTCCAACAGATAAGAAAATGCAATATCTTCAATTTAATACATTTTTGAAATAAACAAATTTCGCAAAAATCAAAGTTCGTGTCCCAAAAACACACCCTATCTATATTTTCGTTCACAATTAATTCATTTGTAAATTCGAAGCTGCTAGAAAAGAGAAATAGAAACTCACTATGACGTTTAAGGGTACGAAAATTCCCACGATTGTGATAAGAATTTTATTTGTTTGGTGGTATAAATATATCCGCTTTTGCCGGTGAATAGCATCAGTCTACGTGATTAGAAGAAATCATGAAAGTGTTCGTTGTACTTGCCTTGGCTATTGCCGCCGTTTCGGCTGGAACTATTCTCCCTGAGGAGAAGAACTTCATTGAACCTCGTCTTTTTGAGGGTCGCATTACCAATGGCAAGGATGCCGCTGAAGGTCAATTCCCCTATCAAGTTGGTTTGAGCTTCTCCAGCTCCAGCGGTGGCTGGTGGTGCGGCGGCTCTTTGATTGATAACAACTGGATTTTGACTGCTGCTCACTGCACCAGCGGGTAAGTTAAACATATGATGATCATAAAATCAAGGAAGATAATAAATTGTTTGTTTTATTATAGTGCCTCCTCTGCCACCGTCTACTTGGGCGCCACTGTCCGCACCAGCCCCAAGGTCACCTACACCGTCTCCAGCAGCGAATTCCGTCAACATGCCAGCTACAACTCCATTGTCTTGAGAAACGACATCTCCTTGATCAAGATCCCCTCTGTCACCTTCACCACCTACATTAAGAAGATCAATTTGCCCGCCATTGCCTCTTCCTACTCCACCTATGCCGGTAAGAAGGCCATCGCTTCTGGCTGGGGCTTGACTTCCGATTCCGCCACCGCTGTCTCCTCCAAATTGCAATACGCCGAAATGGAAGTTATTGAAAACAGCGTTTGCGCCGACACCTACGGTAGCTTGATCATCACCTCCAAGAACATTTGCACTGCCACTCCTAAGGGTACCTCCACCTGCAGTGGTGACTCTGGTGGCCCATTGGCTTTGTACGACTCTAATACCTTGATTGGTGTTACCTCTTTCGTTCACTCTGCCGGTTGCCAATCTGGTGCCCCTGCTGGTTTCGTCCGTGTCACTAGCTACTTGGACTGGATCAAGGAAAAGACTGGCATTGCCTACTAAATGGAATTGAAATGACTGAATAAACGGCTAATGCTTTAAAAAAACATGTGTATGTCGAATAACTTCAAATTTCATAAGGTTTGTCCAAAAGCGAGATAGCGACTTTAGTTTTTTTTTAAACAAGGGCGATTTTAAGGAAGGCTCAAAAACATGAATAAAGTTGTATCAAAAGAAGTTTTGGAGGACTGAAAGGGGACAATAAAAGGGCTTATAAAGAATTTTAAGAAAACGGAGGATGACTGTAAATGAAGGTTTTGAATGACAATTTCATTAAAGTCGGGTCATTTACACCAAATGTCTATGCGCCATCAAAAGCCTATCATACATTCAGTGAAAATTTTGCAGCACATTCCCAAATTGCATACGCACTTCATATCTCTTTAAGTCGGTTTAAGATGTCGTCTTCAGTGCCGCTGGCTATGGTCACAATGCTTTTCAAACAGCAGAATGACTTCGAATGTTCGTTATGGTTTCCTAGTTTTGATGTTCTGTATGTCACAGAAATTATGTGTGTTCGTTTACTCAAAATTTGTACAAATTTTTACTGGATGTTGTTCGTTTTCGTTTATCATCTCGATATTCATAAGGGCACCTAGCTGTCTCCAGATCAAAGAACAAGTAATCAAATTGATCATGTTGTGATAGATGGAAGACATTCATCCAGCGTGTTGGATGTACGATCGTTCCGAGGCGCAAACATTGATTCGGACCACTACCTTGTTGCAGCGAAGGTACGTACCCGTCTAAACGTTGCAAATAAAGCACGAACAGACACAACGCGGAAGTTGGAAATCGATAGGCTGCAAACACAACAGATAGCCACAGCATATTCCACTCAACTAGCCCAATTGCTTAACGCGAGCACTCCTTGTCCCGATAACATAACAACACAATGGCAAAATATTGGCCACTCCATGCAAACAGTCGCAAAATCCATACTTGGATTCCAGAGACCTCCACAAAGGAATTCATGGTATGACCAGGAGTGTCGTGCTGCTACCGAAGAGAAAAATGCAGCATATAGAGCTACTTTACAATCAGTAGCAACGCGTAGCGTACGAGACAGATATCGGGAGAAAAGGAGAGAAGAGAAACGTCTTTTCCACAAGAAAAAGAGAGAAATGGAAAAGCGGGAGTGTGAAAAAATCGAGATGTACAGGAGCCAGAATGAAGTCCGAAAATTCTACCAAAGAGTGAAACATCAAACAGATGGCTTTGGTACAGGCACATCCTCCTGTAGAGACCAGCAAGGTAATCTGGTAACAGATACAGATAGCGTGATCAGGATATGGAAGGAACATTTTTCCAATCTGCTGGTATCCAATAGTAGCGAAGACGATGATACCACAGATCCAATCCCAGAAGATGGTATAGAATGTATACCACCCGCCCAAGATGAGGTAAAAACAGCAATCAACCGGCTGAAGAATAATAAAGCAGCAGGAGCCGATGGCTTACCAGCCGAGCTGTTTAAAACCGGAGGCGACGCGCTGATAAGGTGTATTCATCAGCTAGTTAGCACCATCTGGCAGGAAGAACGCGTACCCGACGATTGGAACCTGAGCATCATATGTCCCGTCCTCAAGAAAGGAGATAAGACTGCATGCTCCAACTATAGGGGCATAAGTCTTCTCCCTATTGCCTATAAGATAGTGTCAGGGTTATTGTGCGAACGACTAAAGCCAATGGTCAACGAAATAATTGGACCATACCAATGTGGATTTAGACCTGGCAAGTCCACCATTGACCAGATATTTACCCTGCGGCAAATCCTAGAGAAGACCCAAGAGATGCAGATCGACACATTTCACCTTTTTGTCGATTATAAAGCAGCATTCGACAGTCCCCTCCGATCAAAAGTATTCCATGCAATGTCTGAATTTGGTATCCCCGCAAAGCTCATCCGGCTTTGTAAGATGACTTTAACTGATACTAGGTCCTCAGTTAAAATTGGAAAGAACCTCTCCGAAGAATTTTGTACAAAAAGAGGCTGACGATCAGTAAAGGAAGTAACTGATACCTTTAGGAAGGTCGAAGCAGAATCTGCGAAAGTGGGTCTGGCGGTAAACGGCGAAAAAACCAAATTGATGATGTCGACGCGCAAAGCGTCCATAGAGCTCGGACCAACTGTGGAAGTTGGTTCCTACAATTTTGAGGTAGTTAAAGACTTCGTCTACCTCGGCACTGCCATAAACACAACATACAACATCAGTTGTGAAATAAGAAGAAGAATTGTGTTGGCCAACAGATGCTACTATTGTCTAAGTAAGCAATTTAAAAACAAAGCCACATCTCGTCAAACAAAAATAACACTATACAAAACGCTGATACTACCCGTGCTGATGTATGGCTCCGAAGCCTGGGTACTAGCGCAAGCAGATAAGGCAGTGCTTGGTGTGTTTGAGAGGAAAATTCTTCGAAAGATCAACGGGCCGATTTGCGTTGACGGTGAATATCGACGTCGTATGAACCATGGCGATTTTTAGGTTATGGCCGAATCATGGGGGCTATGAACTTTATATTATACATTTGAATACTGGATTATATAGTAGACACCCTAAGCATATCCGGAGTACCATATGAAGATTCTATGACTTCCCCCGATGACGTAATTACAGCTTAAAGTACTCAAAATATGCAATTTTTACAAGGTCCGTAGTATATTTTCTATATTTTTTTGATAAATACTCACCATAACTATTTCAAAAACGATTTGTATCGAGCGTACAACATCTCCTTAATATATTAATGTCGAAAAACCCACAAAAAAATATTTGTTTGTATCCGAAAACAAGTAAAAAAGTATCAGTCGGCTTTGCCGACAGAGATATACCCTCAGCCTGTGTATATTGAAACAATTTTTGGGCGTTTGAACCGACAAAAATTTTGATTAGGATTAAAGATCAAAAGTTTTGCGGAGGAGATACTAAAAGGAATGGATCGACATTGACCGTTATGGAAGCGGATCTCTAGCCACAACATATGGTGACATAGGGGGTTTTTACATTCTTCGGGCTGTTTGCTCAAGAAGTATTGACTTGCCCCTAAAAAACTTTTACCATCGTAATTGAGGCAGCGAATGCAAGTTGCTTCAACAAAAATCAAAGTGATTCGATATCAGGTCTTAAAGTGAACTTATCCGAAATTTTGTGTGGGAGGTACCGGATGGAGTGCACCAATATAGTCCATATTTGAACCTAATCTATATCTGGTAGATATATTAGGATGTGTAAAGTATAGACCAATTCGGCCACTCCCTTCAAGAGTTAACGTACGAACAATATTTCCGAACATTTTTGAACTTTTGTGGGGGAGGTACCTGAGGAACTTGGCCGATATAGCTTATCTTCAAAGTTAAACTATGTTTGGACAAAATATTACTAAAGCCAAATTTTGGACCGGATTGGCAGATCCGTTCGAGAGTTATCTTGCGCTCCATCCACCTCACACGGTGTCATAGGGTTTTTTTTGCAACTTTCAGGCTATTTTCTCAGGAAGTATGGACTTGCCCCTGTTGAAACTTGTACCGTCGTATGGAGGGCAGTGAGTACAAGTTGCTAAAACAAAAATCAAAGCGATTAGAGAGCAGGTCCTAAACTGAACTTATCCGAAATTTTGTGTGGGAGGTACCCGAAGGAGTGGACCGATAGAGTCCATATTGAAACCTTATCTAAGTCTGGTACACATTTCAGGATGTGCAAAGTATGGACCAAATCGGTTACTCCCTTCAAGAGTTATCGTGTGCACAAATTTTCCGAATATTTGCGAACTTTTGTGGGGGTGCTACCGGAAGGAGTGGACCGATATAGCCTATCTTCGAACTTAAACTAAGTTTGGGTAAAATATTACGAAATCCAAAATTTGAACCGAATCGGTTCATCCGTTCGAGAGTTATCGTGCGCTCCAGCCAGACAGACAGACAGACGGACGGACATTGCTCAATCGACTCCAAATTGTCTGAAACACATTTCGTCCAAACATACTTGGGGTCTAAAACCATTATTTCGGTGAGGCACATTTTGCCCGTATGAAAGTGTATATACCCTCGTTAGCATAAATGCTGAGGGTATAATAACGAAAGTTTGGGTTAAACACGTAAAACCCGATTTTGAGCTATATCTCAAAAACAAGAGCTGATGGAGAAAAACCGGGATCGGATTTGAAAATATATCGCCGATTTCATCTAGAAACAACTGCAACTTCGGTTGAAACAAAAGTCCTGTTGACCAGTGTTATTGTTGCTAGTACTTTGTATAGAATGTTTAACCGTATGATTTCTCTCCAGTTTTTATACCCTCCACCATAGTATGGAGGGTATATTAAGTTTGTTTTTTCGTTTGTAACGCATTGAAATACTCATTTGCGACCCTATACAGTATATATATTCTTGATCAGGGTAAAATTCTGAGTCGATCTGTGCACGTCCGTCCGTCTGTGGTAATCACTCTAGCATCCACAAAAATGGAGATAGGACGCTGAAATTTTGGGAAAATACGTCTTTTGTTGCGGATACAGCTCCGATATAACGGTACCTCCCAATTTTCAGTAATTTGGCAATTTTAGCTAAAATTTTTAACCGAACTAACTGTAATTTGACATTTGAAGGTTGTAGTGGTCACCACACATCTGCATCAACAATTTTCAACATAGCCCCAATAAACCGATACTTCCCGATTCTTCCCGACTTCGGTACTTTGAGGATTTTACTTAAAATTTTTAACCGAACGTAGGTCCATGTTTTCGTATAGCCCCAAAACAAACCTCCCGATTTTCTGTACCTTAGCTTTATTTTTTGGACTAACTTTCTGTAATTTGAAATTTAAAAGCCAACAAAAATTCTGCAACAAAAATTGTTCATTTAAGTTCATATTTTCGTATAGCCCACATACCTCCGAACTAGCTGTTAATGACATTTGAAGGTCCCACGTTATGTACCGATTTTCGGTATTTTGAGGATTCTAGCTAAAATTTTCAACCGAATTAGGAGTTATTTGACATTAAAGGCTCCCATCAAAAACTGTCAACATAGGTCCATGTTTTATTATAACCCCTATATAACGGTACCTCCAAATTTCTAGCCCATCAAAAATTTTCAACAAACATAGTTAGTAAAAAAGGGCCTCCCGAATGAAGCATTTTATGTACATTATCTAACGTACCCACTTAAAGTTGGGGACAGGAATGAAAACTTATTATTCCATTTTAGTTCAGAATATTTTATGGTGGAGGGTATGAAAAGTTCGGCCCGGCCGAACTTAACGCTTTTTTACTTGTTATAATTACGAAGGTTGTCCTTTTAGAGATTTTGACAATTATCCCCTTCGACCACAATGCGTCCATGAGTTTGTTCAGAAGTCAAGAGTAATTGAAAGCAAATCTTATCAATTGACATTTGATTGGCCATTTATGCGTATTTTGGGAATAAAATAGAACGAATAAATACTATATGCCACCATTTTGTGGTAAGAGCCGTATACTTGGTGTTAAAGAAAGAGAAGATCAAAAACTTTTTTTGAAACATTTTGAATTTAAACAAGTAAGAATGGCGTTAAGTTCGGCCCGGCCGAACATGTTACCTTCCGCCACGAGTTGTATTGAAGTAAAACTCAACAATTAGTTTCTTTTCGTTTATGAAGAAGACTAAATACCAAATTTCAGCCATTTCGGAGGAATATTGAGGCCACAACCTTCAAAATACCGGAAATCGGGAGGTACCGTTCTACGGGCGCTTTATGAAGGCGTGGACCTATACCTACAAATTTCATATGGAGAATTTTATACCCCAAATGAAGACTAAACACCAAATTTCAGCCGTTTCGATGGAATATTGAGGTCATAACCTTCAAAATACCGAAAATCTGGAGGTACCGTTTTATGGGGACTATATGAAGCCGTGGACCCATACCGACAAATTTCATATGGAAAGTTTTATGCCCCAAATGAAGACTAAATACCAAGTTTCAGTCATTTCGGGGGAATATTGAGACCACAACCTTCAGAATACCGAAAATCTGGAGGTACAGTTCTGTGGGGGCTATATGAAGGCGTGAACCTATACCGACAAATTTCATATGGAAAGTTTTATACCCCAAATGAAGACTAAATACCAAATTTCAGCCATTTCGGAGGAATATTGAAGCCTTACTTACTTAGCTGGCCCATTACAGAACATTTGTTCCATAGACCGAACTAAGAAAAGATCTACAATTCACTCTGTTTTTCGCTTCACTTTCTGGAATACCGCGCCTTTTCATTTCTTCATCCACTTGCACGCTCCATCGAATCTTAGGCCTGCCGATTCTGCGTGCACCGCCATGTGGCATGTATTCATACGCCTTTTTAGCGGGTTCAACGCAATCGTTGCATCTCGATACGTTTAACTATATTCATGTCTTTGTATAGCTGATACATCTCGTGGATCATGCGACGTCGATATTCACCGTCAACGCAGATTGGTCAGTAGATCTTTCGAAGAATTTTTCTCTCAAACACACCAAGTACTGCCATGTCAGCTTGCGCAAGTACCCAGGCTTCGGAACCATACATCAGCACGGGTAGTATCAGTGTTTTGTAGAGCGTTATTTTTGTTTGACGAGATGTGGCTTTGTTTTTAAACTGCTTACTTAAATCAAAGTAGCATCTGTTGGCCAATACAATTCTTTTTATTTCACAGCTGATGTCGTTTGTTGTGTTTACGAAGGTGCCGAGGTATAAGAAGTCTTTTAGTACCTCAAAATTAAAGGAACCAACTTCCATAGTTGGTCCGAGCTCAATGGACGCCTTGCGCGTCGACACCATCAACTTGATCTTCTCCCCATTTACCGCCAGACCCACTTTAGCAGATTCTACTTCGACGTTCATAAAGGTATCAGTTACTTCTTTTACTGATCGTCCCATAGTGTCACACGAAATGCTGTCTCCTTGTCTGAAACCTATTTTGGTACAAAACTCTTCGGAGAGGTTCTTCCCTATTTTAACTGAAGATCTTGTGTCAGTTAAAGTCATTTTACAAAGCCGAATGAGCTTTGCGGGGATACCAAATTCAGACATGGCTTGGAATACCTTTGAACGCAGCGGGCTGTCGAAGGCTGCTTTATAATCGACAAAAAGGTGATAGGTGTCGATCTGCATCTATTGGGTCTTCTCCAGGATTTGCCGCAGGGTAAATATCTGGTCAATGGTGGACTTGCCAGGTCTAAAGCCACATTGGTAGGGTCCAATTATTTCGTTGACCATTGGCTTTAGTCGTTCGCACAATATCCCTGACACTATCTTATAGGCAATAGGGAGAAGACTTATGCCCCTATAGCTAGAGCATACAGTCTTATCTCCTTTCTTGTGGACAAGGCACAGGATACTCAGGGTCCAATCGTCGGGTACTCGTTCTTCCTGCCAGATGGTGCTAACTAGCTGATGAATACACCTTATCAGCGTGTCGCCCCCGGCTTTGAACAGCTCGGCTGGTAAGCCATCGGCTCCTGCTGCCTTATTATTCTTCAGCAGATTTATTGCTGTCTTTACCTCATCTTGGCTGGGCGGTATACATTCAATATCATCTTCTGGGATTGGGTCTGTGGTATCTTCGTCGACTTCGCTGCTATTGGACACCAAGAGTTTTGAAAAATGTTCTTTCCATATCCTGAGCACTATCTGTATTAGTTACCAAATTACCTTGCTGGTCTCTACATGAGGATGTGCATGTACCAAAGCCATCAGTTTGATGCTTGACCCTTTGGTAGAATTTTCGGACTTCATTCTGGTTCCTGTACATCTCGATTTTTTCACACTCCCGCTTTTGCATCTCCCTCTTTTTCCTGCGGAAAAGACGTTGCTCCTCTCTCCTTTTCTCCCGATACCTCTCTCGTGCGCTACGCTTTGCTACGGATTATAAAGTAGCCCTATATGCCGCATTTTTCTCTTCGGTAGCAGCACGACACTCCTGATCATACCATGGATTCCTTGGGGGAGGTCTCTGGTTTCCAAGTATGGATTTTGCGGCTGTTTGCATGGAGTGGACAATACTTTGCCATTGCGCTGATATTTTATCGGGATGAGGAGTGCTTTGATTAAGCAATTGGGCCAGTTGAGTGGAATATGCTGTGGCTATCTGTTGCGATTGCAGCTTACCGATGTCTAACTTTCGTGTTGTGTCTGTTCGTACTTCGTTTGCTACGTTTAACCGGGTGCGTACCTTTGCTGCAACAAGTTAGTGGTCCGAGTCTATGTTTGCTCCTCGGAACGAACGCACATCCAACACGCTCGATGAATGTCTTCCATCTATCACAATATGATCAATTTGATTATTTGTACTTTGATCTGGAGACAGCCAGGTGCCCGTATGAATATCGAGATGCTTAAATCTGGTACTGCTAATTACCATGTTTTTTGCAGCTGCAAAGTCTATCAGCCTCATACCATTGTCAGATGTTTCACTGTGGAAACTGAAATTCCCGACTGTTGGGCCAAAGATATTTTCCTTTCCAAATTTGGCATTAAAATCGCATAGAATAATTTTAATGTCATGGACACGTCAACGGTCATATGGTTCTTCTAAGCCCACGTAAAGTATATCTTTGGTCTGTTCGTCATTGTCTTCAGTGGGAGCATTAGCGCAAATAAAGATGATGTTGAAGAATTTTGCTTTTAATCGAATTGCAGCGAGTCTTTTATTCACTGGGGTGAAGCTGGAGACCAGATGTTTTAATCTCCGACCAACTACAAATCCGCAACCAAACTCATGTTTTGTGTCATGGCAGCTATAATACAGTGCGTCACCTTAAGGTGTTGTTGTGACGCCTTTCCCATTCCATCGTATTTCCTGTATGGCAGTAATATCGGCCTTGTACTTTTCACGTACGTCTGCCTTCTGCACCTTCTCTGTAAAGAGTGCGAATATTCCAGGTGCAGATTCGGAGATCATGGTCCTTAAAACGTTTGCCGGGTTCGTCAACTTTAGAGGGGTTTGTTTTTCTTTTCTTTCCTTTTTTCATAGTAGTCTGTTTTTTCTAGTGGAGGAGGCCCAAACCCAAGTTTTTAACGTTCTTATAGGTGAACGCGCGGCACATGTTAGCTCACTACCTTTAACGCGTGTTAAAGGCAGTTCCCCAGGTGACACCACGGGGAGGTCAGTGTCCACTTGAAATGAAAGAGGGACCAAGATAAATCCTGGGCTTTGCCATGTTAAAACCGGTCAGGACCGTTCCTTGGTCACGATAGCTAGTATCATTTATACCCTTGATGAGGCTTCAGTGTTCCTTATTTCTTTCTATGTCATCATGGTAGAACAATATAAGGTAACAGCAATACCCAGTTGACTGAACTGGGCTGTAATGTTAGTGTCAAATGCCGTACGACATTTTGTATATTTTTTTCTATTTTCGGTGTATATTAGTGATATACATTTTTTTAAAGAAAAAATATATCATTCAGAAAAAAACTATTTCTCATAAAGAGTTCTTAATATCGATGAATGTAACCTCCTCCAAGTCCGAACGACGTGCCACACACTATAAGACCACTTATAGCGGCGGTACAACATTTGTTAATATGTGTGGTATTTGGTTAAATTTGAAAAAATAAAGCCCTAATAAATAACATGCCCTTTTTTGATTTCAAAACAAAAATATTGAAACAGCTTCTTCTTTTTCAATGAATTTTTAGCACATTTTTGCACGAATTCTACTTTCTGAGGAAATTATGCATTTAATGGAATGATACGGAAATATTCAAATTGAAAATGTAACGAATTTTCGTTCATGTTTTTTAAAATATTCAATCAAATGTGAATAATATTATTTTTTTAAATTCCAATAATTTATAGACTTTTCCATGTTTTGTTTACAAATACCTGTGACACTAACGTTACAAATAAAATCAAAATTATATGTGGTTGTTGTTGAGTTTTATTTGTTGTAGTATTTACTTTACCTTATTTGTTCTACCATGCTATGTCGTCATAATAGTCTTGCGCAGCGAGGTCAAATTAATTCAATTTTATTTTAAACATTTTGAAAATTAAGTAATTTTTGTCGGCTTGATACATTATACGATAAAAAAATACATTATAAGATATAAAATGGACAATGTTGTCCAGGTCTTAGCGGTCTAAGCCACTGCTAACCTATCATATCAACACTTCTTGATATGATATCAATAAAAAAACTTCCGAAATGGAGGGCATTACAACTCATGAAGGATGACCCCCCCCCCTTCGATTGTACATGTGTATGTGTTGAAAAAATGATTCCTAAATAAGACACTAGGGTGACTTGATGTAGAAAAAAAAAACTTCAAAAAATGTTTCATATCTACGTCTAGCCATTTACATTCAAAATATGCCTGATGAGCTGGCTTAAACCACCAGCGAAACGATCGTAGCATAGTAGCGTCAATACAAGTTGCTTAGGCCATGTTAGATTGATTAATTCAAAAAATTATTAATTTTTTTTTTCCGAGCTGACGATTGATGTTTGGGTATAAAAAGTTTCTTGTTGAAGAAGTTATTGACAAATAACTTCGGTGGAGAATATCCACAAACAAGAAACAAGGGAACTGATGAGATCCAGTGGCGTGGATCGAAACTATTGTATTGCCTGCCTTACCCCTTGGCGAACAATGCCAAATCTTTTCCACTAATAAAATAGTTGTTTTAAAATATTAAAACAACAACAATGGGATTAAGCCAGACTATTTTGAAAAAACAAAATTGCAAACGCTATCCCAATAAAAAAACGCCACAATGCTTCACATTAAAAAATTTTCGTAAATAATGGCCTTCGTCCAAAAAAGACAATGATAAATAAAAACGTTTACTATTTATGTATACATATACAGTTGTTTTCACTTGCTGCGTTTTGGTTTAGCTGCCCAAGTTCGTTTTTCTTGCATAGAGCAAATTTGCTATTTTATTTCAAATTAATTTAAGATAACTGCATTTTTGGCCTAAGTGCACAAACATTTTTGCAATTTTTGTATGTGCTGGTAAACGAAAACTACTGTATAGGTCGAATTGTGTTGTCAGTTTGTGATTCGAATGCTCGATGGACCCAATGTTATTATGGAAACACAAGGAGTCTTAGTGAGTGCATGTAAAACACTACCGTATAAATCAAATATTCCCCCAAATAGCTATTAATGAACCTCAAAATTAGACTAATGTAGCCCAATAACACTTCTTAGCTATTCTAATAACACTATGCAACACTGAAAATACAAACAACTTCTAGTGTGCATTTTTTGATAGAACATATTTAGACTACCAAAACCCTAGTAGGGTTTTGTCCTGTCAGATCCAGTTCGTATTTTATGGCCGCATCTAAACCGGGCTAAAATTACACTTTTTTGCATTTATCGGGCCTTTATCTCAGAAACGATTAGGAATTTGGCCTTGCTGTCTTAGGCAATATTGTAGCCCTGAACTAGTAGAATTTATCCTTTGAACAGACCATATAGGAAAAACTCCATCTAGGGCATCAAAATCTATAAAATATAGAAAATTTTACATAATTGCTGATATTCTGGTCAGTATCGGCTAAACTATTGGAAGTTGAACCAAGTAACCTTTTGCAAAAATCTTCCAAATAATGTTCTCAACAATTCTTTAGAACATTCTGAAACTCTAAAATATTTACTTCATGTTGTTTCAGCGGTATTTTGTATCATATCTTTTACAACACGTATTTCAAACACGGTTCACACCAACAGTTTATTTTCGCATTTCAGATTTCACTGCATTATTGACAACACAACAAAACATTGTTCCACAACATCCCATACGGGACAAGGGAGACTTCTCTCATATCAATGAGTGCACCCCGATTCATATTTAGCTCAATGATATGGGACCTACTGTTTATCGCCGAGTCCGAACGGCGTGTCCTAAGACACCACTTATAGAGAAGTTTTTCAAGGCTGAAATACTCAGGAAATGTCGCCAACATTACTGAGGGGTATTTTGCCACCGTTGAAAAATGTTTGGTTTTGCCTGGCCGGGGAATCGAACCACCGACCTTCTGCGTGCAAGGCGGGCGTGCATACCATTGCCCCACGGTGCATTATTGACATTTCTATTAAATCGTCGTTGAAAATGTACTGAAAACAACGGCATAGAGGCATTTTACAACAATGACATGTTCTGAAGAGTTGTGTATTACATTCCAGGGAATATTTTTCCAAAAGAAAATATTCAGAAAAAATTAACGGTTTTGGAGATACGGTGTGAAATGTATAAAAATTGTGGAATTTTTGCATATATTTTGAAATTTAAGGCAATAAATGTAGTTTTTCGAGTTCATTATTTCTCCAAATATTTTATTCTTGTTCTTATCTACAAATTTGCTTCAGAGGTCAGAAGAAGATTCGCATTGGTTTCAGAGATATAGCCTCGAATTTCTTTAAAAACTCAATATTTAGCCATGTTTAGATGGGGCCATAAAATCCGAGCTGGATCTGACACAACAAAACCCAACTAGGGTTTCTTATCGTTTGCGTCTGTACTTCCAAAAAATCCTCACTTCGAATTGTTTGCACAAGATCACCTTAAAAATGTTGCACAGTGTAATAAATAGAAAACATTGCAAGGTTGCGTTGTCTTTTCACTGACTTCAGCAATATGTTCCAATTTATGTATTTATACAGGTGCACTTTATCCAATGATGATGATGAGACTGGCACTATGAAGCCCCCATCTAGGTTTTTTTGCAACTATTTTATTTATTATTGTTGCTGCCGAACGTAAAATTAAGTAGACACACTTCTGCTCTTGGCGGTTACTTTATTGAGAGTGAATTCAATCATAATATTTACAACTTACATGCTAACTATGAGAACTTAATCTAGGTCTATGTCAGAGTGAGGCAGAGAAATTTTTGGATCTCTCTTGTGCTCTCAATGAGCGTAAATTTGTTGTTGCTCGCAACGTGTTAACATCTACACAAGCTGTGAGCGATAACCAATTTACCCTCACTTAGAGCACATTGGCTCTCTTGTGAGTCACAATGCCTTCCACTGGTCTATGTACTCGCATACTTATTTTTTACGTACTCGCATACTTACACTATGCAACACTGAAAATGCCAACAACTTCTAGTATGCATTTTTGAAAGTACATATTTAGGGTTTTGTCCTGTCAGATCTAGTTCGGATTTTATGGCCTCATCTAAACCGGGCTAAATCTACACTTTTTTGCATTTATCAGGCCTTTATCTCAGAAACGAATAGGAATTTGGCCTTGCTGTCTTTAGCAATATTGTAACCCTAAACTAGTAGAACTTATCTTTTGAAAAAAAAACACACAAGAAAAACTGCATCTAGGGCATCAAAATATATAAAAATATAGACAATTTTACATAAGTGCTGAAATTCTGGTCAGTATCAGCTAAACTATTGGGAGTTGAACCAAGTAACCTTTTGCAAAAATCTTCCAAATAAAGTTCTCAACAATTATTTGGAACATTCTGAAACTCTAAAATGCTTACTTCATGTTGTTTCAGCGGTATTTTGTATCATATCTTTTACAACACGTATTTCAAACACAGTTCACACCAACAGTTTATTCTCGCATTTCGGATTTCACCACATTATTGACAATTTTATTAAATCGTCATTGAACAAGTAAAAAAGTGTCAGTCGGCTTTGCCGACAGATATATACCCTTAGCCAATGTGAAGCGAAACTTTTACCTCCGGACAGATCGAATGTATTTCAGGTCTCTTCAGAATTTTGTGGCCCTTTTTGGACATTTGAACTTGCCGACAACAATGTGGAATAGGAATTAACTGCACTAAGACACAAATGTTGAACTTTTGTAGGGACTCTTAGGGAGGACCGATATGGGCTATTTTAGAAGTTAAACTAAATTTTGATAAAATATTAGGAGATCCAAAGCTTGGACCAAGTTGGTTGCCCCCATTCAAGTGATATTGTCCTAGCATTTTAGTGACATTTTTTAAATATTGGGGAGAAGTACCGAAAATTGTGGACCGGTATTGCCCATGTAACTAAGTTTGGATATAATATGACGAAGACCAATGTTGGACCAAATCGGTTAAACAGTTCGAGAGTTATCGTGTTCTCCGACCGCCACATATGGTGACGTAGGGGATTTTACACTTTTCGGGATGTTTTCACAAGAAATATGGACTTGCCCCTGAAAAAACTTTTACCGTTGTAATGGAGGTAACGAATGCAAATCGCTTCAACAAAAATCAAAGTGATTCGAGAGCAGGTCTTAAAGTGAACTTATCCGAAATTTTGTGTGAGAGGTACCAGAAGGAGTAGACAAATATAGTCCATTTTCGAACCTGATCTATATCTGTAGATATATTAGGATGTGCAAAGTATGGATTACATCGGCCACTCCCTTCAAGAGTTATCGTGCGCAACATTTTTCCGAACATTTTTGAAGTTTTGTGGGGGAGGTACCTGAAGGAGTGGACCGATATAGCCCATCTTCGAATTTAAACTATGTTTTGATAAAATATTACGAAGGCCAAATTTTGGACCGAATCGACAGATCCGTTCGAGAGTTATCTTGCGCTCCTACCATAAACAAGGTGTCATAGGGGCTTTTTGCACCTTTCCGGCCAATTTCTCAAGAAGTAT
The DNA here is from genome assembly GCF_047663935.1 of Musca autumnalis. Taxonomy (NCBI): domain Eukaryota; kingdom Metazoa; phylum Arthropoda; class Insecta; order Diptera; family Muscidae; genus Musca; species Musca autumnalis. The sequence goes on from NW_027411977.1 coordinate 21,331,385, forward strand.
GGACTTGCCCCTGATGAAATTTGTACCGTTGTATGGGGGGAAGTGAATACAAGTTGTTGCACCAGCCAGGCAGACGGACGGACATTGCTAAATCAACTCCAAATTGTCTGAAACACATTTCGTCCAAACATACTTGGGGTCTAAAACCATTATTTCGATGAGGCAAATTTTGCCCGTATGAAAGTGTATATACCTTTTCTAGCCTAAAGGCTGAGGGCATAAAAATGTACTGAAAACAACGGCATAGAGGCATTTTACAACAATGACATGTTCTGAAGAGTTGTGTATTACATTTCAGGGAATATTTTTCCAAAAGAAAATATTCAGAAAAAAAAAACGGTTTTGGAGATACGTTGTGAAATGTATAAAAATTGTGGAATTTTTGCATATATTTTGAAATTTGAGGCAATAAATGTAGTTTTTCGAGTTTATTATTTCTCCAAATATTTTATTCTTGTCCTTATCTACAAATTTGCTTCAGAGGTCAGAAGAAGATTCGCATTGGAATTTCTTTAAAAACTGAATATTTAACCATGTTTAAATGGGACCATAAAATCCGAGCTGGATCTGATACAACTAAACCCAACTAGGGATTCTTGTCGTTTGGGTATGTACTTTCAAAAAATCCTCAGTTCGAATTGTTTGCACAAGATCACCTTAAAAATGTTGCACAGTGTTATTTTATCATATTCAGTTACCGCACATCTTGTGCTGTGTGGTGCAAAGGCTGAACATACAAATTCAATAACTTCAATAGTTTTTAATACTTGGAACCTTAGATATTACGTCAATTTCTCACTCCGTTGCTTCTAAGATCATTGAATCCTTAATCCATAGATTCATTAACAAAAAAACTTTATAATCTCTCAATTAGAAAGCACTCAGTATTCAATTATGTTCCGGTATTCCTATCTTTAATATCTAAACTAAACATATAACAACATACGAATAAATCAATTCAAATTGTTATATTATTCGGCGTATTTATATTGAATACTTTTATGGGAAATTCGAAAATTGATAAGATTAAAATTATAAATAAGAAAATAGATAATAAATATTCTTGCAAAAAACGTCATAATAAATGCTTAGAACAGAAGTCAAGAGTAATTGAAAATAAATCTTATCGATTGACATTTGATTGTCAATTTATGCGTATTTCGGGAATAATATAGAACGAATAAATGTGCCTGTTCGATAACCTAGCAGGTAAAAACTATTTGCAATTTCTTGCAAGTACTTCTCATTTCCCTTTTTACTGAACAAGTTTGTTATCGAACAGCATTTTTTAAAAGTTTGTTTTCAGGTGACTGAAAATGTCAATTTTAGCGTTGAGGCTAAAATAAGATCCAAAAAGAAATAATATTTGTGAGGCTAAGGATATGGAAAGAGCATTTTCCAAACTGTTGGTATCCAATAGTAGCGAAGTCGACGAAGATATCACAGATCCAATCCCAGAAGATGGTATTGAATGTATACCACCCGGCCAAGATGAGGTAAAGACACCAATAAACCGGCTGAAGAATAATAAGGCAGCAGGAGCCGATCTGTTTAAAACCGGAGGCGACACGCTCAGCTAGTTAGCTCCATCTGGCAGGAAGAACGCGTACCCGACGAGAAAGGAGATACGACTTTATGCTCCAACTATAGGGGCATAAATCTTCTCCCTATCGCCTGCAAGATAGTATCAGGGACATTGTGCGAACGACTAAAGCCCATGGTCAACGAAATAATTGGACCTTACCAATGCGGCTTTAGGGTGCCACCGTGGTGCAATGGTATGCACACCCGCCTTGCACACATAAGGTCGTGGGTTCGATTCCCCGGCCAGGCAACATCAAAACACTTTTCAGCGGTGGCAAAATACCCCTCAGTAGTGTTGGCGACATTTCCTGAGTATTTCAGCCATGTAAAACTTCTCTACAAAAGTGGTGTCTTAGACACGCCGTTCGGACTCGGCGATAAACTGTAGGTCCCGTATCATTGAGCTAATATGAATCGGGGTGCACTCATTGATATGAGAGAAGTCTCCCTTGTCCCTTATGGGATGTTTGTGGAACAATTACTTACCAATGCGGCTTTAGACCTGGCAAGTCAACCATCGACCCAAGAGATGCAGATCGACACCTACCACCTTTTTGTCGATTATAAAGCAGCCTTTGACAGCCCGCTACGTTCAAAGGTATTCCATTTGGTATCCCCGCAAAGTTCATTCGGCTTTGTAAAATGACTATAACTGACACAAGATCTTCAATTAAAATAGGAAAGAACCTCTCCGAAGAGTTTTGTACCAAAAGAGGTTTCAGGCAAGGAGACAGCCTTTCGTGTGATTTCTTCAACATCCTGCTGGAAAAGGTTATACGAGAGGCAAACGTCAAAAGAAGTGGCACAATCTACACCAATAGCCACATGTTACTTGCTTATGCTGATGATATAGACATCATGGGACGATCAGTAAAAGAAGTAACTGATACATTTATGAAGTTCGAAGGAAAATCTGCTAAAGTGGTTCTGGCGGTAAACGGAGAGAAGACCAAGTTGACGGTGTCGACGCGCAATGCGTCCATTGAGCTCGGACCAACCGTTGAAGTTGGTTCCTATAATTTTGAGGTAGTAAAAGACTTCGTATACCTCGGCACCGCCGTAAACACAACAAACGACATCAGTTGTGAAATAAAAAGAAGAATTGTATTGACCAACAGATGCTACTTTGGCTTAAGTAAGCAGTTTAAAAACAAAGCCACCTCTCGTCAACCAAAAAATAACGCTGTACAAAACACTGATACTACCCGTGCTGATGTATGGCTCCGAGGCCTGGGTACTTGCGCAAGCAGACATGGCAGTGCTTGGTGTGTTTGAGAGAAAAATTCTTCGAAAGATCTTCGGACCAATCTGCGTTGACGGTGAATATCGACGTCACATGAGCCACGAGCTGTATCTGCTATACAACGACATCAATATAGTTAAACGTATCGAGATAATAACGATACAGGTGAATAGCAACATCGGCAAAATTACTATAGTCCAATGCTACGCCCCGACGGAAGTCTCAGATCTGCAAATGAAAGAACAATTTTACGATGATCTAAACCGAATTCTACACAACGTCGACAAAAAAGATATTCTTATCTTGATGGGTGATCTAAATGCACGTATTGGCAATAACAATTCCGGGTTCCAGAACATAATGGGCGATAAAAACACAGCCCGGGCGATAAAAACACCAATGGAGAATTGTTTCTGGAAATATGTTCAAAATTCGACCTTGCAATAGGTGGCTCCTTATTTCCTCATAAAAACTGTCACAAAGTAACATGGCTATCACGAAATACACGTGCCCCAGCAGAGAGTCAAATAGACCACTTTTGCATTTCCAAAAAGAATTTTAAAATGTTGCAAGACGTAAGAGTGCTACGAAGTGCCGACTTCGCCTCAGATCATTTTCTCCTAATAGCTGAACTAAAAATCACGCTCAGGAAACAGAAACGTCAATTCATAGCCACAGAACCAAAACGCCGCCCTTACAATACCAACAAACTTCAATCTGAAGAAACAAAGCGCAACTTCCTGACCGGGTTCTCAAATAAATTCCCGCAGACCCCATTAACGCAAGCGTCGAATATTAACATAGAAGATGAATGGAAGAAAATTAAAAACGCACTATGTGAGACTGCTTTTGAAATAGTGAACTTCCCCCGGAAAGAGCACAAAGAATGGTTATCCCAAGAATTTTGGAATCTCGTAGAGGAGCGACGTAAAGTCAATACGATATTATCAGAAAAAAATTCCCTACAAAAATCAGAACTACAAGCTAAACTATCACAACTTGTAAAAAAAGTGAAGAAACAAGCCAGAAACGATAAGCGAAGTTTTATAAATGGTATGGCTGCCGAAGCCGAGGCAGCAGCAAGTCGTGGAGACTTGAAAACAGTTTTTAACATTACGAGAAAACTTTCGGGGAATAAGCAATGTTCAAATATACCGGTTAAAGACAAAAACGGAACCATTCTCACAGACACAGACGCACAGCTTAAAAGATGGAAAGAACACTTTGAGGATATTCTAAATCGCACTACTGAACCAGCTACCAAGTCAAATAACGACAGAGGTCAACACAACACCAACAACCGCCCTGCGGAACATATAAATTCAGATATCCCCTCAATTAACGAAGCGGCAATAGCGCAATTAAAAAATGGTAAAGCAGCAGGTATCGACAATCTGCCTGCAGAATTCTACAAATGCGACCCTCAATGCGACCCTCAAGGAATGGCTTTAACACCAACGATATGCAAAATCTTTAATAGAATTATACTCACCCGCATACTTGACCCACTAGATAAATGTCTTCGCAAAGAACAAGCAGGGTTCAGGCCTAACCGTTCCTGTGTGGACCAAATAAATAGTCTACGATTAGTAATCGAGCAGTGCAACGAGTTCAACACGCCATTGTATTTAACCTTCGTCGATTTTGAAAAAGCCTTCGACGCTTTAAATAGAAATAAAATCTGGGAGGCACTTGAGAACAAAAGTGTCCCTACCAAAATAATAAACCTGATAAAAGCTCAATATACCAACTCAACCATGAGAGTTTTTCACAATGGTAAAATAAGCGAAGCATTCAAAACCATCAGCGGAGTTAAACAGGGATGTCTGCTTTCTCCTCTCCTTTTCATAACAACTCTTGACGAAATATTGTCATATTCATCCAATCAAAACAAAGGCATCCCCTGGAGGCTACATCATAACCTCGAAGATTTGGAATATGCAGACGACATCGTGCTACTTGCGACAAGCAGAGAAAATATGCAAACTTAAATTAATCAACTTTCCGAGCAAGCAGCAGCAAAATTCGGCCTGTACATAAATGCTGAAAAAAACGAAGAGTATGCTTATTAAATCAAACCAAAACCCTTCATTCTTTCTGAACGGGAAACTAATTGAAAATGTCAATAACTTCTGCTATCTAGGTAGCAACATCAACCCTAGCGGCGGAGCAAATGATGATGTCGACAACCGCATTCAAAAAGCCAGAGGTGTATACTGCAGCCTAAAAAATATTTGGAACTCTGGTGCATATTCTCCAAAAACGAAACTGCACCTTTATAATGCCTGCGTCAAGTTAGTACTACTGTATGGATCTGAAACCTGGCTAGTGAACGAAAGAATTAAAAATAAACTGCAAGTTTTCACTAATAGATGTCTTCGCAACATTTTAAAAATATGGTGGCCAAGGACTATCTCAAATGAAGACCTCCTACAACTGGCTCAGCAAGAAGATATTAACATACAAATAAAACGACGCAAATACAACTGGATCGGTCACACACTCCGTAAGCCTTTTGATGATATCTGCCATGAAACACTGAGCTGGAATCCCCAGGGTAATCGCAGCAGAGGACGGCCAAAAAGCGAAGAACCATTTCCAATGAAACCGGAAAAACATTCAATGAGTTAAGATACATTGCATCGGATAGAGTAAGATGGAGATTCTATGTGAATAGTTTATGTTCCTGATGGAATATGCTAATAAATAATATCGAGATGCAGCGATTGTGTTGGTTAGACCATATCATAAGAATGGGCGAAGATTAATCCGCTAAAAAGGCGTATAAATACGAACCGCTTGGCGGTGCACGCAGAATTGGCAGGCCAAGGAATAGATGGCGGAAACAAGTTGATGAGGAGATGAAAAGGCGCGGTATTCCAGAGTGCGAAGCAACAAATAGAGAGAATTGGAGATCTTTTCTTAGTTCGGCCTATGGAACAAATGTTCTGTAATGGGCCAGCTAAGTAAGTAAGAGTTTCTCTCTAAACCACGACAGATGAGGATAAAGAGAACATATGTTGTTGTTGCAGTCACGTTAACGTATATGGGTGATCTTCGCTGAATTCGAACCTTTTATTCTTTTGCCAGAGGGTGCCACCGTGGTGCAATGGTATGCACACCCGCCTTGCACGCTGAAGGTCGTGGGTTCGATTCCGCGGCCACTCAACAGCAAAATACCCCTCAGTAATGTTGGCGACATTTTCTGAGTATTTCAGCCTTGTACAACTTCTCTACAAGTGGTGTCTTAGACACGCCGTTCGGACTCGGCAATAAACAGTAGGTCCCATATCATTGAGCTAATACGAATCGGGGTGCACTTATTGATATGAGAGAAGTCTCCCCTGTCCCGCCTGGGATGTTTGTGGAAAAATTATATTATTCTTTTGCCAGAAATAACTCAAGTGATGTACTGATGCCTTTAGAAAGTGAGGCATAAGCTAGTCAAGGCCAAAAAAGTTAAAACCACCAGAGATGAATGGCGTGATTAGTGCTCAAATTAGGAACCCATGGAATGAAGATGGTTCAGCCAAGGAGATATAGCCGGCAGACAAAGATGGTATGTGAGCCATTGCGGAGAATAATGCTGGAGCAAATTCAATGAAGCAAGCAGGAGCAACAATTATAGAAAAAAGCCGTCGCCGAGTCCTCATTTTGAGGACAAAATTAAAGGTAATTCCCACTATGCGGATGAAACACTGACATTTAAGGAAGAGTCCGAAAAGAAACAGCGTGGCCTGGAAAAGCAATTGCGGAGTATTGAAAGTGCATTTAATGTGAAACAAAACCTCTATGAAGAGGTGAAGAAATTTTAATCAACGCGTAAAGTTATGTTTCTCTTCTTATTATTATATTATTGCAGATCAAAAAAACACAACAAGACATTAAGTAACCCTCAATTCAATGTAGTTTCATGTTCTTAACACAAATTTCAAAAAGTATTAGCTGGATGATTCTAGGTTCGATATTTTTTGAATCGATTTGATTCCCAACTATGAAGTGAAATAAAACAACAACATTATCCAAATTTCTAAGTATTTCTAATTAAAATCGAAAGGAATTTACAGAATTTAATAAGAAATACCAGTTTTGCCCTTAATCCATTCCAAATAGCTTGTAACACGTACAAAACCGGAAGGATAACCAGCGGTACAGCCAGCAGCAGCAACAAATGATGTAACACCAACTAAAACGTTGTTGGATTCCAAAACAAGAGGACCACCAGAATCACCTTGACAGGTAGAGGTACCACCGGGGGTCGAAACACAAATGGTATTATCCGTAACTACGGCACTACCATAGGTGCCAGCACAGACGGTATTGGAGATGACTTGCAAACGAACAAAATTCAAATTGGGCGAAACAGTAGAATCTAGAATTTTTTTAGAATGATTATGACACACTCAAAACTGATAAAACAGATAACTCTATACATACCATCCGAAGTACGGCCCCAACCCGAAGCTATGGTATAATCACCAGCATAGGTAGAATAAGATGATGAAATAGCAGGCAATTTAACGGGTTGTATAGAACTGCTGAAAGACACCGAGGGTATCTTAATCAAAGAAATATCATTGGACAAATATTGGGAATTGTAACCAGTGTGTTGATGGATTTCGGAAGATTCAACAGTATAGCTGACTTTGGGACTGGTACGAACAGTGCTGCCCAAGTAGACAGTAACACGCATAGCACCAGTGGTACAATGAGCAGCAGTCAAGACCCAATTTTGACCAATCAACGAACCACCACACCAAGACGAAGAGAGAAGACTCTTTTGCAATGATAGTCCAACCTGCCAGGGGAATTGATCTTCAGCAGCTGCATGACCATTTGTAATACGTCCACCCAAAATATCATCGCTGGCTCCAGATTTGGCATCCATCAAGGGGACGGGTTCCACTTTTGGTGGTGCGGCCAAAGCGCCGCCAATAAGGCACAATAATATAACCACGCTAGTCTTCATATCACTACTACTACGGAATCGTCGTTTGATACTAACATGGATTTTGACCACTCAACAATTTTTATACACACAAAATAATGTTCGAAAAAATAACCAATGCGAAGAAAACTCCTCATCAAGAAGTGATATAAAAGCACTGATTGCCAATCAAATGATAAGATAGGCAGGAATGCGAAAAATGGCTAATCATTTCTTTTCGTTTTTTCAAAAGACAATTTTAATAGATGTCTTAAATAAAATTCAGAATTATTCGAGGATCATATGAAAAGGAAAGTAGAAAACAAAAAACAACAACAACATACATTTTAATATACTTTTGAGCGATATCATTGCCTAGCATTTCTTCTTAACGCATCGAACAGTAGTATCAGTGGCCAAAAAGGGAAAATCTAAAAAAAATACTTAAGGAAAATGTTCTGTCAGCGAGGCAAGAGGCAGTGGCGAAACCAAAATAATTATCCTTAGTTACATTTAAAGCCCGTAGGGGTTACAAGAATCGTTGAGCTACCTAAGAAGGGAACCCCATCTTTATGCCTTTAATTGCATCCATGACTACATTTATAATACCAGGTATTGATTGGGGTCCGGCACATCCTTTTTATACCCTCAGCATTTATGCTAACGAGGGTATATACACTTTCATACGAGCAAAATGTGCCTCACCGAAATAATGGTTTTAGACCCCAAGTATGTTTGGACGAAATGTGTTTCAGACAATTTGGAGTTGTCCGTCTGTCTGTCTGGCTGGAGCGCACGATAACCCTCGAACGGATCAACCGATTCAGTCCAAAATTTGGCTTTCGCTATATTTCGTCCAAACTTAGTTTAAGTTCGAAGATAGGTTATTTCGATCCACTCCTTCCGGTACATACCCCACAAAAGTTCGGAAATGTTCGGAAAATTTGTGCGCACGATAACTCTTAATGGAAGTAACCGATTTGGCCCATACTTTGCACATCGTGAAATTTCTACCAGACTTAAATGAGGTAGTAACATGGACTCAATCGGTCCACTCCTTCGGGTTCCTCCCACACAAAATTTCGGTAAAGTTCAGTTTAGGACCTGCTCACGAATCGCTTTGATATTTTGTTGTATTCACTGTCTCCCATACGACGGTACAAGTTTCATAAGGGGCAAGTCCATAATTCCTGAGAAAATAGCCTGAAAGGTGCAAAATGACAACGTGTGTAGTTGTTGGAGCGCACGATAAATCTCGAACGGATCTGCCAATTCGGTCCAAAATTTGGCCTTCGTAATATTTTGGGGATGGGGATGACGTAGGGGATGGAAGATACCAAGCAACGTTCCTGACCGGCTTTAACATGGCAAAGCCTAAGATTTATCTTGGTCCCTCTTTCATCTCAAGTGGACACTGACCTCCCCGTGGTGTCACCTGGGGAACTGCCTTTAACACCCGTTAAAGGTAGTGAGCTAACATGTGCCGCGCGTTCACCCATAAGAACGTTAAAAACTTGGATTTGGGCGTCGGGTTAGTAACCCTCCCCTAGAAAAACAGCCTACTATGAAAAAACGAAAGAAAAGAAAAACAAATCCGTCAAAAGTTGACGACCCCCGCAAACGTTTTAAGGACCATGATCTGCGAATCTGCACCTGGAATGTTCGCACTCTTTATAGTGAAGGTGCAGTTTACGCATTGGCAGATGTACTTGAAAAGTACAAGGCCGACATTACTGCCATACAGGAAATACGATGGAATGGGAAAGGCGTCACAACATAGCTGCCATGATACAAAGCATGAGTTTGGTTGCGGATTTGTAGTTGGTCGGAGGTTAAAACATCTGGTCTCCAGCTTCACCCCAGTGAATGAAAGACTCGCTGCAATTCGATTAAAGGCAAAATTCTTCAACATCAGCTTTATTTGCGCTCATGCTCCCACTGAAGACAAGGACGAACACACCAAAGACATTTTTTACGAGCGCTTAGAAGAAACTTATGACCGTTGCCCTGCCCATGACATTAAAATTATTCTAGGCGGTTTTAATGCCAAAATTGGAAAGGAGAATATCTTTGGCCCATCAGTCGGGAAATTCAGTCTCCACAGTGAAACATCTGACAATGGTATGAGGCTGATAGACTTTGCAGCTGCAAGAAACATGGTAGTTAGCAGTACCAGATTTAAGCATCTCCATATTCATACGGGTACCTGGCTGTCGCCAGATCAAAGAACAAGAAATCAAATTGATCATATTGTGATAGATGGAAGACATTCATCGAACGTGTTGGATGTACGATCGTTCCGAGGCGCAAACATTGATTCGGACCACTACCTTGTTGCGGCAAAGGTACGTACCAGATTAAACGTAGCAAACAAAGTGCGAACAGACACAACACGGAAGTTTGACATCGGTAAGCTGCAATCACAACAGATAGCCACAGCATATTCCACTCAACTGGTCCAACTGCTTAATCAAAGCACTCCTCGTCCCGACAACATATCAGGACAATGGCAAAACATTGCCCACTCCATGCAAACAGCCGCAAAATCAGTACTTGGATACCAGAGACCTTCACCAAGGAATCCATGGTATGACCAGGAGTGTCGTGCTGCTAACGAAAAGAAAAATGCGGCATATAGGGCTACTTTACAATCAGTAGCAACGCGTAGCGCACGAGAGAGGTATCGGGAGAAAAGGAGAGAGGAGAAACGTCTTTTCCGCAGGAAAAAGAGAGAGATGGAAAAGCGGGAGTGTGAACAAATCGAGATATACAGGAGACAGAATGAAGTCCGAAAATTCAACCAAAGAGTGAAACATCAAACTGATGGCTTTGGAACTGGCACATCCTCCTGTAGAGACCAGCAAGGTAATCTGGTAACTGATACAGATAGTGTGCTAAGGATATGGAAAGAGCATTTTTCCAAACTGTTGGTATCCAATAGTAGCGGAGTCGACGAAGATACCACAGATCCAATCCAAGAAGACGGTATTGAATGTATACCACCCGGCCAAGATGAGGTAAAGACAGCAATAAACCGGCTGAAGAATAATAAGGCAGCAGGAGCTGATGGCCTACCAGCCGAGCTGTTTAAAACCGGAGGCAACACGCTGATAAGGTGTATGCATCAGCTAGTTAGCTCCATCTGGCAGGAAGAGCGCGTACACGACGATTGGAACCTGAGCATCCTGTGTCCCGTCCATAAGAAAGGAGATAAGACTTTATGCTCCAACTACAGGGGCATAAGTCTTCTCCCTATCGCATACAAGATAGTGTCAGGGATATTGTGCGAACGACACAAGCCAATGGTCAACGAAATAATTGGACCATACCAATGTGGCTTTAGACCTGGCAAGTCCACCATTGACCAGATATTTACCCTGCGCCAAATCCTGGAGAAGACCCAAGAGATGCAGATCGACACCTACCACCTTTTTGTCGATTATAAAGCAGCCTTCGACAGCCCGCTACGTTCAATGGTATTCCAAGCAATGTCTGAATTTGGTATCCCCGCAAAGCTCATTCGGCTTTGTAAAATGACTCTAACTGACACAAGATCTTCAGTTAAAATAGGAAAGAACCTCTCCGAGGAGTTTTGTACCAAAAGAGGTTTCAGGCAAGGAGACAGCCTTTCGTGTGACCTTTTCAACATCCTGCTAGAAAAGGTTATAGGAGAGGCAAACGTCAAAAGAAGTGGCACAATCTACACCAATAGCCACATGTTACTTGCTTATGCTGATGATATAGACATCATGGGACGATCAGTAAAAGAAGTAACCGATACCTTTATGAAGGTGGAAGAAGAATCTGCTAAAGTGGGTCTGGCGGTAAACGGCGAGAAAACCAAGCTGATGGTGTCGACGCGCAATGCGTCCGTTGAGATCGGACCAGCTGTTGAAGTTGGTTCCTATAATTTTGAGGTAGTAAAAGACTTTGTATACCTCGGCACCGCCGTAAACACAACAAACGACATTAGTTGTGAAATAAAAAGAAGAATTGTATTGGCCAACAGATGCTACTATGGCTTAAGTAAGCACTTTAAAAACAAAGCCACAACTCGTCAAACAAAAATAACGCTTTACAAAACACTGATACTACCCGTGCTAATGTATGGGTCCGAACCCTGGGTACTTGCGCAAGCAGATAAGGCAGTGCTTGGCGAATTTGAGAGAAAAATTCTTCGAAAGATCTACGGACCGATCTGCGTTGACGGTGAATATCGACGTCGTATGAACCACGAGCTGTATCTGCTATACAAGGACATCAATATAGTTAAATGTATCGAGATGCAGCGATTGCGTTGGCTAGGCCATATCATAAGAATGAGCGATGATGAACCCGCTAAAAAGGCGTATAAATTCGAGCCACATGGCGGTGCACGCAGAATTGGCAGGCCAAAGAATAGATGGCGCAAACAAGTGGATGATGAGATGACAAGGCGCGGTATTCCAGAGTGCGAAGCAACAAATAGAGAGAATTGGAGATCTTTTCTTAGTTCGGTCTATGGAACAAATGTTCTGTAATGGGCCAGTTAAGTAAGTAAGTAAGTAATATTTTGTCCAAACATAGTTTAAGTTCGAAGATAAACCATGTCGGTCCACTCCTTCAGGTACCTCCCTCACAAAAATTCAAAAATCTTCGGAAAAAATATGCGCACGATAACTCTTGAAGGGAGTGACTGATGTAATCCATACTCTGCACATCCTAATATATCTACCAGATATAGATCAGGTTCGAATATGGAATATATTTGTGCACTCCTTTGGGTACCTCCCACACAAAATTTCGGATAGGTTCACTTTGAGACCTGCTCTCGAATCACTTTGATTTTTGTTGAAGCGATTTGCATTCGCTACCCCCATTACGACGGTAAAAGTTTTTTTCAGGAGCAGGTCCATATTTCTTGGGAAAACATCCCGAAAGGTGTAAAAAGCCCTATTTCACCATATGTGGCTCTCGAACTGTTCTACCGATTTGGTGCAACATTTGGTCTTCGTCATATTTTATCCAAACTTAGTTTCATGGGGCAATACCGGTCCCCAACTTTCGGTACTTCTCCCCAATATTTAAAAAATGTCACTAAAATGCTAGGACGATATCACTTGAATGGTGCAACCAAATTGGCCCAATATTTGGATCTCCTAATATTTTGTCAAAATTTAGTTTAACTTCTAAAATGGCCCATATCGGTCCTCCCCAAGGATACCTCCCCCACAAAATTTCAACATTTGTGTCTTATGCTAAGTTTACATTTACGAAATCCACTCGATTTCAACTGTCAATTCCATAGCTCAAACGTCAAATGAAATCTCATCTGGATTTCATCCCAGCAAAATGTTCGATGCCAAAGATGACATTCAATCATGGGTGCAAGTGATCTAGCATGTCATCTTTTTAGCATCTTCATTGATGAATTTTATATGAGCGTGGACCCCAAAAGATGACGTTCTTTTCTGGATCCTAAGCATGTCATTTTAACCAATGCGTTGACATGTCATTTCCACCAATGCTTTGGCATGTCATTTCCACCAATCATTTGACATGTCATTTCCACCAATGCTTTGGCATGTCATTTCCACCAATCATTTGACATGTCATTTTAACCAATGCTTTGGCATGTCATTTTCACCAACCCCTTGGCATGAAATTTTCATGTCTTGTTTGGAAAATGGAAATGCTGTATTGAAATATGGTTTTCATGAAAAACAAAACACTTTATTAATTCAAACGAACTCATGACATAGCTACAATTAGTTTATCAGTTTAGTTTTTCAAAAGTTTACATCCAAAATTGCAATGTAATCACCACCGCTGCAACGCAAAAGATTACTTCCTCCGTTCTCCGCAACTGATATTATTTCATCTTACAAAAGGTTTTTTCAATTATCTTCCCATCACCAGTTCAGATTTCAACATGGACTCCAAATGCACTCCTTTGAGTATTTTTATTTCGTAAATTACTTTTATTTTATAATTTTGTTATTTTATAACAACATTTTGGTAATTTATACTCTTTTGTTTAGTGACGGAAATATGTATGTAGGGATCTACAACCCGGCGTGCTTTAGGGATCACTAAGAACAAAATGTAACGAACGGGGAGGAGAGACTTTTTATGGAAAATACCATTTATGCTTAATTAATTTATTTTTAATTGTTTCTTTCCAAAAGTAGTTTCTTCTTTATTTTCAGATTCTTGTTCCTTTTCGTTTCGGACTTTTTTTCAAATTCCAAGAAGCGAGATTTGATTGATTTCATTCTATGTCAAATTCAGAACAGTCAAGGGAACTTTTAAAATAGCAATGTGTGCAGTCCGATTCTATTTTAGCTCGATTGTTCATATAATACCAATTGTTTAGAAGTTTTAGTTGTTTGATATGCAGGAAATGTAAGACAACATCACGACGACAGTTCTAACAACTTTGGTCTGTTCCAGAAACTGCAAGAATCTACTTATTTTTACTACGATAACAATTTTTCCTTTATGTTATCGGAAAAAATAGTAAAAATTAGTAGATTTTTGCAGTACTGGAACATACCAAAATGAAAATAAACAGGTGTTTAAATAAAAACACAAACATCATCTCTATTGGATCGATGGAATGGGTACAAATGCCGATGAAAAGATCGGATCTTTCACGACTTCCTTTGAACCAATGCAAAAGATGACATGAAATCACGTCATCGCAAAGAACCCCTTCCGCCAAATTTTGCTGGGTATGGATTTGACAGTTGAAATCGAGTGGATTTCGTAAATGTAAACCAAGCATTAGTGCAGTTAATTCCTAATCCACATTTTTGTCGGCAAGTTCAAATGTTGAAAAAGATCCACAAAAATTCTGAAGAGAATTGTTGGGAGAGTACTGTCCCTTTGTTAAACAACGGCTGACATGGCTCTCATTTGGATTTGTTATTCTCTGTTGTTACGACAACGTGCAGGCGTGTACATCAACGGATGAAAGTATGAATTCACATTGGCTGAGGGTATACCTCTGTCGGCAAAGCCGACTGACACTTTTTTACTTGTTATTCTCCGAAATGTATCCACTCTTGTTTGTCTTTTGAAGAAATGTGTAGGGATCAACCAACTGGTTTTTTATCTGTAGGCATCTCTACAGCAACTGCTTAAAAAATGTATCGAACGGATTGCATTTTTCATAACTCTGTTGGACTACATCGAAAGATGTTGTGAAATCATAACTCCAATTTTACAACTTCCAAATTTTTTGCTGGATAGTATTGTTTGGGCTTGAATGGCAACAATGGGTGTTGAAATCAAAGAAAAGTGCAAACACTTTTGTTCTATGTCCTGATGTTTTCCTCTATCAGGGCAACGCAGTTAATGACTAGTCTAATATGGGGCAAGCCTGGCTGATACAGGACTTTCCATATGTCACTAAATTGTTTGTACGTACTCTAGATATAACCCTTAATGATTTTTCATAGTAATTTTTTGGAAACGTATCCCAATGCTATCATCTTCTCTAGATCGATATTTTCATGTAAAAGATGTTTGAGTATTTTATTTCAAATTACTCTTACCTATGCCTAATTATATAAATTTGAATTGCCCTTTTATTGCTCGTATTTGCATTCCAATGATAAACTTACACATTCATATGTCAAAACGTTTTTTTTTATTGGAGTAGTTCAAATTCCGTAAGTCCATATTTACATTAGGCAATTTGTCGATGAGAGAGGGTGTTGAGAGGCAAAGCGTTACCATATGCGTCAGCTCCCTCTCCTTCAAAGTGACAATTGCCGCAACGAAAATCACCTTATGTAAATATGTACTAACTGTTTTTTAATTATATTGAATATTGTTATGGAGTAGTCACAACTCAATCAAAAAGTTTTTTAATAAGATTTTTTATATAACTTATTTTACTACAATTAATTCTTAAACTTTGTAAGTTTTGTTTGGAGTAGTTGAACATCCCTCCCACTCCTTCCTGGAGTAATTTTAATTCATGAATTTTAAATCAAAAGTTTTCTGTAAGGAGATGCAAATTTATATATTTTTACCCTTTTTTATGATAGTATTTTGTTTTGATTGAAATAGGTTAACACCTTTCCTTATTAATTTTAAGCTACTATATTGAGTCATGCTATTTGTTATTTTAAATTCAAATGTAGTATGCAGCCCTAAGGCTGAAGGACTGGGCATTATAAAATGGAAATAAATTGAAAATAACTTCAAAAACTAGAAATTTCTAGCAAAATTGCCTACAAAGGGACATAATTTACAATCATGCCAAAATTACGTCAGGAACATCTTTTTTCTATCGGAATCATTGACAAAACTACTGAAGACGATAGGGAACCAATTATTCCACCATCCTGATTACTAAAATTGCATAAACAGCGAAAAATTTGGAAATGAATAATCGATTATTGTTATGCATCATTTCCAATGCTCAAATTAAAAATGTTCATTTTTTGTTTTCCGGTAAAATTTTAGTATAACGGTGCAACTCAAGAAATAAAATGGAAGAGGAACCGAAATGTACTAGCCACTTTCGAAAGCAATAAAATTACGCCAGGAAAATCATTCCTTCTGTCGGAATCAATGAAAAAAACTAATGAAAACGTTAGAGAACCAATAATTCCACAAATTAATTACTAAAATGGCATAAAAAGCCAACGATTTGGAAATTATAAATCGATTATTGTGTTGCATCATTTTCAACGCTCAATTTAAAAATGGACTTTTTTATTTTCCCGGCTGTTCGCCAAGGGGTAAGGCAGGGAATACTAGTTTCGATCCACGCCACTGGATCTCACCAGTTCCCTTGTTTCTTGTTTGTGGATATTCTCCACCGAAGTTATTTTTCAATAACTTCTTCAACAAGAAACTTTTTATACCCAAACATCAATCGTCAGCTCGAAGTATAAAGGTGAACAAAGAAAAACCTTCAATGCGAAGTTTTTCTTTGGCAACCTAACACAACTCCGACGAAAGTGTTTACGAAACAAACTAAACCTTTTCCCACTGCTATGTGTCGTAGAATTTCAACGAATGCACATAACAAAATGCTGTTGGTAACTAATCGCTGCCAACCATACAAACGGTGGCAGTGTTTCTGAAATCGAACATTGGTGGCGTCGTTTTTTATTGGGATAGCTATTACAATTTTGTTTTTTCAAAATAGTCTGGCTTAATCCCATTATTGTTGTTTTATTATTTTAAAACAACTAATTTATTAGTGGAAAAAGGTTTGGCATTGTTCGCCAAGGGCCTTACCTTGTTGGCAGTTTGTATGGTTGGCAGCGACTAGCTACCAACAGCATTTTCTTATGTGCATTCGTAGAAATTATACGACACATAGCAGTGGAAAAGGTTTAGTTTGTTTCGTAAACACTTTCGTCGGAGTTGTGTTAGGTTGCCAAAGAAAAACTTCGCATTAAAGGTTTTTCTTTGTTCACCTTTATACTTCGAGCTGACGATTGATGTTTGGGTATAAAAAGTTTCTTGTTGAAGAAGTTACACTGTGCGACACGAAAAAATTAACCACATTCTGACACCGCAGCGTGATAGAAGACGAAAAATAAGAAGACACGTGTCTCGGCGTTTTTCCCTGTTACTTCGAATTTCGCGGTTATGGGCCCCCAAAGACCTGAGGCCTTGATGTCAAAAAGGACCATTTTGTCAGGCTCATATCTTCTAAACCGCTAAGAATTTTGGTTTACTCGTGGAGGCAAAATTGTAGATCTCATCTTAAAGAATAATAATTGTGAAGACATAAAATCCATTCAACCTTATCTTCAAGGTCAAAATCGTTAAGCTCAAGTTTCCGTTATAATTTTTTTCTCAGATTTTGGCCTACAGATATCAAACCGATCAAATTTGAATCAAACAACCAACTACAAAAATGTACCTTAGATCTCAATAAACAACTTTCTAGAACATACGAACACTGTATAGACGGTTCTTAAAGGTCAAAATAGCAAAACAAATGCAATTTTTATTTTCTTTTTTCGGTTTCTGCTCCATAGAAATTAAACCATTTAAAATTCAAGAAAACATTCAACCACAATAATGTAGCGAATATATCAGTATACAACTTTGTGGAACATCAGAGCCCACTACGAACTGTTCTTAAAGGTCAAAATAGCAAAAACCTTTAGAAAATATTCGATTTTTATACTTTTTTTCTCCGATTCTGGCCAAAGATACCGAACCGTTCAAAATTCAAGAATACAAGCAACTACAAAAATGTACCTAAGATCTCAGTTAACAACTTTCTAGAACATATGAATGTTCTAGGAACGGTCCTTCATGTTCAAAATTCACTAACGATTATATTATGGTTAATGCTCAGGTCTGGAAATAACAAACTGTTCAACACTCTAGAAAATTTGAAAGTTTTGCTATTTACGGACCTGACCAGGAGAGAATGGGTAAAACTAATGGAATTTGAGCTTTAATTTCTATGGAGCAGAAACCGAAAAAAGAAAATAAAAATTGCATTTGTTTTGCTATTTTGACCTTTAAGAACCGTCTATACAGAGTTCTTATGTTCTAGAAAGTTGTTTATTGAGATCTAAGGTACATTTTTGTACTTGGTAGTTTGATTCAATTTTGATCGGTTTAATATCTGTAGGCCAAAATCTGAGAAAAAATTATAACTGAAACTTGAGCTTAACGATTTCTACCTTGAAGATAAGGATGAATGGATTTTATGTCTTCACAATTATTATTCTTTAAGATGAGGTCTACAATTTTGCCTCCACGAGTAAACCAAAATTCTTAGCGGTTTAGAAGATATGAGCCTGATAAAATTGTCCTTTTTGACATCAAGGCCTCAGGTCTTTGGGGGCCCATAACCGCGAAATTCGAAGTAACAGGG
Source organism: Musca autumnalis (assembly GCF_047663935.1). Lineage (NCBI taxonomy): Eukaryota > Metazoa > Arthropoda > Insecta > Diptera > Muscidae > Musca > Musca autumnalis. The sequence goes on from NW_027411977.1 coordinate 21,349,985, forward strand.
AAAAACGCCGAGACACGTATCTTCTTATTTTTCGTCTTCCATTACGCTGTGGTGTCAGTATATGGTTAATTTTCCATGACACAAAAAATTACACACAGTGTTATTGAAGAATAACTTTGGTGGAGAATATCCACAAACAAGAAACAAGGGAACTGATCCAGTGTCGTGGATCGAAACTAGTATTCCCTGCCTTACCCCTTGGCGAACAATGCCAAACCTTTTTCCACTAATAAATTAGTTGTTTTAAAATAATAAAACAACAACAATGGGATTAAGCCAGACTATTTTGAAAAAACAAAATTCTTCAAAATGTGAAAATAGGTGTGTTCGTTTACTTAACAATTTTTACAAGTCCAGTAACTTCTTGTAAACGACTAAAGGCCTGCGTACATAAGCTGCCTTGCCTGCTTACCTTGATTTCTTCTGATAAAAGAATAAAAAAGAAATGGGCAACCCAGTTCGACATTTCCTCGGCCTTCTTTATTCTTTTGCAGAGCAGCTTATGTACGCAGGCCTTAAGGTTTTTTGCATTGTACTGTAGAGTAAACGAACAACATCCAGTAATGTCATGTTCACACGAGCGTTTCAATTACGTTGTTCGCCTGTCGAACGACGTACACGAATTAACCCGTTTCCACGACACCATTCGTAATTAACAGAAACATAAACAAAATTTCCTTCATTTTTGCTTCCGTGTTTTCACGAAAATTTGAACCGAAATACATAAAATATACATTAAATGAATAGGAAAAGCAATAGACTTTCCTTCAAATGTATCTTCCATATTTAACTACACAGATTTCATTCATTTTTTTCATAAATTCTGAATAATTTTGTATTTTCAATATATTGTTACGAATGTAACTGATAGGTTTAAGTTAATTTAGTTTAATTTCCGTTAATTTAAAAATTTGAATTGTAACGTAAAGTTTTTATTATGCAGTTACTTTATTTAAGCAACAACAACTACCATGTAGAACTCTCTTCATTATTCTAGTTGTTACTTTACCTTTTATTAATGTGTTTTTGTTTGTTTTGCCATAATCATGTAATTATCGTTTAGTTGTCATTTCTTATTTCTTGCATTTGTTTGTTGTTGTAATTGCGTCATTACTGAGCTTGTCTTCTTGTATGTATGTGAGTATGGTTGTTCGCTTATGGGGTTTCTACAAGGTATGTTTTTTACATAACGACTGTCACTTTTTACAAATCTGAATTTTGTACACATGGTGTGAACCATACAGAAATTTCAATGCATGAAAGTGTTATGTGCATACATATGTATATTTTTCGAATAGAACGCGCTCTATTCTCGTCTGTACAACCAATGGTAAACAGCTGTTTTGTTTGTACGCGATATAAATAAAGAAAACAACAGAAAACGAATGAAAAATAATATTTTGCCGTGCAGAAGGAATTACATATGGGCGAAAAAAATGAAAGTTGCTATGCATGAATATGTAAAATACAGACCGTGTAAAAACCGCATTAGTGCGAATGTGCGTCTGTGTGTTCGCTGCACAGATTCGAGATGTTGCCAGATTTTGTGGATAATTCTAGACCAAGGAGATTTTGGTTATAAATAGCGGAAGGAGCGGCAACATTGAGTGAGTTGTGTTTTAAGCGTTGAACTGAACAGATCGGTTAAAGAAGTGCTGCGTGCTAACTAGATACAAGCTGTGTGCTTAGTAATTAAAGTCGGTTCCGAATAAGTGTAATAAAGTAAATAAAGCATTGTAGAAACGTAATCTAAAATGAACCCTGTTTATTTGGTACAAATCGTATCGGGGAATAAAACAACGTCTACACGGAGATTAGTTAAACCTAATTCCGTAACAATATTTTGATATGTTTCTATTTTAAAAATTAAAGAGAAAGAGACATGTCAAAACAATATTTGTGTATACAGACTTTCAGTTATTTGTTTCCTTTTTGTTTCTGATTTTTACGTGATTTTGAACTAATGGACAAGAAATGTGTGTGGAGTTAAGAAGGAAACACAACCATCTTCCTTCTGCATCTGTATAAAATGTTTAGTTCATTATTTTTCATTCATTTTTTTTCCTTTTCTCTAAAAATGTTTGTGTTTTCAAAAAATTTTTCAATTTTGAATTTATAAATTCTCTCATTTGTTAGGGATGGGACATACTTATTCGTCGTTCAGAGAGTATTTCTAATCGAACAACGTAGAAAAATCGTCGTTCGTTCATAGAATTTTTTGTGGGGAAATAAGTAATTTATTCGTAGTTATGGGTCGAACAACGAATAGAGAACGAAAGACGTACCGTGGAAACGGGCTATAACAATTTGTACAAATTTTGAGTAAACGAACACACATAAGCTCTGTTCCAGAACTAACAAGTTTTTACAATTTTTACTTTTACACATTTTGCGTTCCCGTACACAAAATTTATATGAAAATCGTTTACGACTTTTACCACTTTATAAAGTACGGGAACAGGATAATAATGTTTGTTCACGTTTTTTAAACAATTTATTCACAATAACAAACAATATGGCAGATTGAAATCACGACGCCTGCGTTGTAGGCCACCATATAATTCCATCGTGGTGTACAATCTACTTGAGGTAAGAATAAATGTAAAGCATTCATTCTTGTAAATATTTACAAGGAAACATAAAATTTGTTGCTAAACTCGATTGATGTAAATGCCCTATTAGTTGTAACCGGCGTCAATGCCAACATCGCTCGGCTTTGTTGTGAAATTATCAGCTGACGATTTTGCCAATTTCTCAACATTCGTAAACAAACGATTTTTGTTCACATAGTAAACAGAATACAGACGCCATTTTACTTTGTGCTCATGTTTATCGTTTCGTTTTCTTTGCACCCAATCCAATTGAACTAGTTCGTTAGTGAACACAGAACACACACAATTCATTTGCAAATTTATTTTTCTTATTTTTTGCACGAGAATTGAATTAAAGACGATGGTAATAATTGGTCAAATTGCTCCCCCAACTGAAGGAGTTGTCTTTACATCAGACAATGTAACATTGAGAATAGAACAGAACAATATTGGCAAGGGAAATGTGTATATTTCACAAAGGTGAGATGTCAATGTTCGTCGGGCTTTTGTTTTCTTTTTTCGGCATGCTTTTGTTTTTTGATTTTGTTAGTTCCCTTATGTGGAAACCGGCCAATGAACCCGATGGCATATCGATATCATGGAAACGCATTGGTGTGCATGGTACTGCCAGTGTTCCAGCCAAGTGCATATGTTTTGTAATTGATCGTCACATAAGATGGCCAGGATCATCGGATGCTACTACTAATGGTAATGGGGAAGCTAAAACCACTACAAATGGAGATGGTAATGGAAATAGTGCCGACGAGGAAGACGACGGTGAAGAGGAGGAGGAAATCTTTGAAGATGCTGAAGAGGATCAGCTAACAGAATGTTGGTTATTGCCCGATGATGTTAATATTGTGGATACAATGTATCAGGTGGGTAAAAATGTATAAATATATGAATAATAATGTTTAATCCTATTTTTTTAGGCCATGACTGAATGCCAGGCCTTACATCCCGACTCTGATGATAGTATATCTGGTGATAGCGACATGGAATATGATGAAGAGGATGGTGATGGGGAATTTGATGATGCTGGTGAATATATAACCACTGGAAATGGTGATGGTGCCGCTGTTGATACCGCTTGTACGGGTATGCACAATTTATCTGTTGATCAGTTTGCCGATGCAGAAGAGTGAATGAAAAATGATGGAATATAAAATAAAGATAACTTTTTTGTACACGATACTTTTTTCCAAATTGACTAAAAGTCATAATTTGGTCGTCATATTGCATTTCTATTGACTGATCGATCGCGATATATTGTAATATCATAAAAGAGAAGAAAATTTATATATAATCAACATTTATATGAAATCATTTAAAATAATCAGAAACAAAAAACACACAAAAATGAAAAGACTCTTTATATAAGACCTCATCATAATAGTTTTAAAACTACTCCCCAATAAAATATACAATAAATGAATATGGATACAAATTAGATTTTTGTTGTAATTGTTTATAACCCCCCTAGGATTAAATGCTATTTGTCTGGGACCCCACAAAGGAACATTCTTGGTTAGCGTAAAATATCCTGACCATATCCCAATCACCATCTTGTGGGTAGGCCCGACACATCCAGGCACATCAGGAAGGATATCCACGCTCCAGAGGAAGAGGTCCAACAATACAGGAGGGACCCCCTAGATCAACAGGACATAAGAAAATATAGTGCGAATAAAGACCTCTGAGTACATCCCCCCTCTATCGCAGCTGAGGAGCGTCAGCTGCCAAGACAATCCAGAGTAATTTTGGCTCAACTACTCTCGCGATATTGCAGTCGCCTAAATTCTTATTGGGCGGAAATCTGCCCAGTATGCGGCATGGGCCCGCACGACACAAAACACCTTTTCAACTGCCCCGCCAAACCTACTCATCTAACTCCAGTGGATCTGTGGGTACATACATACCATCGAAACAGACACTTTCCTGAAACTGGAGATAGACCCTGAGCCAGATTGAGCAGAAGAACGAACATACAATAATAAACACTGTTACAACAAAAACTGTCTCCTACATCAATTAAATTTCAAATTGAATAATGCCGCATATCGTATTACGGCTGACTTCCGTATTGTCAGTTGCTTAGTATTTATACCCTCAGCCTTTAGGCTAAGGATGGTATATACACTTTGATACGATGGAAATGTGCCTCATCGAAATAACGGTTTTAGACCCCAAGTATGTTTGGACGAAATGTGTTTCAGACAATTTTGAGTCGATCTAGCCATGTCCGTCCGTCTGTCTGTCTGTCCTGCTGGCTGGAGCGCACGATAACTCTCGAACGGATGAACCGATTCGGTTCAAATTTTGGCTTTCGTAATATTTTACCCAAACTTAGTTTAAGTTCGAATATGAGCTACATCGGTCCACTCCTTCCGGTACCTCCCCCACAAAAGTTCGAAAATGTTCGGAAAGTTTGTGCGCAAGATAACTCTTGAAGGGAGTGACCGATTTGGTTTATACTTTGTATAGGGAAAACTTTCTACCAGAGTAATATGAGGTTCCAATATGGTCTCAATAGGTCCACTCCATCGGGTACCTCCCACACAAAATTTCGGAAAAGTTCAGTTTAGGGCCATCTCTCGAATCGCTTTGATTTTTGTTTTAGCAACTTGTATTCACTGCCCTCCATACAACTGTACAAGTTTTATCAGGGGCAAGTCCATACTTCCTGAGAAAATAGCATGAAAGTCGCAAAAAAACCCCTATGACACCGTGTGAGGTGGTTGGAGCGCAAGATAACTCTCGAACGGATCTGCCGATTCGGTCCAAAATATGGCCTTAGTAATATTTTGCCCAAACATAGTTTAAGTTTGAAGATAAGCCATATCGGTCCACTCCTTCAGTTACCTCCCCTACAAAAGTTCAAAAATGTTCGGAAAAAATTTTAGTACGGTAACTCTTGAAAGGAGTGGCCGAATTGGCCTATACCTTACACATCCTAATATATCTACCAGACATATATCAGGTTCAAATATGGACTATATTTGTCCACTCCATCCGGTACCTCCCACACAAAATTTCGGATAAGTTCACTTTAAGGCCAGATATCGAATCACTTTCATTGTTGTTGAAGCAGCTTGCATTCGCTGCCTCAATTACAATGGTAAAAGTTTTTTAGGGGCAAGTCCATACTTCTTGAGCAAACAGCCCGTATAGTGTAAAAACCCTCTATGGCACCATATGTTGTGGCTGGAGATCCACTTCCATAACGGCCAATGTCGATCCATTCCTTTTAGTATCTCCTCCGCAAAACTTTTGATCTTTAATCCTTATCAACATTTTTGTCAGTTCAAACGCCCAAAATTTTTAAAAACCCCTAAATACATACATACGTTTAAAAAAAATGTTTCAATATATACAGGCTGAGGGTATATCTCTGTCGGCAAAGCCGACTGATACTTTTTTACTTGTTTTTTTTTACTATTCACCTTTTGTTACCGTTGAAAGTTACCAAAATCAGAAACAGCTTGGAACACCTTTGAATTTTCATGCTGTCGCACCCTTAAGGATTTGACGTAAGGAGGATATCTGGGTGACAGGGAAGTTCTAGGTAAAAATCTATAAAGGCCTGGGTACATTAGCTGCCTCGCCTCGCTTGCCTGCTTCATTTCTGACATTATAAAAATAAAAGAATAAAGAAGGCCGAGCAAATTTCGAACTAGGTTGCCCTTTTCTTTTTTAATCTTTTATCAGAAGCAAGCAAGGCAAGCAGGCAAGGCAGCTTATGTACCCAGGCTTAACTTTTGAAAAACTATTAGTAAGTGCTGCTTAAGATATTTTCGAGAAACATTTAAGATTATTATTGGAAATAGTTGTTGTGGTCCTAATTATAATTTATGTATTAGTTGCTTCCTTAAAAAAATGGCGTAAAATCTCTAAAACGATTTGACAGAAATTTTGAAAATAGTAGTATTTGTTCTAAAAGTAATTCCAATTCCATGAAGGTCTATATGAGACAGTTCCCTAATAAAAGTTATAATGTTTTTCTTTGGCAATGGCCAGAAACCCAATTAAGTGATTTAAATGGCTTGTGGGCATTATAACAATCAAAAGGAATATGAAATTGGTCCCAACTTCGGAACAAAACGGGTATACACGCGCACACTCTATTTTTTATTTTATTTAATTTTCTTTTTTTAATTTTAGCCGGCCTTCGGCTACATATTTTTGGAACTGGCCTATATCTCGGGAAGTATGGACTTCCCAGAGATGGTATATATATTGTTGTGTTCAGGACCTACCTGTGGTAAAAATTTCAAAAAAATCGAGTGGGCGCATGTATTCCCGTCTTACTCGTATGCCCCAACTTCTTAATATTTCTCTTTAACGTGGGCAAACCTATGCTTCCTGCCATAATGTTCCTAAAGCCCTAAAAAGTCTTACAGGGACCAATTAATATTACTGATCGAAATGATAAGTCCCGGTGCACACTAGAGTGATTTCATTGAAAAAATTGCATGAAATTATGCGTCTCTAGATCGACTTCCATAGTAGAGTAAAATGTTGTGTGGGACTAAGTATAGAAAGGAGTGACTACGTCGGCTATTCCGTCAAGTACTTGATTCTTTTTTTACTTGCTAAGATGCTAATATTGTCCCTGTACTTCCCAAATACATCCGACAGTGCCTAAACTATATTACACAACTTAAGTCCAGTAGGACGAATACGAAAAAACTATACATTTAAAAAATGTTGAATATGTGCTTCTACTTACCGTAACATTTTTGAAGCACGTACGAGCTGCCAGCAAAGGACCACAATTCTAAAACATCAATTATCACACAGTTATTTTTATTTTGTGACTTCTTTATTAAATTTAATTTGCATTTATTTTTCGTTAGAAAATAATAGCTTTATATTCTGACGTATTGCAAATAAAAAACAACAAAAAATACACAACCATAAACACGTCTGCATTTTTATTGCCATTTAATTCTCATAAATATTAAATATTTCGTATATTTCCTTTATTATTTACACAAAATTTCATGTGAACGAGGAGAACGAAAGCTTTACATTTTCTAATAACCCGACGTAACTGACAAGAAAGGCGCGACGTTAAAAGTAAATTTTTAGCGACTTTGATATTCCGGTATATGTTGTTAGGGCACACTAAACACGAAAATACGATGGAAACAAAACAAAAAAAAACACATTTGCATTTGAAAAAAGAAAAGTTCTAGGACAGAGAAGCCAGTCCACAGTCGATACGTCTGAAGAGCTGCTCAACTAACAGCGATACGTCACGTAGTTTGGTGACTGTGTGGGTTCGAGTCCTTGGCTTTCCTTTTTCACTTGCAAAAAGCTTAACTCTAAACGAGAAAATTAATAAAAATCATTAAAAAATAATATTCGCCTTAACAGGCAAAATTTCAAAAAATTAAGGCTGGTTTATATTCATGCTCCGAAATCCTGAAGTACACCCAGCTGTTTACACAGGCATAGTATGCCTGTTCCAGAACCCGCAAGAATCTACAAATGTTTACTACGATAGATTCATGCAGTTCTGGAACAGAGCTACTTATTTTTTGTTGATTTCAAAGTCGATGTTTACCCTGCGTTTACACATGACAGGACAGTTGAGTTCTTGTATTGATTGTCAAAAACCCAAAACTTGCCTGTGTGACGTAGGCGTCCAGACAACTGCAAAAACAGTTGCAAAATTATGAATGAAAATCATCAATTCACTTTCGCTTTCCATTCACATATTTTGTTTTTGTACATATTCTTTTGTTTTCAGCTCATTTGAATTATCATCTCACTTCTCTTTCACAAAAATGTCAAAAATTTGTTAACCCTACTGTCAGTGAAAAATTATGGACAGAGTTGAATCATGATGAATCAGAGTTGTATTTGAAGACAGACTGTTTGGTGTAAACGCCTATTTAGACTTTACTGGGAAAGAAAATTGAGTTTATGGGCGAGGGAGTAGAGAGGAATAAGAGGGGGTACACACAAACCTGTATTCGCAAAATTCTGTTTTGTTTCTTTATTCTTTCATTTTATTTACTCCGCCAGCAAATAAACAACAACGCATATATGATGAAAAATAAATTGAAGGGCGAAACCTATAACTCTGCGTGTTGCGTGTGCGTTTAAAAAAACAAAAAATTATCTGTAAAAATTATGGTTATATCACACCATGTGCTTTTTCACATGTATGTTGTCACTTTTGGTATACTAATATACTGACCAGCTGATGTCATACATGTAAAAAGCATATGGTGTGATATAGCCATTATTTATAGTAAACATATACCTATGTATCATGATGAAATTATAAGGTGGCGTAAAACGGCCAGCTGATTGGTTTCAATCTGTCAAATATTTTGTTATTGTGAATAAATTGTATGAAAACGTAAACAAACATTTTGACATATTGAAGAATTTTCGGCCAAAATAGAGTTGTTGTTGTGCTACTTACGTGACCTGTTAAATAGATCTTGCCTACGTATTTATTTATTAAATTTTTAATGGAATTTAAAAGCAATATCGCCTTAATATTGCCATTGCATGATCAAACGAGAAAATGAGTGCGAAGAAGAATCAGAAAATTGACACAAACTTTAGCTGTGTTCCTTTACTTACCTGAGGTTACCATTTTAACCATTTGTTATCATTTTTAACCTGCAAAGCGTTCCTTAACCCCGAAAAGTGGCAAAACTGGAAACAATTTTTAAGAGAGTGAGAGGGGAGAGAGAGCGAAAATGGCTTTCTCTTCTACCACAGGCTGTCAGCAAAATTTCTGCAGGTAGAAAATGGCAGAACTGACTTTTCGACTTTTGTTTAACGATTATTTCACAAAATGGACGAAAAACCGAAGAAAAAGTCGAACACTGACAACACTAAATTAAAAACTTTGAAATAAAAGACGAAAATTGATTTTTTATGTTTTTTCTGACATTGCTGCCAGACCTACCATTTTTCCGTTCCTTTACTTTTCTGGTAAAAATGTTCATGAGAGAGTAATTTTGAACAATTTTGACACTTTTCTCTTTTACCACTCTTACCATTAAAAAAGTAAAGGAACAAAGCTATTATTTGCGTGTCTAAACTGCAAGGAAATTTTAAAAGAAATTGAGAAGAAAATTTGCCACTCCAGTTTGAACGTATAAACACGGACAAACATATCACAATAATAAAGGTAGATGCACAGGTGATCGAACATGCATTTTCAAAACAAATTGTTGTAAATAGAATTTCTCATTAAAAATAAGCGAATATATAAAGCTACTGCTTTATGTAGAAAATTAGACACAACATATGAACAAACAAAACATTTTTATCATTGAGATATAATTATTAGAAATTTTTATTGCTTAAAGTGGTTTTCTAGAACCCGCGAAATATGTATGTAGTACTACTTGCACTATTTTCTGCCATTTTTTGTTTCCGCACTTTTTGATCAAATGGGGAAGCAATTTCTAATAATTCGTTTTTGCTAATTCATCATTAAAGTTCGGGAAAAAATTTAGCTCTGTTCCAGAAGCAAGAATCGGCTAATTTTACTACTTTTTATACCCTCCACCATGGTAGAATAAAGTAAAGGTAGGCCACAGCTAACAGCTGATTACAATTTTTTTCTTTTATGGCCTAATCTGTCAAAAGCAGGGTTGACATTTTGAACTGTTGTTGACATTATGCAATCATAAAGGTAGATGTATCGCTGAATTGTTCCAACAAAAAACTTCTGCTGTAACACTATTGGTCTGTTCCAGAACTGCAAGAATCTACTAATTTTTACTATTTTTTCCGATAACATAAGGAAAAAAATGCTATCGTAGTAAAAAATAGTAGCTTCTTGCAGGTTCTGGAACAGAGCATATATCTTAAAATTGAAAACAAGGACAAAAAATGTGTATTCACGTGGCAAAATAAAATTGTTAATTTTTTAGCAGAACTTACGAATGAACATCGGATGCCAGCAATCACGATGTCAGATTAGCCAAACTTGTCAAGTAGAAAATAAGTGAATGACATTTTTCACTGTCATAAGTTTGGGAAGAACTTTTGCTATTTTTGGAACACTTTTCCAACAAGAATATTCTGGAGGCTAGCTAAAGAAATGTTTTTACACTATATGGCACTTTTAACATATAAAAAGTGAAGCTCTAAGTTCCATATGTTTTCGTAATACGGGATAGCTATGCAGCTACATCTACCATTATTATTGTACCATGCCATTTGACGTTTTAAGCCATAGCTGCAGGGTGGCATTTCTCAGTGATTTTCATACCTGGCCTACCTCTACTTTATTGTACCATGCCCTCCACCATATGGAGGCATGGTAGAACAAATACAAGGTAAAGTTAATACTACAACAAATACAACTCGAACAACAACCACAAAGGAATTTGTTTTTGTTTGTAAACCTTAGTGTCAACGTAAATGTAAACAAAACAAGGAAATGTCCATAAATTATTGGAATTTAAAAAACTAATAATTTTTCACATTTGATTGAATATTTTGGAAAACATGAATGAAAACTCGTTAGATTTTCAATTTGAATGTTTCCATATCATTACACTAAATGCATAATTTCTCGCAGAAAGTAGAATACTTGCAAAAATGTTTCGGGTCGCTGGTAATTCATTGAAAAAAGAGAAGCTGTTTCAATTATTTGCTTTTGAAAACAAAAAAGCACATGCTTATTAGGGCTTTATTCTTTTCAAGTTTAACAAAATACCACACATATTAACAAATATTGTACCGCCTCTATAAGCGGTGTTTTAGTGTGCGGCATGTCGTTCGGACCTGGAGGAGGTTACATGTCAATGATATGAAGCCGTCTTTATGGGAAATAGTTTTTTTTCTGATGAATAAATTTGTTCTTCAAAAATATTTATCCCTAATATACATCGAACATAGAAATAAATACATAAAATATCGTATGGAATTTGACACTAACACTACAACCCAGTTCAGTCAGCTGGGTATTGCTGCTACCTTTTCTTGTTCTACCATGATATGGAGGGTATAATTAAATTTGTCATTCCGTTTGTAACGCATCGAAATATTCGTCGGAGACCCTATAAAGTATATATATTATTGATCAGCATAAAATTCTAGGTCGATTTGACAATGTCCGTCCGTCCGTCAGTCCGTCCGTCTGTTGAAATCTAGATACAGCTCGCAATTTTAAAGATAGAGAGTCAAAATTTGGTACAGAAGTTTTTATTGCTTGCAGGATGGTTGGTATTGAAAATGGGAGATATCGGTCCACGTTTTGATATAGCCCCCATAGAACGGTACCTCCCTATTTTCGGTATATTTAAGGTTTTAGCTTCATTATCCTACCAAAATGGCTGAAATTTGGTATGTAGTCTTCTTTAGGGGTATAAAACTTTCCTCCAGAATATTGTCGGTATCGGTCCACACCTTCATATAGCATCCATAGAACGGTACCTCCCGATTTTCGCTATTTTTATACCCTCCACCATAGGAGGGTATATTAAGTTTGTCACTACGTTTGTAACTACTCGAAATAATCATTGTAGACCCCACAAAGTATATATATTCTTGATCAGCGTGCAATATATATCGATATAACCTTGTCCGTCCGTCTGTCCGTCTGTGGAAATCACTCTAGCGTCCGAACGGATTGACGTAGGTTGATGAAATTTTGGGAAAATATGTTATATTTACGTAGGACTTTTGGTATTGAAAGCGGGCTATGTAGGTCCACGCTTTCGTATAGCCCCCATACAAAATGACGCGTCGTCGTTTTAAGGAATTTTTAAGATATTTGGTCCATTTTACCACCGAATTGGTTGTAATTTGGTACTTTGTGTCTCCAGAGGCCAGAAAAAATTCCTATCAAAGTTGGGTTATATAGGTCCACGTTTTGGTATAGCCCCACATAAGGCCCCTTATAAAGTACGCGTCATTTTAATATATTTTGAATGTATTAGACCCATTTGACCAAAGAATCGGTTGTAACTTTGTATTTTGTGTTTCCAGAGGCTAAGAAACATTTCTACCATAAAATGTTTATATAGGTCCACGTGTTGATATAGCCCCCATAATACAATATCTCCCGATTTTCGATATTTTGAACGTTTTAGCCTCATTATCACACCGAGATGGCGGAAATTTGGTATTTAGTTTTCTTTAGGCGTATAAAACTTTCCCCCAGAAACTTGTAATTATAGGTCCACGCCATCATATAGCCCCCATAGAACGGTACCTTCCGAATTTCGGTATTTTGAAGGTTGTGGCCACATTAATCCACCCAAATGGCTGAAATTTGTGGTGGAGGGTATAAAAAGTTCGGCCCGACCGAACTTAACGCTTTTCTTACTTGTTAAGGTTTTAGCTTCATTATCCTACCAAAATGGCTGAAATTTGGTACGTAGTCTTCTTTAGGGGTATAAAACTTTCCTCCAGAATTTTGTCGGTATCGATCCACACCTTCATATAGCCCCCATAGAACGGTACCTCCCGATTTTCGGTATTTTTAAGGTTTTAGCCTCATTATCCTACCAAAATGGCTGAAATTTGGTACGTAGTCTTCTTTAGGGGTATAAAACTTTTCCCTAGCATTTTGTCGGTATCGGTCCACACCTTCATATAGCCCCCATAGAACGGTACGTCCCGATTTTCGGTATTTTGAAGGTTTTAGCTTCTTTATCCTACCAAAATGGCTGAAATTCGGTACGTAGTCTTCTTTAGGGGTATAAAACTTTGCCCCAGAATTTTGTCGGTATCGGTCCACACCTTCATATAGCCCCCATAGAACGGTACCTCCCGATTTTCGTAATACTGAAGATTGTGACGTCAATATCCAACCGAAATGGCTGAAATTCGTTATTTCGTCTTCCAAGAGTTATAAAATATTCCTATATCCTCATAGAAGCGTTCTTCTTGTTTTTCTGTATTTTTTAAGTTTTAGCTTTATTATCCTACCAAAATGGCTGAAATTTGGTATGTAGTCTTCTTCAGGGGTATAAAACTTTCCCCCAGAATTTTGTCGGTATCGGTCCACACCTTCATATAGTCCCCATAGAACGGTACCTCCCGATTTTCTGTATTTTGAAGGTTTTAGATTCATTATCACACCGAAATGGCTGAAATTTGGTATTTAGACTTCGTTGGGGTACTCAAACTTCCCCTTTAAATTTGTCGGTATAGGTCCACGCCTTCATATAGCCCCCATGGAAAGGCACCTCCCGATTTTTCGTATTTTGAAGGTTGTGTCTTCAATATTCCCCCAAAATGGCTGAAATTTTGTATTTAGTCTTCAATATGATATAAAACTGTTAGCCAGAAATATGTCTGTACAGGTCCACGCTTTCATATTGCCCCATTTCTGACTAAAATTCGTCGGTATAGGTCCACGTTTCGATTAGCCCCCATAGAACGGTACCTCCCGATTTTCGTAATACTGAAGATTGTGACGTCAATATCCAACCGAAATGGCTGAAATTCGTTATTTCGTCTTCCAAGAGTTATAAAATATTCCAGAAGAGTATTATCAGTATAGGTCCACGTCTTCCTATATCCCCATAGAAGCGTACTTCTTGATTTTCGGTATTTTTTAAGTTTTAGCCACATTCTCTTACCGAAATATAGGAAATTTGGTATTTAGTCTTTTTTGAGCCTAAAAACTGTCCGTCAGAAATTTGTCGGTATATATCGACGTTTTGAAATAGCCCCCATAGAATGGTGCCTCACATTGTTTTACCGAAATTGCTGAAATTTTCATACACGAAAGGAAACTAATTATTCCATTTAACTTCAATACAACTTGTGGTGGAGGGTATAACAGGTTCGGCCCGGCCGAACTTAACGCCGTTCTTACTTGTTTTGGTAACATAATGGAAAAAAATTTTATCGTAGTAAAATTTTTAGGTTCTTGCAGGTTCAGGAACAGGGGCTGGATTCTTGTTCCATGAATATTTGAAATGAAAAACATTTTCATTATAATTTTTTTCATTTGACATTATTTTCTTTATAAAATTTTTCATTTCACATTTTCATAGAAAGAGAATTGATCCCCAGAGCAATTAATTTTTTACCTAGTTTACAAACTTTAATACTAAATGTTTTTGTGGGTTCAAAAAAATTTGGAAGTTGTGCATCTGGAGTTATGATTTCATTACATCCTTCGATGCAGTCCACACGGAGTTATGAAAAATGCACTCCGTTTGATACATTTTAAAAGCACTCGCTTAAAGATCCCTACAAGCGCAATCCAATTTGTTGATCCCTGTAAAAAATGTCGCAGCCTTTTTTTCCAAATAAAAAAAAAGAATGTCTAAAATTCTAATAATTTGTTACAAAATAAAGAAATGCAAACTAATGTTGTGAACTTTGCGGTAATTCACGAGACGGAAATTAGTTTTGGAGTGGAGTTCATCTCGAAATCTGAACTGGAGTGGGATAAGTGTATAAAAACCCTTTGGATGCACGGAAGCCAGATTTGACGATTTATCGTCATTTTGACGATTTTTACCCAAAAAATTACGATTTTTGGATATTTTGCTAATACGATTATTTATTATGAATTTTAAAATATGAATTTGTAAAGGCCCCCACTTATTTATCAGTCTGTGCCGTCAGTCCGATGAACCCTTTATGTATGTGTGACTGACAAGTGTGTAGCACGAACCATCAGTCAAGTCTAAAAATTTTGAGTTTCTCCTCCAAAAATGAATGAATTCTACGTTTTTTGTGTTCCAACACCAACATTATTTTCTGTTTTTCAAAATTATTTATTGACAATTTGAAAATAAACACAATTCACCCAGACTGATGGGGGTTCATTTTGAAATCAAAACTATTTTGATTTTCATCAGTCTTGAAAAACTCACACATACATTCTCAAAATTTCAAAAATTTACACATACTACCATAAATGCTGGCAGTCAGACTGACTAATGAGTGGGGGCCTTAAGGACTGACCAAATATTCGTAGTTGATTTTAAAAATTAATTGTAAAACCATAATCACATACATACAGCTGTGTTCAAAATAATAGGAGCATGGTTTAATAAGAAAGGCATGGTAGAACAAATACAAGGTAAAGTTAATACTACAACAAATACAACTCGAACAACAACCACAAAGGAATTTGTTTTTGTTTGTAAACCTTAGTGTCAACGTAAATGTAAACAAAACAAGGAAATGTCTATAAATTATTGGAATTTAAAAACTAATAATTTTTCACATTTGATTGAATATTTTGGAAAACATGAATGAAAACTCGTTAGATTTTCAATTTGAATGTTTCCATATCATTCCACTAAATGCATAATTTCTCGCAGAAAGTAGAATACTTGCAAAAATGTTTCGGGTCGCTGGTAATTCATTGAAAAAAGAGAAGATGTTTCAATCATTTGCTTTTGAAAACAAAAAAGCACATGTTTATTAGGGCTTTATTCTTTTCAAGTTTAACAAAATACCACACATATTAACAAATATGGTACCGCCTCTATAAGCGGTGTTTTAGTGTGCGGCATGTCGTTTGGACCTGGAGGAGGTTACATGTCAATGATATGAAGCCGTCTTTATGGGAAATAGTTTTTTTTCTGATGAATAAATTTGTTCTTGAAAAATATATATCCCTAATATACACCGAACATAGAAATAAATACATAAAATGTCGAATGGAATTTGACACTAACACTACAACCCAGTTCAGTCAGCTGGGTATTGCTGCTACCTTTTCTTGTTCTACCATGTAAGAAAGGTTAGCCAAAGCTTTATGTCAATTTAAATTTTTTCATTCGAGTATTCCTAAAACTTCAAAACAATATACACAAACTGTGTATGTGTGTGTGGTGTTTGAATAAAATGCCAAACAATTTTAAAAACAATCGAATTCAATGATTTTTAAAATTATTTTTGGAACATTTGTATGGAAATAATTCGTCAGGTTATCATTGAAACAAACATTTTATCATATCCACAACTTGATTATGCGGAGAAACATTGGTCCTTCATTCATTTTTCGCGGTTTTTATAAAATGCTCAAAATTGGTGTTGTAAACAAACCCACTTGTTGCTTAATTTTGAAGTTTTAGGAATTCAGGAAAAACAAGGGTTCTATAGATTTTTTTCATTTAAATCTACCTCTTTACTTATACCATGAATAGGAGTCATGGTAGAACAAATACAAGGTAAAGTTAATACTACAACAAATACAACTCGAACAACAACCACAAAGGAATTTGTTTTTGTTTGTAAACCTTAGTGTCAACGTAAATGTAAACAAAACAAGGAAATGTCTATAAATTATTGGAATTTAAAAAACTAATAATTTTTCACATTTGATTGAATATTTTGGAAAACATGAATGAAAACTCGTTAGATTTTCAATTTGAATGTTTCCATATCATTCCACTAAATGCATAATTTCTCGCAGAAAGTAGAATACTTGCAAAAATGTTTCGGGTCGCTGGTAATTCATTGAAAAAAGAGAAGATGTTTCAATCATTTGCTTTTGAAAACAAAAAAGCATATGTTTATTAGGGCTTTATTCTTTTCAAGTTTAACAAAATACCACACATATTAACAAATATTGTACCGCCTCTATAAGCGGTGTTTTAGTGTGCGGCATGTCGTTCGGACCTGGAGGAGGTTACATGTCAATGATATGAAGCCGTCTTTATGGGAAATAGTTTTTTTTTTCTGATGAATAAATTTGTTCTTAAAAAATATATATCCCTAATATACATCGAACATAGAAATAAATACATAAAATGTCGAATGGAATTTGACACTAACACTACAACCCAGTTCAGTCAGCTGGGTATTGCTGCTACCTTTTCTTGTTCTACCATGAATAGGAGTGCTCATTCACACCAAGGGAATAGTCGAATAAACATGGCTAAACTTACCCATTTTGGTTTATTTTGAATTTGTTTAACATTGTTGACATCCCAACAGTTAATTCATCAGCAGAAATGTGGTAATCTGTTTTAAATTATTTACTGTTTACACCAACATTATAAATCGCCTTCAAATTTGTTGTTCAAAAAAATAGGAGTGCGGAAGAAAAAGGACAATAAAAATATTTTTAATTGAGTTTTAGCATGGTTTAATAATAAAGGTTAGCCAAAGCTTTATGTCAATTTAAATTTTTTCATTCGAGTATGCCTAAAACTTCAAAACAATATAAACAAACTGTGTATGTGTGTGTGGTGTTTGAATAATATGCCAAACAATTTTAAAAACAATCGAATTCAATGATTTTTAAATTTGTTTTTAGACCATTTGTATGGAAGAAATTGGTAAGATTTGCATCGAAACAAGCAGTTTATCATATTCACAACTCGATTATGTGGAGAAAACTTAACTCTTCATTCATTTTTCGCGGTTTTTATAAAATGCTCAAAAAATGCAGTGTAAACAAACCCACTTGTTGCTTTTATTTTGAAGTTTTAGGAATTCAATTCGTGGTGTCACCTGGGGAACTGCCTTTAACACCCGTTAAAGGTAGTGAGCTAACATGTGCCGCGCGTTCACCCATAAGAACGTTAAAAACTTGGGTTTGGGCGTCGGGTTAGTAACCCTCCCCTAGAAAAAACAGCCTACTATGAAAAAACGAAAGAAAAGAAAAACAAACCCCTCTAAAGTTGACGAACCCCGCAAACGTTTTAAGGACCATGATCTGCGAATCTGCACCAGGAATGTTCGCACTCTTTATAGAGAAGGTGCAGTCTTCGCATTGGCAGACGTACTTGAAAAGTACAAGACCGATATTACTGCCATACAGGAAATACGATGGATTGGGAAAGGCGTCACAACAACACCTAAAGGTGACGCACTGTATTATAGCTGCCATGACGTAAAGCATGAGTTTGGTTGTGGATTCGTAGTTAGTCGGAGACTAAAACATCTTGTATCCAGCTTCACTCCAGTGAATGAAAGACTTGCTGCAATTCGAATAAAAGCTAAATTCTTCAACATTAGCTTTATCTGCGCTCATGCTCCCACTGAAGAAAAGGATGAACAGACCAAAGATATATTTTACGAGCGCTTAGAAGAAACATATGACCGTTGCCCTGCCCATGACATTAAAATCATTCTAGGCGATTTTAATGCCAAAATTGGAAAGGAGAATATCTTTGGCCCAACAGTCGGGAAATTCAGTCTCCACAGTGAAACATCTGACAATGGTATGAGACTGATTGACTTTGCAGCTGCCAAAGACATGGTAGTTAGCAGTACCAGATTTAATCATCTCGATATTCATAAGGGCACCTGGCTGTCTCCAGATCAGAAAACAAGAAACCAAATTGATCATGTTGTGATAGATGGAAGACATTCATCGAGCGTGTTGGATGTACGATCGTTCCGAGGCGCAAACATTGATTCGGACCACTACCTTGTTGCAGCAAAGGTACGCACCCGCTTAAACGTAGCAAACAAAGTACGAACAGACACAACACGAAAGTTAGACATCGGTAAGCTGCAATCACAACAGATAGCCACAGCATATTCCACTCAACTAGCCCAATTGCTTAATCAAAGCCCTCCTCATCCCGATAACATATCAGCGCAATGGCAAAGCATTGCCCACTCCATGCAAACAGCCGCAAAATCCATACTTGGATACCAGAGACCTCCACCAAGGAATCCATGGTATGATGGGGAGTGTCGTGCTGCCACCGAAGAGAAAAATGCGGCATATAAGGCTACTTTACAATCCGTAGCAACGCGTAGCGCACGAGAGAGATACAGGGAGAAAAGGAGAGAGGAGAAACGTCTTTTCCGCAGGAAAAAGAGAGAGATGGAAAAGCGGGAGTGTGAAAAAATCGAGATGTACAGGAGCCAGAATGAAGTCCGAAAATTCTACCAAAGAGTCAAGCATCAAACTGATGGCTTTGGTACAGGCACATCCTCCTGTAGAGACCAGCAAGGTAATTTGGTAACTGATACAGATAGTGTACTCAGGATATGGAAAGAACATTTTTCAAATCTGTTGGTATCCAATAGCAGCGAAGACGACGAAGATACCACAGTCCCAATCCCAGAAGATGGTATTGAATGTATACCGCCCAGCCAAGATGAGGTAAAGACAGCAATAAATCGGCTGAAGAATAATAAGGCAGCAGGGGCCGATGGCTTACCAGCCGAGCTGTTCAAAACCGGAGGCGACACGCTGATAAGGTGTATTCATCAGCTAGTTAGCACCATCTGGCAGGAAGAACGAGTACCCGACGATTGGAACCTGAGTATCCTGTGCCCCGTCCACAAGAAGGGAGATAAGACTGTATGCTCTAACTATAGGGGCATAAGTCTACTCCCTATTGCCTACAAGAGTGTGTCAGGTATATTGTGCGAACGACTAAAGCCAATGGTCAACGAGATTATTGGACCATACCAATGCGGCTTTAGACCTGGCAAGTCCACCATTGACCAGATATTTACCCTGCGGCAAATCCTGGAGAAGACCCAAGAGATGCAGATCGACACCTACCACCTTTTTGTCGATTATAAAGCAGCCTTCGACAGTCCGCTGCGCTCAAAGGTATTCCAAGCCATGTCTGAATTTGGTATTCCCGCAAAGCTCATCCGGCTTTGTAAAATGACTTTAACTGACACGAGGTCCTCAGTTAAAATAGGAAAGAACCTCTCCGAAGAGTTTGGTACCAAAAGAGGTTTCAGACAAGGAGACAGCCTTTCGTGTGACCTCTTCAACATCCTGCTAGAAAAGGTTATACGAGAGGCAAACGTCAAAAGAAGTGGCACAATCTACACCAACAGTCACATGTTACTTGCTTATGCTGATGATATAGACATCATGGGTCGATCAGTAAAAGAAGTAACTGATACCTTTATAAAGGTCGAAGGAGAATCTGCTAAAGTGGGTCTGGCGGTAAACGGTGAGAAGACCAAGTTGATGGTGTCGACGCGCAATGCGTCCATTGAGCTCGGACCGACTGTGGATGTTGGTTCCTATAATATTGAGGTAGTAAAAGACTTCGTCTACCTCGGCACCTCCGTCAACACAACAAACGACATCAGTTGTGAAATAAAAAGAAGAATTGTATTGGCCAACAGATGCTACTTTGGATTAAGTAAGCAGTTTAAAAACAAAGCCACATCTCGTCAAACAAAAATAACGCTCTACAAAACACTGATACTACCCGTGCTGATGTATGGCTCCGAAGCCTGGGTACTTGCGCAAGCAGACATGGCAGTGCTTGGTGTGTTTGAGAGAAAAATTCTTCGAAAGATCTATGGACCAATCTGCGTTGACGGTGAATATCGACGTCGCATGAACCACGAGCTGTATCTGCTATACAACGACATGAACGAGTTAAACGTATCGAGATGCAGCGATTGCGTTGGCTAGGCCATATCATAAGAATGAGCGATGATGAACCCGCTAAAAAGGCGTATGAATACATGCCACATGGCGGTGCACGCAGAATTGGCAGGCCAAGGAATAGATGGCGCAAACAAGTGGATGATGAGATGACAAGGCGCGGTATTCCAGTGTGCAAAGCAACAAATAGAGAGGAATGGAGATCTCTTCTTAGTTCGGCCTATAGAACAAATGTTCTGTAATGGGCCAGCTAAGTAAGTCCCAATTTACATTAGGCGAGTTTACTTGCGGCAATTGTCAGTTTGTGGGTGAGAGAGGGTGTTGAGAGGCAAAGGGTTACCATATACCTCACCTCTCTCTCCATCAAACTGACAATTGCCGCAAGTAAACTCGCCTAATGTAAATTGGGACTAAGTAAGTAAGGAATTCAAGAAAAACAAGGGTTCTATAGATTTTTTTCATTTAAATCTACCTCTTTACTTATACCATGAGTTTTAGATCAAAAGTGTCTATATTTTAGTTGACAGTAGTGAATCCAATAGATTTTATGAGATTTGATGGCTGTTGGAAAACAAAAGTTCTTTGGGAGGTAGCCTAAAAACAGGTGATTGTCCTTGCAGCGATTTTTTCCATAAATTGAGCACTTATTGGGTAACTCAATGGATTTTGTAGACAGAACTTTAGTGATTAGAGTTTTTTTATGCTCTGACTGTTATCTCGAACAATATATAATGATCGGTATCCCAGAAATTTGTGTATTTTGATCCTTGAGCCAAGTTAAAGCCAGTTTCCGTTACCTCTTTACGTAAGGATCGGCTAAAAAAAAAAGCGTATCTATAAGGCATTAATTTCTCAACCAAGTGATGTTTTGAGGTCCTTAGCATCTTAACTGCACGCAGAATTCATTATATGGTTAATTTTTGAATAATTGGATGACTGGCACATATGAGATATTTTTCAAAACGCTTTGTTGAGAAGGAAACTTTAAATACAAACTTTTGAAGTTGGCCTAAGATTATTTTTATTAGGTTTTGCATCGTATAATAAACAGTTTTCTAATGAAAATAACCTAAATGAAGTATTTTTGAATGAAAAACGTAAGCTTATATTGAAAAATATATTACGGCGTATACCAACCTTAGTGCAATCCCAGCCTGCCTATCACTAAATGGTTCAAAGTACATTTCAACCGTTCACGTTTTAAACATTTTTTGAATAGAAGCGAAACTGATTGCATATACAAGGTTGGCATCCTAAAGACTTTTAAATGTTATTTGGTTAGGGGAATAAATTCCTTATAGATACGATTTTTTGGACGATCCTTGCCTTAAGGGCTAATGTAAACTGTCCTTAAACTTGGCTCAAGGATCAAAATACATAAATTTATGGGATACCAATCATTATATATTGTTAGAGCTAACATCCACAGCATCAAACAAATCTAATCGTTAAAGCTTTTGTCTACAAAATCCATTGAGTTGCCCAATAAGTGCTCAATTTATGGAAACAATTTCTGCAAGGACAATCGCCTGTTTCTTGGCTACCTCCAAAGGACTTTTGTTTTCAAACAGCAATCAAATCTCATAAAATCTATTGGATTTACTACTGTTAACTAAAATATTGACAATTTTGATCCTAAACTCAACTAAAGCTATTTTTATCGTCCTTTTTCTTCCACACTCCTATTTTTTTGAACAAAAACTTTAAACACGATTTATAATGTTGGTGTAAACAGTAAATAATTTAAAACAGATTGCCACATTTCTGCTGATGAATTAACTGTTGGGATGTCAACAATGTTAAACAAATTCAAAATAAACCAAAATGGGTAAGTTTAACCATATTTTTTGACAATTTTCTTTTTTTGTATGGGCGCTCCTATTATTTTGAACGCAACTGTACATATGTTTGGGTGTATATGCAAAGGCATTTTTAACAAGAACCAAACTGAATTCAATGGACACAAGCAGGTGACGATATATATAATTGCACTGCTCCAAAATCTGCAAAAATCTCCTATTTTTTTTGGCAAATTTATAAAAGATCAAAAAGTCGAGATTTCAACAATAGTAGATTCTGTTCTTTGCAATTAACTGCGATAAATTTATATCGAGCTTTGTGCAGAAATTTTAAACGTTTAATGGATTTGATTTTTAAAACAGTTTTATTGATTTCTTGACATCCTTAACGAATTTTCACATTTTGTCAACAAGAAGGAAAAGTGAAAATTGGATTAAGAATTTCGTGAACTAAAGCTTTTGGAGGACACGTTTGAAAATATTGAAACGGAGTTATTTCGCATATATTTTTTCAATAAGACTAAAAAGTTTACCCGGCGTTTACAAATGCCAGTATTGGCAAGACAATAGCAAAAATACAAACCTTTTTCATAAATACATTTGTAAATTTTTAAATATGTATAGAGAAAATTATGAATGTATTGGTGAAAATGGTTTGTAACTTTACTATTGTCTTGCCAATGCTGTCTGTGTGTAAACGCCCAGTAAAAGAAGATAATGGTAGGTATTACCACATTCGTCAGCAAATGTTAAACGTGTTTTCAGCCAAGTAGATCTTCACAAAACGAAATATGCATCGAAATTCTCTTTACACGATATGTTTTTTACATATGAAATGTCACCTTGCATACACATTTTAAATGGGAGAGGTGACAACTCATATGTAAAAAACATATCGTGTAAAGTACCCATAAGGATTCAATGTTGGTATACTTAACAAAACAAATTGCTTGACATATTGATTAAACACGACATGTTAAGAATGTTAATTTAAAAAATTTATTTACAAAATCGTTTAATTAATCATTTAATTTAATACTGATTTGAAGTAAAAACATGTTTACTAACTTAAATAACCAATTTATGTTTATATTAATTGAAAATATATTTAAATATAACTAAATGTTCCCATTTTAATTTTTGACGATTTTATACAATAGAATTGATGATTTTAATTTTAAAAATTTTCATTTTGACGATTTTCCATAATAATAATCTGACAGTCCTGGTCACGATTAAATTTAATGGAGAGTTTTTATAATTTATGTTAGTGTAATAAAGTTCTCAATATTCTTGTTTTACACAAATAATAAATGAATTTTATTTATTTTGGGATACTTTGCAATGGCTTGCATTTTTATAGCATCTTTGGACTGCATTTAAACTCAATCCAAAACACTGCGTCCAATGCAGTGATTTGGATCTAAAATGAACTGCATCCCAGCTTTGTGCTGTGGAAGCAAAATGGGGTGCATCCGAGCTGCGCGCTCTCTTGTAAAATTTATAAGTGAATTCATAAAAAAGATGTACTTCAACGGCACTTGTACTGATTAAACTGCATCCACGGATGCATATTTACAAGTTTATTATTAAGTCGGATAATCTTCTTCCTCCGCCCAAAATAATACGCTATCCATTTCAGCGAATTCACAGACGGCATCAGACCTTGCTTTAATATATTTAATGGCCCGGAGGGTTGCCTGTCCTTTGCATCGTTTTCGGAATTTGGAGAAAAACAGCTCAATTGTTCCATGGGTTGTAAAATTCAGTAATTTGGTGTTATGCCTTCGTAATAACACCTCTAAACCTCGCAGGCTTCTTAAACACATTTCTTTGTCCGGCCATTCAAATAGGCTTAAATAAGCGTACACTCTACTTAATGTGCGTTTCTTCTCTTCCCAAGTGGAACCTTCATCCTCGGCGAATAATTTGAGGAATGGTATCATAGCCTCTATAAACTTCCTGGTGGGTCGCAGGGTTGTGTCTTGTTGTCCTCGTTCTTCTTCCAGACGTCGCACATGTGCAAGAGCATTTGCATTAAAGGCCTCGATGAAATGTTCCAATTTAAAACGATTGTACTCGTATTTACATTCTAGATTGTACAAATGCTTTATAAAATCTTTGATGTGAAGCGGACGCATCATTTCCCCTTCATATGTTATATTAACACCCACGAATGCCCGAAATACGCTGTACAAAATGTGCACTAGGTCCACGCACCAAATAATGTCGCGTTGTTGGTCAATGTAACCTTTTGGTAATGCAACTTCAGACAGAAGTGCTAAGTGTTCGGATGCCGCATCGCACACATTAAGGACAATCGTTACTCCTATCCTATGCGCTGTATCATATACAATATGAATACATCTTCGAATTTCTTCTGTAGTATACACTTCTCTTGTCAAAATTCCGACTAGTAATTCCCAGTTGCCGTACACTCCAGATAATAAGAAGGCGTATCCTTTTTTTATTACATCGTCATCCAGTTGTACGGCACCAAAGCTGTGTACGCACAGTTTTTCGGCGTTTGATTTTCTATTAAAAACTTCAACAAGCTTTGTTGTTGTTGTTTCTAGGAAACCCATTTCGCATTGTGGGTACACGCCTTGCTCAACGCATTCTATGTCGGGTGTCTTGAAGTCCATATGTTTTCTTCTTTCCATAACATATCCGGTCCTGGATCCCAAAACCTTCAGTGCCAAAGCTTTTTTTGCGTCATCGTTGAATGGCGGCGTGATGTTTTCTAAAGATAACTCGTAGCTGATTTTCTGAATGCTCATTTTCACTAAATTCTTGAAATACTAATGTAAGATGAGAAGAGATCAGACAACGAAGCGAATCGATTTTTTCGGCGGCGGCGGCTCATCACATGTAAGCCCGGCGGCGGCGCATTGCCAATGTTGTTGGCGGCTGAATTTCGGCGTGTTATGAATATGAATCAAAAACCAAATATGTCATTAATACTACGTTTACATTTACGAAATCCACTCGATTTCAACTGTCAATTCCATTGCTCAAACGTCAAATGAAATCCAATCGATTTCAGACGAGTTTTCATTTGACGTATACACAAAGGAATTGACAGATGAAATCGAGTGGATTTCGTAAATGTAAACATAGTATAAGATGGCACAATAATTCAGGTACAGCGGCAAAAACAGCTGGTTATCACACTAGTTGTCAAAATTGATTATTGTGAATAAAAACACATACAAAATGTAAACAAGCTAATCACAATAATACATTATTGTGACCAAATTTGACGTTTGGTATGATTTGATGCAAGATCTATTTAACAGGTCACGTAAGGCCATGTTTATATTATAGCGTTTTGCAGGGTTAACCTTCCTTATAAGGATTTGTTTGACGTATATGTAATGGAATTGACATTTAAAACCCAGTGTGTTTTCTTAAATCTGGTTATATATAAACGTACTATTAGTAGCACAAATACAACTCTGGTTTTGCCAAAAATTCTTCAATATGTCAAAACGTTTGTTTACGTTTTCATACAATTAATTCACAATAACAAAAAATTTGACAGATTGAAACCAATCATCTGGTCATTTTACGCCACCTTATTATTTCATCATGGATTTGATGTAACACCTTCTTATTCCACCATGGTCATTAATAACAAGATAGGTGACAGATTATGGAAAAATGAAAAATATTGGTCTGTTCCAGAACTCCAAGAATCTACTAATTTTTACTATTTTTTTCCGATAACATAAAGGAAAAAATCTTATCGTAGGAATTTTTAGAGAATATTTTTCCAATAACCACTACCTCTGGACTCGATCGAATCGAATCACGTAATTAGGCCTCTGTATACACAAATATTATGCCTGTTCCAGAACCTGCTAGAATCTATAAATAGAAATACATAAAAATATATTGAAAATAGTACAATTTTCAGAATTATTGGAAAATATGAATGAAAATGGTATGGTGGTATGACAACAGCTGTTCGAATAAAATCATTTTATAAAAAAATATTTTTGTTGTAATTTCCCCAATTTGTTATCTTTTTCCTCTATAAAAGCAAAGATGTCAATATTATAAGATAGGAAAAGTCAATTGTGAAAAATTAACTGTAGAGGGAGTTAACCTCTGTTGCTACGACATCATAGCAACATTCTGTTAAACGAAAACTGTTACTCATTGGAATATTGACAAGAAAAACATTAAAACTTAAGTTTGACGGCATTCGCTTTTGATTTTTTCATTGAATAAACAATAAAAAAGTAAAGAAATAAATTTCAGCCACGAAACACAACGTTAATGTTTTCTGCCGCGAGAAATGGGTATCAAAAACGATTAGCATTGCTGTTATCAATTCCAGTAAGTTGTGTAGCCATCTGTAACCAAAATGTGGAACTATTAGCATATGTTTTTGGAAAATGCATTTGTTCGGGTCTTTATTGCTTTACGTCTTTGACAAAAGTTTTCATTTCACATTTTCATAGAAACAGAATTGAGCCCCTGGGTAATACCCCGTTTATATATAACCGGATTTAACAAACCGACTGGGATTTAAATGTCAATTCCACTGCTTATACATATTTCAAACAAATCCTTATAAAGAAGGTTAACCCTGCAAAAAGCTCTAATATAAGCAGCATATAATTGTGCCATGGGTTTAATAAAATATAAAACATACATTCAAAGGAAAGGCTATATAAGACACAACATGCAAGATGTAAAAATTACTCAAGGGAGACCCTGAAAAAGGCACTCAAAGACTGCATATTACTGTTCGGGAAACCAGTTTTTCGTATTTCTGCAGAATATGGCAATCCAAATGAGACTATAAAGGCCTGGGCACATAAGCAGCCTTGCCTGATTGCCTTGCATTCCTGCTTCATTTCTGACATAACAAAAATAAAAGGATAAAGGCCTTGGTACATAAGCTGCCTCGCCTGCTTACCTTGCTTGCTTCTGATAAAAGAATAAAAAAGAAAAGGGCAACCCAGTTCGAAATTTGCTCGGCCTTCTTTATTCTTTTATTTTTATCATGTCATATATGAAGCAAGAAAGCAAGGCAATCAGGCAAGGCAGCTTATGTACCCAGGCCTTATAGAAGGCCGAGCAAATTTGGAACTTTGCCCTTTTCTTTTTTATTCTTTTATCAGAAGAAAGTAAGCAGGCGAGGCAGCATATGTACCTAGGCCTTAATCTATTATTTGAAAAAAGTTCCTACAAAGGTACAAAAAAAAAAAAAGAGACAGGAGGAAGACAGCAAAAGACACCAAAGCCAAAAAGCAGTACCACACACCATGAATAGGAGCTTATGCTAAGTTTACATTTACGAAATCCACTTGATTTCAACTGTCAATTCCATAGCTCAAACGTCAAATGAAATCTCATCTGGATTTTATTTGACGTTTAACCCAGATATGCCCAGCGTCCTATATATAGGACACACAAAATTCTTGCTAATTTGATATGTTATGTTTATTAAAGTACCGTTTATTTTGGTGATATACTCAGTACACATCTGTAGCTCTTGGGATATTATGTGATTCCATTATTTTGAGCTACTATTTTTGAGTTTTGAGGTCTAGTTCATCGAAGTTGCCACCGATCGCTTAGTTTTTACAATGATTTGCGTTATGACCGATTTATTATTGGGTAATTTTATAACGAAAACATACACGATGTGGAGCCTACTACGAAAAAGCGTTAACTAGATGCCGAAAAGGTGTCTTTGGACTATATGTCAAATGTTTTGTGTCATAACTCCCAGTTATATGATAAAACCCTGTGTCCAAAAGAGGCCTCAAAAACCACTTTTTTCAAAAAATTTTTAAAAAACATATGAACATACTGCTATTATTTCGCATTTGCTTCTAAAATAATATAAAAATACTTTTAAAATGATCACGATCAAGCAATGAGCATATCTGGGTTAACATATGGATTTGACAGTTGAAATCGAGTGGATTTGATAAAACGACTATTGAATATTGATGCAGATAACTAACGATATTCACAAACAAAAATTATAGACTGAAATGTTTTATTGAACGAAAAAGAGCCAAAGAACGAAGTGAAAGATCCGGATCTTTTTGGTGAACGGAATGAAAAAGATCGATCCGCTCAACGAACGAGATTGCCCAACATTATCCATAGCTCAAACGTCAAATGAAATCACATCTGAAATCCATTGGATTTCATTTGACATTTATACTATGTTTACATTGACGAAATCCACTCGATTTGAACTGTCAATTCCATTGCTCAAATTGTTATTGATGTAACACTTTCTTATTTCACCACGATTAATGTATATATTTAATTTAAGAATTTAAGAATTTTTCATTTTTCTTGATATTCCCTTTTTGCCATCACCGTTTAGTACCACTCACAATAGTCAATTGTCGACATACAACTCTGATTTTTGGCGAATTGATTTTGCGGCGAAACCAAAATGGAGTCAAAAATTAATAATGGCGACGGAAAAGACGTCTTGTAAATATTAAACAAGAAAAAAGTGTTTTTAAAGTGAAAATTAATAAATATTTCGTGTAAAATCCAACGAAATAACAATTTCTCTGAATGCCCTATAAATAAAATACATGGATGTTCAAGGGTATTCACTAAAAAACATAAAAATTACGGCGGCAAAAGTTTTTCTTGTCTTTTCGTGGTAAATTTTTGGGTAGTAGAAAGAAAGAGAAAAATGTAAGAAACGTCGATAATAAAAAGAATAAAGACCACAAAAACGAAAGAAATCAAATCTCAAGTAATTACAGCAAGAAAAAAGATTGCAATACACAAATGTTGGCGAAAAGAATATACAGTTTATAAAGAAAAAATGGTAAAGAATATAAGTTTACAGTGAAAAGAACGTTTTTTCTTCGCAATAAAAAGAATTAACAAAAAAATAAAACAGAAACGGTATGAATGGTCGGTCGTCGGTTCAATCGGTCTCAGCCGCAAGAAGGAGGAATGAAACGAGTGTTTTGCTGTATGAGTGAGTGTGTGTGTTTTTGATGATGTTGTTAACTATTCGCTTGCTGCTTGGTCCGTCTCCGTCTCCTCGAATATCGTGTGTAGTGTTGTTGTTATATGGAAGTGAGTGTGTAAGGAAAATCATCGGAAGAGAGAAGGTGGCTCTGACGGCCAGTACTTCACTTGCGATGTGAGTGATTGAATTGTGATTGGCCAAGAGGAGGGCTAGCAAAAATAAAACCAAAGAAAAAGAAATAAGCAATTGTAGTAATAAACCGAAAACAATATTGCCCTCCATGCATGCAAATGTATAAAAAATCTTTTAATTTATCATCAGCATCGTCGTTCGTCATTACTACACTATGCACATGTGTGTGTATGTGACGTTGTGTCATGTTTTTTGTTGTTATTTGTGCTGCACAAAGTCAAAGTGAAAACAAAAAATCTCGCAGAGAGAGCATTGAACAAAAAGAAAAATACCAAAAATTGTTCATATGTATTTGTTGTTAACAAAAAAACTAATGGCGGGAATTTGTAAGATGGTTACAATAAAGAAAAAAGTTTCTACTTTTACTTAACCAATTGCCGATTTCATTAATCATCGTCGTCACCACTATCGTCATCGTCATATGTTAGTTAAGAGCCTGAGGAGGAACTAATTTACATTTGTTGTTTACACTTGCAAATTGTGAGAAAAATTGCATCGATTTTTTCCATATTTACAAGAAAATTCCATTTAGTTTACGGCGAAAATCGCACATTTCATTAAGAAAAAAAAAATGTAAAACTAAGAAGAAGAAAACAGATTACCTTTCTCTGTTCGTATAGTGTGTGCACCTAATGAATATATTTACATCTCCTGAGAATTGTCCTAATGTGTGACCGTGTGTGTGCGAGTGTGATTGACGGAGGAGGAGAAGGCATCACAGTGCTGATCAATATAGTGTAATTGTCATTAGTGTTGTTATTGTTGCTGTTGCCGTTGTTGCATGTGTAAAGCAGAGGGGAGCGAAATGGGAAAGGTTTAATAACCGTTGATTAAACATGTGTTGGAACATAATTAGTGTGAGAGAAGAAAATAAATAATAATTGTCATTTTCCAATTGATAATCAGTAATCGTTTTTAATTGCGAAATTCCTTAAATTTTGTACTGATCTTGGTATATTTCGTGTTCCCCACTTAAGACATTTATTATGCTTCTTCTTCTTTTGGTTTTTCATCTTCTCCCCCGTCTCACATCATGTTCTTCAATAAAAAGAATTAATGTGATTTGTGGCGAAATCAACACAAGAATGACGGCGAAGTGTTAAATGCAAAATAATAAGAAGAAGAGTGCATTGTGTGAATGTTTTTGTCTATTGTGAATTGTTCACAAAATTAACAAATGTAATAGTTTTTAAACACTTATTGGCAAAAATTGCAATATAATCCATCCACACACAGAAGTTCATGTCGTGCAACAATAACAATAGCAACAATTTGTTTATATGCAGTTTATTTCACTAAAACAAACACAAAAAATTTGACACAACCAACACTATTGTGAATGAGATATTGACACTAGTGCAAAGATTTTCGTTTGTGGTACAAAATATACACACAAAATCATTTGTGGGAATGGACAACGGCGGACGACGAACGGTGGCGGCGTTGAATAATATTAGTGCACAGAACAAGAAGGCGGAAATTGCAAAGCAAAAAGAGCAAAGAAAAACGAAACGACACACACAAGAAACAATAGAAAAGAAAGTCTGTTTAACAAAATACAACAATTAAGAAAACGTAAAAATACAAATTGTCTAACTAACCATTCTTCTGCCACGACAAATTGTCTGTAATTTTTCTTCTAGGAAAAGCAGCTAAAAATTATAAAATTTTCCAAAAGGAATTGCAATGCCTTGTACGAAGTGAACATTTTTTTGATGTCTTAAACACATAAATATTATTAGAATCTGAAGCACACGCCTTTGCGCACAATTGCACCGTCAAATGAAACAACCACCTTACAGCAGTAGAAACAGCAGCAGAAGCAAATCGCATCAATAATCAACCAACCAACAAACTAACCCGTCAAAAGTAATTTTAATTCCACAGTAAAAAAAAACTGAAAATACTCCAATACAAAGTATTCATATCTGTGGTAATACCAACATTGGAATTTAACATACTCACAAAGACTTTGTAGCTTTTTTTTTGTCAATGCCGTGTGTGCGGGTGCATAGCATTGAACTCTCCCCCCATATTGACTCCCTCCCTCCTGCTAATCTCAACGACTTGATGATATTGATGTTGACCCAATCTTCTTCTATAAATATGTAGTAAGTATCTTAATATCCATTTTACACCTATACAGCTCTACAAAATTCACTTTTCTTTACATTGTTTCAGGACTTAAGCAATATTTAATTCTAAACTAATCATCATCAACAACAATTTATATATCACAAGAAGAAAAATATAAAACAACAAAAACTAAAATCTAGAAGAAGAAGCATCACAGGAGTTGGAGTGGAGTATTACTAACTGACCAACTTTTCTAAACTCACACAACAAAACAACGGCAAATATTGCTTAGTGGTACTTCTTTGCTTACGAAAAAAGCAAAAAATCCCAGAAGACGAAACAAAAGAAAAATAATTTCAATTAATAAAGGAAACAACGAAGAAGCCACAATACATGTGTTTGCCGCTGTTTAAATCACTGGAATTATGTCACAAAGAGGTAAACGCGGCAATCATTTGCATCATCCAAGACTTGATGTTGAACCACAGCCACCACCCACAAAAAGACGTAAAGGGCGGCCACCCAATAGCGGTGGCGGTGGTGTTGTGGCTGGCAGTAGTGGCAGCAATGTCGGCGGGGGCGGCAGTGGTGGAGGACCTGGTGGTCCCGGTCTTATCCCCAACTATAATCCTGCCTTCGGCGCTGGTGCCAGTACCAGCTGTAATAGCGCATTAATATCAAGCAATACAACATCAAATGTCACACAAATTGATACCGACAATCCAGCAACAGCAGCAGCAACACAAGCTTCAACAACATCCGCATCTGGAGCAGCAGGCGGTGTTGATGACTTAGCCATGTGTTCCACAAGCTCTAAAGCAATGGGCAGTTGTTCATCATCGGCAGCAGCATGGCAGGCAAGATCGGTGTCTGACATCAAAATGTCTAGTATATATAATCGAAGTTCAACGGAAGCACCAGCAGAGCTTTATCGGTAAGATTTTCTAAACTAGAAATATATATTTTTCAATTTTCTAATGGTTCTTTTCAATTTACAGCAAGGATCTCATAAGCGCAATGAAATTACCAGATTCTGAACAACTGGCTAATTATGAATATCTAGTGGTTACCGATCAATGGAAACAAGAATGGGAACGTGGTGTACAAGTACCAGTTAATCCCGATTCCTTGCCTGAACCATATGTTGAAGTATTGACTGAACCCATAGTGCCACCCGCTCATGACTTTAAACTGTAAGTAAATATTTCTTTCTGTGAATTACCTAATTGCATTTTTTCACGGAGATGGGTCTTAAAAGGAGAACAGGTGGGAATGGTGAAATGGGTCTTTGCAGACGAGTGGCATTCTTTGTGGAGGACCAAAGAGACGTAAGGGTGTCTTTTATGGACTAAGAGAAGGAAAGTCTCATAGATGAGCGGAGTGATTTTATATAGATGAGCAGGAGGATGTCGCTACAGTGATGAAAGAAAGGGAGACTTTTAAAAAGAAGTAGATGGGAGTTTTTAAAAACCACACAAAAGCAAGCCTTTTTAGACGAAGATAAGGTAGTCCTTATGTGTGTACAGAAGGCGGTATTTTTAACAAGAATGTTGGAATCTTTATAGAAGAGCAAAGAAGAGTTTTTATAGAGGATGAGAGAGGTTATTTATAGAATAGCAAAATGAAGTCTTTATTGGTGAACAGAGGAGTGGTAGAATATAAAGGAGGCTGTTTCCGTAGGCCACAAAAATGTCTTAATCGATGAGCAGGAAGGAGTCTTTATATAAAGAGATGAAACTTTATAGGTGAGCAGAAGGGAGTATTTATACGCGAGATGGAGTCCAGGAAGACGAGACGATAAGGAAATCTTCATAGACGAGTACATGGGGTCTTTAGAGATAAGCAGAGTGAGTGCAGACAAGCAGAGATAATCTTTATAGACCAATAAAGTCCTTATAGAGCGACAGAAGAGATTTTATGGATAGACAAAATACAGTATTTTTATTCCATGCATTTGGGACCTTTTAGAAAAGACCACAAGGTAGTGACAACTGGAAGGGAATTTTTAGAACCAATCAATAAAGAGTCTGCATGGACAACCATAACAAAGGTTTTATTTGTCAAGAAGAAGTATACTAAGTAAGCCATTACAAGTTTACCCTTATAGGGAAAAGTATTTGAAGACCAGAATAGAAATGGCCGTTTAACAAAATAAAGGCATTTGTACCACATTTGAAATTGAAAGGTTTTTGAGCAGAGAGAGCTAATGCATTAATTAGACCATTTAGATTCCAAAGTTTGACCTCTTGAGTTTTAATTTACAAGCGTTCTATATGCACTAGCACCCATATAACCTTTCATACAGTTCCGTAACATGTCTCTAAGCAACCAATTAGCAAAAATAATTTTTATATCCTCTACTCTTAGTCCAAAAAACCGCTTCCTGCGCATAACAAAAGACGACAACTACTCACCAGAACTACATTGTCTAACAAATGTGGTTGCTTTAGCTGAAAATTCCTGCGCCTATGACATTGATCAAGTCGATGAGTCGTGGCTTAAATTATACAATGCCGATCGTGCACAATATGGTGCTCCCTTTGCCATAAGTGAAACTCAATTTGAGCGTGTTATCGAAGAACTGGAGGTAAGAATGAAGCCGCCTAAATTAATTTAGCTATGCTAACCTATGTTTGTTCTCTCTCGCTCTATTTCCCTTTTAGGTACGATGTTGGGAACAAATTCAGGTTATATTGAAAAATGAAGAAGGTTTGGGTATTGAATATGATGAAAATGTCATATGTGATGTTTGTCGATCTCCTGATTCGGAGGAAGCTAATGAAATGGTTTTCTGTGATAACTGCAATATTTGTGTGCATCAGGCTTGTTATGGCATTACAGCCATACCATCGGGTGAGTAGTGAGCCCTAATGGAAATGCTAAATTTGTTTTAATATTTCTCCCTTCCGCTTTTTGTCGTGGTAATGTCCGTTTTTTAGGTCAATGGCTTTGTCGAACATGTTCGATGGGCATTAAACCGGACTGTGTACTCTGTCCGAACAAAGGAGGTGCAATGAAATCAACGAAATCGGGCAAACATTGGGCTCATGTTTCATGTGCCCTTTGGATACCAGAAGTCAGTATTGGGTGTGTTGATCGTATGGAACCCATAACGAAAATATCCAGCATTCCACAAAGTAGATGGTCTTTGGTATGTGTTCTGTGTCGAGGGCGGGTCGGCGCATGTATACAATGTTCCGTAAAGACATGTAAGACCGCCTATCATGTAACGTGTGCTTTTCAACATGGTCTGGAAATGCGGGCCATCATTGAGGAGGGTAACGCTGAAGATGGAGTAAAATTGCGTTCATATTGTCACAAACATAGCGTCAGCAAGGGCAAAAAGGAGGCGAACAAAGGCAGTTCGAGTAGTGGAAACTGCAAGAACAAAATGGGCAATAGCAATGGTGGTTCGGGTACCGAAGATGATGATTGCAGGCGACGTAAGAGTCGTAAATCGGATATGACCTCAGAGGAACGCAATCAGGTGCGAGCAAGAAGATTACAGGTAAGTTCAAACAATAGGCTAAAGACGATAACAAAATCTTCATCATATGGTTCTTTTTGTGGAAACTTTGCAGGAGGTTGAATCGGAATTTGATAAACATGTCAATATAAAGGATATCAGTTGTCATCTTTTCGATGTAGATGACGAGGCCATTGAGGCCATCTACAATTACTGGAAATTAAAGAGAAAATCTCGAAATAATCGTGCCCTTATACCACCAAAATCGGAAGATGTTGAAATGATTGCCCGCAAACAGGAACAACAAGATATCGAAAATCACAAATTGGTGGTCCATCTGCGGCAAGATTTGGAGCGTGTACGTAACTTGTGCTATATGGTTAGTAGGCGTGAGAAGTTATCACGCTCTCTTTTCAAGCTACGCGAACAAGTTTTCTATAAACAAATCTCAGTGTTGACTGAGGATACACAACGGGCACGGGATTCAAACGAGCCCAGTGATGAACAATTTAAGAATGCCGTCATTTATGCAAATGATGGACCCACGCTTTATGATCGCTTCTATTCGTCCGGTGATCGCAACAAACACCCGAATACACAGTACCAAAGTTTAGAATATATTCTGGAAAAACTACTCGGCAATAACACTAAGCATGGACCAAAAAGTTCGAACAAAACGACGACGACGCAGCACAGTAGTAGAGCTTCCACTTCGCCAACAAAGCGATTAAACAAGTCATCATCTTCAGGTGCAGGTACCTCAGGAACAACAGCAACTTCTACACAACAAAATTCCTCTTCTGCAGCGGCATCAACAACAAAGTCGCCTGCAAATAAAAAAGTTAACAATGGTGCTGTGTCGGTGGGAGGTGCTAAAGCCTCAACATCATCTGCAAATATTTCAGGATCTGCAGAGAAAGCCGCTGTTGGCGCAAGTAGCAGGCGACGCAGTTCAACAGGTCTTGACAAAAACACAAAACCAGCAGGGTCAAACGCCACAACTGGAGGTACCACTACCAGGCCTCGTGTCAGCAATACCAAAACACCACCCAAATCTGGAAAACAAAGAGCTTCCAAAAGTTCAGATGAGAGTTCCAGTTCATCGGGTAGTTCATCCTCAGACGACGATGATGACTCATCCTCCGACAATGGCTCATCATCGGGCAGTGGTAGTTCTTCAGGTTCCGAAAGTGCTACAAGTTCCACGGAATCGGCAACATCATCGTCATCAAGCTGTGATGAAAAATCACCCCGGGCTGCTGGCAAATCATCAGCACCAAAGAAAGTGCAGCAAAACAAACGTGAAAGTTATTCTCGCTCACTAGAAATGCGTGCAAAACAAAGAAGAAAGAGCACGGCAGCTACTGAAACAGTGTCGCAAGTTGAAACTAACGAAAAGAAATCAGCCAGTGCTGTTGAAGCTGCAACAACGGTGACATCTGTAAAGCCAACCCGCAGTAGTGAAGTTAAAAACTCTTCTGATGTTGCAACTGTGCTCTCCAGTTCCAGCGATATTGATAATGAAGCTGAAACAGCCAAGAAAAATAAATCATCGGCATCGTCAGTACCTGTCAACAACAAATCCCAACAACAATCAAAGAACAACCAAACTGGGGCATCGTCATCTTCATCTGCGCTTAACAACAAGACAACAACGTCAAGTCGAACAACAAAGAAGGAGGAAGACGACGACGGTAACTCATCATCCTCATCGTCTTCAAGCACATCGTCTTCAAGTGATGAAAGTTTAGAACTGATACCCGCTAAAAAGAATAGAAAAGCATTACCGGTAGAAGCCAATGTCAATGCTACAAACGAAGGCGGACAACAGCAAAAATCCAGGAATGCTGCTGGTAACCGTAAAGTCATTGAGCAAATCTACTCAGATTCCGATGACAGTTCTTTGGAGTCTTCGGACAATAAAGACAAGGAAGAGGAACGCACAGCCGAAAGCAATGTAAGCGATTCACAGAATCAGCAAACGATACGAACGAAAGCGGCCATGAAGGAGTTTACACTGCACCAGCAACAAACATGTGGTAAAATACAAAAAGACAGCAGCATCTCTTCCGCCACGTCGAAATCTCTATCAAAGAGCACCACATCAATTGCGTCCAAAGCAAAGGACAAGGGAGATAAAACCACATCAGTGGATAGTAACAAGCGAAATAGCACCTCTTCTTCGGACATTGAAAAGCAACTAAAGTTTCCAGCCGATTTATTGGTTGTTCCTCAACGTCAAGCGGCCAAAAAGGCGTCCGAAAATATGCGTTCCACAGGTGTTGTGGTGGGAGCTTCTTCTTCCAGTTCTGTTGCATCCAGTACGAGCTCACAACAGCGTGATTCGTCAACGGCGTCTGAAACAAAGAATCGAGATGTAAGTGTCAAAACGCAAAGAAGTGCTGATGGAACAAAATCTTCTGCAGACGAGAGATCGGAGAAAACAAGAAGTAGTGCCAGCAAAGCGGATGAAAAACCAAGTGCCAATAAACGTGGTCGTCCTCCAAAGAATCTTAAAGACAATATGTCGACGACAGCATCTTCAACAGATACTAACAATACTAGTCAATCTTCAACGTCTACAAGTCGCGCAAAGGAGCATCAATCATCAAGCAAAGCTGATGTGGAGGCAAAGAAATCTTCTTCTTCCGCGACGTCGTCAGCAGCTGCAAACGAACCTGAAAACAGCACCAAATCTTCACCTGCTACTGACAAAGTATCACAACCACCATCACCGGCTCCAAAATCTGCTACGAATTCGTCGTCGTCAACCGATGCCGTCATAAAATCGAATATACTTGTTGCCTATGTTCCACAGCGGCAAGCAGCAAAGAAAGCAGCGGAACAGCTTAAGAACAGCATTAAACCTTTGGTGACCAATGCTGATGTAAATACGATGGCGTCAATCACATCTGGTGCAACAACGGATGATAAGGAACGTTTAGGTAGCAGTGATAAGGATTCCAAGATGAAAACTCCCGAAAGTCGAAAATCAATGCCAACGCGACGTATGTCAGTAAGAGATCCAACTCTTTCTGGGAAAGAGAAGCAGGACATTTCAACAACACCGTCAAAGCCAAAAGACACAACACCAACGAGAGTGGCAGCATCGCCCTCACTCAAGACACCAGTCCCTCTTCAATCACCGTCATCCGTTACAGTTCCTTCGGTTGCTGCTGGTACTGTCTCTGCTGTTGGGTCTGTTACAGACCTGACTACAGATTCAGCCTCAGCATCAGTTTCAGTAAAAGATCCAACGCAGTCTCCTGCTGCAACCCTTACAAAAACACCAACAACAAGTAATAGAAGACGTTCCAAAGATGAGACCAACAGTGCTATTGCGACAGTGCCACCAAGTCCATCGACAACGGGAACAATTGCGCCATCGTCGACACCTACACCGACGACAACAACAGCAACACCCAAACGTGTGCCAGCCATGGATAAAAAGAGGAAAATTTCTGTTACATCCAGTTCGGCCAGTGATACAAGTTCCTCATCTTCGTCCTCCGATGGAAGTGAAGATAGTTCCAGCAATA
This sequence comes from Musca autumnalis, assembly GCF_047663935.1. Taxonomy (NCBI): domain Eukaryota; kingdom Metazoa; phylum Arthropoda; class Insecta; order Diptera; family Muscidae; genus Musca; species Musca autumnalis. The sequence goes on from NW_027411977.1 coordinate 21,388,913, forward strand.
GCGATAGCAGTTATTCGACTTCATCATCGGATGATGATGTTAGCGAACCCGAAGAAAAAGAAACGACAAAACAACCAACAGCCACGAAAACAGCAACAACAGCAGCAGCAGCGGCAGTCAAAAGGAATCTGCGAAAGTCACTTGACAACAGGCAAACGGCTGGTGAATCTGCACCCGCCCCGGCACCTGAGCCGGCAACATTACCTCCACCTGCCACCACCAAATCATCTCCCAAAGTGTCACCACAAAAACAACTTAGACGCAATACCAGCACTACAAGCACAAGTAGCCTGGCCACAAACAGCGATGATCAACAGCTGTCGGACACTAATACCAGCAGCATACAAACGCGTCGTAAATCAGCATTAATCGAAGAAGAACGTGCCCTTAAGAAGCAGCTTAACTTAGATAAGAAATTGGCATCGGATATTGCGGCCATGGATAGCGCAATACCAACGCCCACATCACCTTCCCAAAAGTCAAATGACTTATCATCATCCTCGCCACTCAAAACAGCATCATCATCAACTCTATCTAGTCCTTCTCCTGCCGTGCAAGATGTTAAACAAGATGAATTACTGCCGCCTACACCAATGGAAGTCATTGATGCAACTGCGGCAACAACAACAAAATTACCAGAGACTGGAAATCTGGAAATTTCTGAAATGCAATTGGACCTAGTCCACGATAAAATCACAGAAACGCCCCAACAAAGTCAAGCAATAATACAAGAAGCACTAACAAATACTCTCCAGCCCGAAATAAGTCAATCTCCAAAAGCAACTCCAAATCAAGCCGGAAACGATGTTGAAATTGTTGAAAAAGAAAAGCTACAGGAAGACGAAAAACAACAAAGGCAGACAAAAACTCTACTGCAAGCGGAGAAAACAAGTGGAGAAAGTGAAAGTTCAACTGTTCTTCCTCCAACCGTGGACAAATCTGCTGTAGCTGGTGTCGTTAGTATGGCATGTGCCGATGAGTGTTCTGAGGTACCCATGGACATTGATGAAGAGCTGACAACAGCACCGACGAACACGGCATTGCCACCGGGACCAGAGCGATCTCCGGTTAAAATTGATGAACTTTTAGTCGATTTAGATGATCGTCCACCTGCCGCGCCTATGCCAGCCTCACCCCCACCAGCTCAACACTCATCTTCGTCAACATCGTCATCATCTTCAACCGATGACGAACTTTCAAATGCTAGCGATGATGAGCATAAAACGCGTAAACGTAAAGTTCGTAATAGGCGTAGACGTACACGTCCCGGCAGTCCACCAATGTCCGCCGAAGAGGAACATACCCATCATACCCAGCATTTGTTGAACGAAATGGATTTAGTTAGAGCTTTGGAAGAGGAGAGGAAAAATGAACAGGCTGCTGCCAATGCTAGCAGTGGAAAATATTCAGCTTCCTCATCTTCGCCTGCAGTGGCGGTTATTGCTCCAGAGCCACCTGAAATTATAGATTTGGATTCGAATTCTAATTCGGCGGAAGGCATTACAGCGGTCACCACCCAAAAGGAAATAATGCCCGTAGAAGATGTAGCAAAATCTGTTCACAATACACCCAAAGCAGACAATTCTGTTGTGGTTCCCGATAGTTGTGATGCTGTAAATCTGCTTAAAGAATCTCAAATCTCGCCTGCACCACCGGTAACAACGCCAGCTACTCCTGCATTATCATTAATACCACCATCCAATTTGGACTTGCCAACAACGATAAATAATAATGTCGTCAACACTCTTAATTCCACAGTAGCGGCAACATCAGCCCTAGAAAGTGCTCATCATCCAATTGTGGATACAATACTCGATTTGGAGGACAATGCCCAAAAGAAACAGCAAGAGAAACAACAACAGTTAGGATTCTCTGCCAATGATTTGCTTGCATTTGGTAGCCATGCGGTAAGCCAGGTCTTGGGACAACAAAGTGAGAGCTTAACTAGTCTTTTAACTGGCGGCAGTAGTGGTGGTGGCAGCAAAGAATTGGCCACCGAGGATAGTAGTCAAGCAACAATGAGCCTTTTGGAAAAACTTAGGAAAACCAAACGTAACCGCAACGAGGAACCCAAAGAACCGGATCTCATGTTACCACCACCGACACCGGCCATACCTTCGGTGTTTCCCTTTCACAATGCCGCTGATCCTGAAGATATCATTCATGTACAAAAGGAGAATGCATTGTCAGGTTTGGATACTCATTTCTCCGGAACAGATAATGGTTCGCAACAAACACCAGGTCCCCTGGATGCAGGCAGCAATAATCTACAGCAGGTAATTGGTTCTTCTCCCAATAACGTTGCAGCTGCCGGCCCAAGCAATGGATCTTCGGTTATGACTGCAGCCTCAAACAAAGATGCTGGTCTGAGCTTGTTTGGAAGTTTAAGTCATGGCACAACGGTAGTTCCAGAGGCGAATACTCCTGGACAACTGCCGCAATTGCCCAGCAATGCTTTGAATTATCTTGAGGGTAACGGCAATGAATTGCAACAACCACCAACACCGCAACAACAGCAGCAACGGACACCTCAAATGACACCCATATCTCCCATGCAGCAGCAACAACATACACCAACACATCATCTTCAGGGCCAGGCAGGGACTACTCCAAATTCAAATTATAATCAACAACAAGCCCCACTTACACCCACTCAGCAGCAACAACAGCAGACTTCCTCCAATGTGGCTGAGCTTACCTCGCTCATACAAAAGGAATTGGCTTGTTCCGCGCTCGGCAAATCCATGGGCATTGAAAGTTTTGGACAAAAACAAACCCCGCAACAACAACAACAACAGCCTTCAATACACAGCAATAGAATGTCTTCCAGCTCCAATTCACTAACAACGGCCAGCGCAACACCCGACTTTGTAGATTTACATGCTGCTGCCGCGGCAGCTGCAAAGGATAACCTCGATTTTACCAGCTCAGCTTCGGTGGGCAGTAATAAGTTGGTGGTAGATTGCGATTTTGATGAAAACACTCGTATGCAATCGCCCTACACCATGCCCAGAGAGCACATGTGGAATGAAAATGATTTGATAGCAGCCAGGCGATCCACTTCGCCCAGTTCTGTTTCGGAATCCAATGATCAGGCACCCACTTTAGATTTACAACAGACTCCACAGCAGCAGCAGCCGCAACAACATACACCAGTGCAGCAACATCAAATGCCTGGCGGTGCTCATGTACAGCAAAGTCCTCACATGCAGCAGCAACAACAAGGACCAATGCCTCCGAATATGCTGCAAGCCAACCCTAATGCCATGAACAACATGCAGAATGTAACCAACTCCTCGCCAAATTGTAAAAATAGCTTCTTTAATGCCCTTAACAATTTTGGTCTGGGCTCAACAAACTATGGCCAACAACAACAACAGCAGCAGCAACAGCAATCGCCCATGGTCAATGGCATTGATTCCATGATGTATGGCCAGCAAGGATACAATTCAACACCTGCCACAACCCCTACTAGTCAAACAACTCCACAGCACCAACAACAGCAACAAATGCCACCCATTATCCAAGCCGCTAGCCAACAGTATAACGGTTCCGTAACAGGGATGTTCCACGATACCACAAGTGCAGCGGCAGCTAATATGTCGAGCATGAATCAAATGCCTTTTGGCACAAATGTTGGTTCAGCCAATAATGCTGGTGTAATGTATCCCGCTGGACCGGGTACAGGTGCACAACAACAATCGTCACGTCCCAGCAACGATATTTTCGGTGCTACAGCAAACAATGCAGCCATTGGAGCTACAAATACCTCTGCCGGACAGTATGGCGGTGCTGCTTTCACGTCTTCCAGCCACAATCTTGCATTGACCGCAGCAATAGTTGGAGTTTCTGGACCTGGTAGTCTACTAGATCACACTTCGCCGCGTCAACAACAACAACATCATCACCATCATCAAATGCAGGCTGCCCAACAACAACAGCAGCAGCAACAACAATTCAATTTAACTTCACCCAGCAATGTCAATGCCGGAGTGCCACCCGGGCCATTTAATAATCTGCACATGAATAATTGTGGGCCAGATGGAATGTTGACACCAAACCAACAGCAACAACAGCAGCATCCATCTTCCACTCATACGACACCCACCAAAGGAGATTCTCCCTCAAAGGGAAGTCGTTCATCGGCGCGCTACAATCAACAAGGAGGACAACAACAGCATCCACGCAATTCACACAAGTCTCCACAAATTGGTCAGCACAAATCGCCCGGTAAGTCACCACGACAAATGGAATTGCTAAGTAAACAACTGCAACAGCAACAACACGCTTCGTTGGGTCAAGAATACTCTACCGGAAGTGGCAAGGCGCCGAAATATGATCCAATGACCCACACCCTGGCAGGAAAGCCTAGACAACGGGCACCAAGGGGTACTGGAGCTGGATCACGGGGTCGTGGTCGAGGTAGGGGACGTGGTCGCGGTGCCAGTGTTGCCAATTCCATTATACCTACCTTGCCTCTGACCATGAACGACTATGTCAGCTCTGACAATTTGGTCGGTACACCCTTCGAGTTTAGTTATGAGGAAGAAATGGCCACACCTGGTATGGAAAATCTCCAATCGTTAAGAGATCGTAGACGTTCGTTCGATTGTCGTAATGCCCATAACGCTGATGCCCAAAAATATCGCAGTCCTGGCAGCTATAAAGTTAGAGGTGGCAACAATAACATGTTGCCCTCTGGAGCGAGTGGAAATAACCAAACCTCTGTTACTTCGGCCTCAAATGCCAGCTCTGTAGCAGCAGTCAATGAGTCATCATTGGTCAATTGTGGCAGCTCTTTGAAGAGTTCCAGCAGTAGTTCAAACCTGCATTCCATTGTACAGCCTATGTTACCAGGGCCAGTTGATATGCGTACCTACAATCTTGGATTTGAACCCCAACATTCCAGTGCTTCACAAGAAGCTTACAATAAGAATTTATTGGGAGCTTTTGATTCGGGCACAGCAGATCAAACGCTGTCTGAATTCGACGAAGAAGATGAAAGGGAATTCCAATCGACCCTAAGAGCCACTGGAACGACAACATCGATGAGTACACAAAAACCTGCGCCTGTTACACCTACCGCTGGAACTGGAGGAACAACAGTTCCGGTGAATACCTCAAACTCGTCCCTGATTACGCCTAACAATAGCTTGGACTCCAACAATCTTAAGGCAACAACTGTGTTATCAGAAACAGTGACGGCGGCAGCGGCTGCAGTTGTATCCACAAACACAAGTCTCATCTCCAATACTACCTTCACCGAAACATTACAGACTTCAGCTATTTGTGGCACATCTGTATCATCTGTAGCAACAGCAGTAGCTGTGGCCTCAGGCCTTGAACTCAGTAGTGGTAGTGTGAATACAACAACATCTAATCTAACCTCCACGACAACAACAACAATATGCTCTGCAGAATTGGTCAATGACTTGCAAACTTCAATGGAAACTACCTCAGAAGATGTGTCCATTGATTCGGATACCACCTTGACCACCAAGGCCTCTCTCTCGGATGCCCGTAACCAGTTGAAGTTGAAAATTAAAGGTCCTCTCGCCTATCCTGATATGTACAATAGCTCTTCCAACTTGACTCACTCCCACTCAACGGCAGCCCAATCAAGTATGAGTAATGTCCAGTCCATGGTGTCGGCCACAAACGTAATAAGCGCCTCAGTCAGTGGTAGTGGTACAAATTCACGTCGTATGCGTAAAAAGGAACTGCTCAGTCTGTATGTGGTTCAAAAGGATAATCATGGTGATGACTCCTCTTGCGGTTTACCTCCAACCGACTCTAGTCTTATGTCCAACTCTTTGGAAGTGACTCGCAAGACTGATAGTGTTTGCAGTGAGGTGGATGAATATGGTTCTGAGGCAGCGGGTGGTACGACCACTACGTCTTCCAGCAAACGATTTAAGAAAACATCCAGTCGAGAATTGCGCTCACTGGACTCGATGGCGGGCGATGGTGACTTGAATGCCTTGGGCTTATCATCAGGAGCCGATGGACGCAGACGTAGTGCTTGTTCATCGGGCAGCACAGAAAACAATGGTAAGTCAGGAGCAGCAGGTAGTGCAGGTAAACGACGTGGTCGCAGCAAGACAGTAGAAGGTGCCGACGAAGAACCGGCACCCAAGCTAAAGATCAAAATCCGGGGACTGGGTGGTGGTGATGGCAATGTTAGTGCCACCACAACAGTGGGCAGTTGTGAGACAAGTTTTAATAGTCACGAAGTTTCAAGAAGATCTGTAGCATGTCCTCCCAAGAAACGTCTTACCTCCAATTACACACCCACACTGGAAGCCTTGATGCGTGACTCCATGAATTATCGTGATCAGGTTATGCAAGAATTTGGTGGCGATGAAGAGGAACGCACAAGACGTTCGGCCAGCAACGTAGGCGCCTTGAAGTCCTATGCCGAAGTGAGTCCCCCACCACCTGCCAAAAAAGCCAAATCTTCAAAACCCAAAAAGGAGAAAAAGGAAAAGAAACGTCACAAAAACCGAGGCGATACTGATGATAATGCCAGCCTTATATATGGTGGTGGCTTAAACAGCAATAGCATGACCACAACGTTAATTGAACAGCCCGTAAGTGCATCACCAGGAGATCCACCAAAATTGATTTTGCGCATCAATAAACGTAAAGCCGAATCTACAGCCACCGATACGAGCCTCTCCTCGCCAGCCACTGGCCTCAATACTGGTGGTCAGTTGAGTATCTCAAATCCAGTCGATGAGCCACCTGCGCCCCCCTTACGTCTAAAGCTGGCACGTGTATCCGATGGCGGAGGTTATGTCATTGGAGATAAAAAACGTAAAAAAAGCAAGAAAAATATCTCACCCGCCTCTACAGAAGAATTGACCACTACCAATACCAATTCGAATACCAGTTCAGCAGCAATGCAACCCATGCCCCATAGTCTCGTTGTACCGCACACAAATACCAGCTCGGATTTTGCTAAATTTGCAGAAGATGCAAATGCCAGTGCCAGCATGAATTCACCACATGTGGCCACATACAGTCACTACAGTAATGAACCCGCCTCTTCGCTTATCTTACGTACCGGCGAATCGGATGTTGCCAAAGATTCAAGTACACCATCACCGTGTCTGGTAATTGATTCATCGAATACGGCAAGTTCTATGCACGATCCAAATGGGCCGTGTAGTAATGCCGATACGAATCGATCCCCCGTAATTACCCCAACACCAATGATGCATCATGGCTCAATATTGGGAGCGGTGGGCGCCGGTGTTGGTGGTGTTGGCGGCGCTTCACATTGCAATGAGAATAGCAATAGCCAATCATCATCGGCTCTTAGTAGTCACACACATTTGAGTCATTCAAATTCCAATTCAATGATGAGCGGTGGTGGTGTTAATGCTGGTGGCGGACAGCAACAACAACAACAGCATCACAATAACAATAGTAACAGTAATAACAGTGGCAGTAGCGGCGGCAGTGGTGGTAATAATTCGAGTGGTGGCAGCGGTTTAATATCATTACCCAAGGATTGCGAAGTTAGATGATGAAGGCGTTAGAACAAGTAAGCAAATTGACCACTTTCTCCCGCTCTAGACAAGTCAGCCAGCCAACCAGCATACCCCTCCAACATCAACATTAGGTGTTGGATGGATGGATCGATCAACCAAACGAACGAAGAACCAATTATGATCATCACTTAGATGAAGAAGAAATTTTCTATTCCAAATTGTTAATATATCTTTAGGCTTAGATTAGATTAGGCTTAAAACATGCCTAAAAACATACACACAGACACAAACAAACAAGTTGTATATAGAGAACGTATAGAATTGTGAAATTCACACCCCCCCTATTCTGCCTCGCCCCGCTATTCGCTCCCTCCTGTCCTCCCCTATTACCTAAAGGTATGAGAGTGATGTGTTGTTTTTCTTTTTTTTCATAATTTAAAGAATTATTTAATTTTTATTATTTTCTAAAATTGTTTTAATTAATTTATTTGTTCAAAATGTTGTTGTGTAGTATATGAAAAGAGTGAATTGTGTGGTATATATATATATTTTTAATGTATTCTATTGTCATAAATGCAAAAGGGAGGGAGGCAGTTTGTAAGTCGCTAATTTGTGAAAAAAGTATAAAACATTTTAATATTTTTTTTTGTACTATAAATTTGTAATTATTTAATAATTTTCAAGTAATTTGTTACGAGATATTAGATATTAAAAAATTCTATGGCGATTTGAAGATGATACCCAATGAATTACTGGCAACCTAGTGTTTGAATCAAACAAAAGTTTTTATACAATAATAGTTTCTTTGATTGTATTTCATTGAATTTCGCCTTCTAAAGGCCATAGATGAGCACGCTGTAAATGACATGAAATCCGTGTTGCCTTCCTTTTGCATTTATGATGATAATAATCTATATCCCTTTTTTAACGAAATGAATTCACAAGATTTTGAAATTGCATGAGATGCAATAATATTTTAAGTTAGCTGAAATGTTAAAATAATATTGAAATTTTTATATAGGTTTATTTTTGGGGATTGTAAAAAAATAAGAAATTTTAGTTTTTATAAAACTTTGGAAATTTTAAAACACTACTCTATTGAATTAGTGCAATTCTACTAATGTTTGAAATAAAATGCAAGATTTTTTCTAAATACATACATAAAAATAGTTTACATTTTTTGTTTCTAAAATTTATTTGGAAACCATCTTGGTTAAGATGGTCAATAAATTACTTTTTTCGCAATATAAAAGTACAGTCAGTTGTGTGAATGGATGAACCATTTAAATTTGATTTTTTTTTTGTAAAACGAGGTAATCTATATTAATCTCTTGCCTCTTTCAAGAGGTATGGGTTTTCGAATTTTCTCCACATTTTCCAGCAATAATTTAAAAATCGAATAAATTTGGTTCCAATCACATTCCCTGACAATTTTATGAAGTCATTTTTCTGAATCCCCAATTGATGAATAAAAAATAATTTCAATATTATTTAACATTAAAAACAAATTTCAATTCACACTGTGCAACATTTGTAAATTCAAAGAGAGTAAAAAAGTCCTTGTGGCCATTTCTTTTGAAGTACATATCGACGACAATTATTAACACTAATTGGGGTTGGTTGATTTCGTTTCTTCTATTTGGCTAAAATTTTATTTTAAGAAGAATATTTAAAATACATAACGTCACCATAAATGCCCGAAGATGTAACCCACAAAACCAAAACTTTACAGCAGAAGCAAAAAACGTTATAAAATTAAAAACTGTTTTACGGAATATTAATCATATGAAGGCGATTATATGGGATATTGCCGATCATATATAATAATAATATATAATTGTTCCACAAACATCCCATACGGGACAAGGGAGACCTCTCTCATATCAATGAGTGCACCCCGATTCATATTAGCTCAGTGATATGGGACCTACAGTTTATCGCCGAGTCCGAACGGCGTGTCCTAAGACACCACTTGTAGAGAAGTTTTACATGGCTGAAATACTCAGGAAATGTCGCCAACATTACTGAGGGGTATTTTGCCAACGTTGAAAATTTTGATGTTTGACTGGCTGGGGAATCGAACCCACGACCTTCAGCGTGCAAGGCGGGTGTGCATACCATTGCACCACGTTGGCATCATATACGAAGGGGAATAAGTAGTGAAACCAAAACCGCTGAATTGCTTAGTTTTGAGATGCTCCATTACAACAAAATCTGCAATATTATCTCATTTTCCGAAATGCCATTTCTTGAATAGGATCGTTGTTTTTTTGAACGTAGAAGCTTGAAATTTTGCCAGAGCATGTATTTTAGCTTTATGTATCAGATTACATAAAAAAGGGCATTTATGGTGATGATACATTCTGCAAAGATATGTATAACGAAAAATTAGTGCTTGGGTTTGTGTTACGTATCATCAGGACTGATATCCAAAATGACGTTGATTTGTGTAGAAATCACGCGAAGATGAATATTAATAATTGTCTGAGTGAGCAGTGTAGAAAGAGTTTGAAATGAGCTCTCAGGATTTGTAAAGCTTAAACGGTTGAGACCTTGGATTCACATAGTCGGCTATGAGTCTGTATATAGTACTCTACATCTCCGTCACCTACTTATACTTCAAGAAACCTGCTTTTCAAACGAGTCATAACTGCTATCGCAATTCGTATTTCTGTCCTGTGACGCGGGATAACTCTCCACATCAGTTTTGATATACGGCCTTTTGGGTTTTAAAACTAGCATTGGTGTCACGAGTTCTTCAATGGCTAGTCAGGAGCAGCTGGTGGTTAGGCACAAAAGGTGATCGAAGCAAGACTCTGGAAGATGCCGACAAAGAACCGCCGGCACCCAAGCTAAAGATCAAAATCCGAGAACTGGCTGGTGGCGATGGAAATGTTAATGCCACCACCCCGGTAGCCAGCTGTGGGACTATTTTTAATAGTCACGAATTCTCAAGACGATCCTTAGCATGTCCCTCCAAGAAACATTCAAGGTGATTATGAATGAAAACTCCCCTTGAGTTTTGTCTTTCTGCCGTTGCAACTTAAAGGAGAAAGTGAGAAAACTCAGGGGGAGTTGACATTCATAATTGGGCTGTTTACTAGGGTGGGGCGATTTGAACACCACCACGGGCGCCTGGATTTTCTGATTATTGGGATTGTACTGAGTCCACTAGACCATATGTCTACGGTGAAAATCGAGCCCCCGGATTTTGACTTGAAGTTTCTTTTCAAGTTTTTTTTTCTTTTGATATTTTGGCATGTATGTAACAGCCAAACCACTGAGATTTTCGATCCAACGCAAAGACAAAAATTGTAGCCAAGACAATAATTAAGAACTCTCTAGTACATCGCAAAAGCATTGGAACGCTCCTTCAGGCAGTTATGGTCCCGAGAAAGTGCACATTTTTCGGAAAATATCGATAAATTACACTGTGCTACAAAATTTGACTCAAAGTCAGTGGGTGGAAATTTCCTTTTGGAGATAAAAGCCCTTGGTGAGTGTTCCAAGAACGCAAAAAGAAATTTTCAGGATAGGTCAAGTTTCTGAGATATGGTTTGGCCAAAATATCCTTGAAAAAATTTTCAAGTCAAAATCCGGGGGCTCGATTTTCACCGTAGACATATGGTCCAGTGGACTTTTTTGCTCAGTACAATCCCAAGAATAAGAAACTTCAGGCGCCCACTATCACTTTTTTCCTTCCATACAAATCGCCCCGGCCTACTGTTTATCCCTAGTATCTCAACCACACTGGTGTTGTGACACCATGAATTATGCTAGAATTTGGTGGCGATGAAGAGGAGGAACGCACAAGACGTTCGGCCAGCAACGTAGGCGTCTTGAAGTCCTATGCCGAAGTGAGTCCCCCCACCACCTGCCAAAATAAATGCCAAATCTTCAACCCAAAAAGGAGAAAAAGGAAAAGAGACGTCACAAAAACAGAGGCTGCGATACTGATGATAATGCCTTATATATGGTGGTGGCTTTAACAGCAATAGCATGATCACAAGGTTAATTGAACACCCAAAATACCAAAGTTGATTTTGACGAATCTACAGCCTCTGATACCAGCTTCTCCTTGCCAGCCACTGGCCTCAATAGTGGGTGGCCAGTCGAGCATCGCAAAACCAGTCGACGAACCAACTGCCGCCATACATACTCCATACACCTAGAACTGGCATGTGTATCCGTTGGCGGAGGCTATGTCATTGACAATAATCTCACCCCTCTCTAAAGAATCGACCACCACCAGTAACAATTTGAATACCAGTTCAGTTCGATAACTAATTGTTATTTGCTTTTCCCATCATCCGAATAATTGTAGCTACAATTACAACTATTCGGATTATTGGAAAACAAAACTACAATTAATTATCAAGTTCTGTATTTTGTTAAAAATTCTAGTCTTAATCAATCCCAAATAGAGGTTATTCGATATGTATTTGGAAAATTTTGTGCGGAAGTCAAGTTCCGACCAGAAGAGGCCCCATTATTTGTTGTTATCTTACTTTGCCCGATTCTTTTTCGTCCCATTTTAGCCAAGTCAAAAACCCCACTTTTTTTCCAATTTTTCAAGTATTGCACAGTGGTATTGACGCGATTTAAACGTCATCACTTTACTTTATTAATACAAAAACAAACAAAAAATACTCCAAAAATATAATTTTAAAAAAATATTTAACACCATTATGGCATAATAATTTATAGAATATCACTTGTAATATACATACATATGAGGCGCTCAGCACCAAAACGGCCTAAGCTAAACTTTCAAAAAAAAAAAAAAAAGATTCAAACTGGCTATAAAGTTTTAGCGGGGACATTTTGAAATAAATACTAAAAAACTCCACAATGTTTTAGCAGGTGGTATAACCTAGTGTTATACAATGCCATAGGGAGTTTTTAGTATTTATTTCAAAAGGTTCCGGATAAATCTTTATAGTCAGTTTGTTTTTTTGTTTGACTTGAAATATAGCCATTAAGTTAGGTTATGTTGGGTTTGTGGACGTTCAGTCACCATTTTAGCTGTCTCTTCAAACACAGAAAACATTCCGTGGATAAGCAAGACAAACATTAGTTACTATAAGGCTGTTTTTTTTTTAATATAAAACTGAAATTTTCAAGGGTGAAAGAAAACCTTTCTTTAAGATGTCAACTTCCCTTTTCTTAGGACTTTTTTTCTTGCCTCCATTAGGATGATTATATGATATGAATGGTTTCGGAGAGAACTGTGTGAGAATGCCAACCGCTCTATATGTATCGGCCTTATGTAAATTTTTGTTTCAGATTATTAGTTACACCTTACCATGACCCAATAAAACTTTCTAAATATTACTGTAATTTGAATGTGTTTGAATTTCCATTACAATCGAATCGCAATAGAGTATCTTGACAGCAATGTTATAAGTCACCTGGGTTTTCTGTTTGTTTTGGCGCCTAATTTAAACTACATTTCCTTTTGTAACCTCTTCTTCCGTTTCATTGGATATTAAGCTGCAGTTTTCATTTCATAAGTATTAATCGGGTTTTAAAATTTCTTGGGGCCCAATATTTCGTATTACAAGTGAAGTTCCTTAAATAAAAAATGTGAAGAAAGGTGTGTACCACCTTTCCCCCTATTGCAAAGAAGTTCTAAGCTTCATATTACAAATATACCATTTATTTTGTTTTATTAATTAAATTCGCCACTGGAAAAGAACACGAATTTAATTTAAGTTTTTTTTTATAATGACTTTTCTAACTATACTGTTTTGAGAAATATAGAGAGAACAACTCAATAACAAGAAACAAATATAATGTAAAAAAAAATTACAAAAAAAAAACAAATGATTTTAGGACAAATTTATATAATTTTATATGTATAGAAGAAGAAGCAGAAAAAAAAACAAAACCATATTCAAACAATATATATCAGCTAGCAATCATTGAAATAGTATGTATATAATAAAATACATATAACACACACAAGTACATTACAAATAAAATGAAATAGAAAACATATTTTAAGACCACACATGATCCCCATAATCCCCTAAACTAGCCACCACATCCCCCCCTCCCCCCGACCCATACCCCTATTCTGTATATAGTATTTAAGTAATTAAAAGAAATGAAATAAATTAATTTAAAATGAAACAAAAAAAATCACATAATAGTATAAACAAAACTAGATTAAAAATTAAAAAACAAATTCCAAAACTTAGTATATATTTATTTATATATACAAAATTAAAAAAAGAAAAGAAAAAACTGAAAACTCCCAAACACATAATATATACTTTGTATATATTTATAACAATAATTATCTGATGTATATGTGAATAACTATATATATATTTTTTATTAGATTCTAGTTAGTTTAACTTGTATATGTGTAAATATTTATAATAATATTAAACAAATGATTTTTTTTATTTAATTTTTTTAAATTGTATAATTGATCGTTGAATTTAAAAAACAAACAAACAAAAAGCCCCAACAGCAAATATTATTGTCAAAGAACACACACACACAAACACATAAAACTGAAAATAACACGAAGAAAAAAAAAGAGTAAATAAAATAAAAAAAACTGGAGCATTATAAAATATTTTATTATTATTATTAATATTATTATTATTGTAAAAGGATTATTATTATATAAATTAAGTCATAAGTTTAGCATAAATTAAATTAATAAATGAAATCAAGAAGAAACAATTAAAAAATAAAACAAAAAGCCTTATTAACAAAAAAACATTTCTCAAAAATTTTCACTCTAGTTATTTTTTGTCAGTCAAACATGGTCTGAAATGAGGTCCATGTAAGGGGGGTGGGAGAGAAAACAGTTTCCTTGAGATCTGTGATTTTTGGTAATGCCTAAGGGGGTTTCCTCTACTTGTCACTTTCAAAAAATGAAAAAAAATTGGCTTATTTTGATCGGAGCAAAATTGGCTGAGATTTTATTCTGATTTGTATGTTGTTGTAGCAGCATACGAACCTACGTAGAAGCATAGGTTTGATGCTGGGTTGGCAGCCGCTGGCCGAAACACTACGGTTTCGGATCAATCCGGTACGATAGAACCCGCTGCCGTCGGATTCTGGGGCCTAATTCTCGAATCCGTTATCGAGCGAGTTTTTGTTCGAAGACAAATTACGAACGATCGAAATTTTTGGATTCCCTTGTACGATCGAAATTATTTAAAAAATGTATCGATGCATACGGTTATCGAACGGTGAATCATATGGTAAACACAAAATATTACACTCAAACAAGTTGTTGTGCGGCAAGTTTCTCGTAAAATGAAATGAAAACATGAAAATTTTATAAAATAATAGAAAATTGTGAAAAATTAAAAGTAATTGTGATCTGAAATAAATTCCACTATGTGAAAATATAAAAATCGCATTCTGGCATTGGAAAATATATTTTTAATTTTTAAGAAACATCCCGTTTTTGTCTATTTTTTTACTCATTTTATTGAAAAAAGTATTTAGTATGTGATTTTGATTTATTTTATTGCAAAATGTTTCATTAAAGTTCGTTTTGTGCCACAAAAATAATCATTTCGACAGCTGATGTGTGGCGGGCAAAAACTCGCAAGATTCCACTCGAAAGTGTATTCGACAACGGATGCCGTAATCCAAATACTGAAAATATCGATCGAAATAACTGGTGATTGGGATGGCTCTCACGGTAATACCCAAGAAAGTACTGCAACGAAAGCATCTCATTATGTTGTACTGGAAGAATCTTTGCCTCCTCATGTACACCCTGTTACCCTGTTACTGTTCTCAGGTCGGCGTTCTGACAAATTTGAATCTTATCCCACTGCGTGTCACATAAATTCGGGGACCAAACTGGCGCCGCATAGCTTACCACAGACCGAACTATCGCTTTATACGTGATCAACAAGGTTTCTTTATCTGCACCCCAAGTGCTGCCGGCTAGAGACTTGAGGACCTTGTTCCTACATTTCAGTTAATCGCAGATAGCTGTGGCATGCGCAGACGATGTGAAAGAGGTGTCGAATGTGACCCCTAGAATTTTGCGGCAGTTTGTGGTCGGAATTCTCTATCTTCTATACTGCGCCGTCCATGTGGTGAACAGAGTGGCCGACGATTTAGTGGCGGATATCTGCATATTTCTCGCGTGGAAAAAGGTGGTATGATCGGTTAAATAGGAGTTCAGTCTCTCACAGATGTCATCAGGGTACGTACCTGACGCCAGGATCGTACAATCATCCGTATACGTTACGATCTCAATGCCGTCTGGAGGGGGCGGAATACAGGAGAGGTAGAGGTTAAACAGTTCTGGAGATATCACCCCTCCTTGTTTCAATCTACGGGGCTTGGATTTCTTGTTCTTGAATTCCACATACGACTGGCGACCACACATATAGTTGATTATTCAACGTTTCAGACTTGGCCGGAGGGTTGTCTGCTCGATGTCCTCGAACAGCGTGGACAAATATGTGTGGAGATGGCGTGCAGCGCTGTTATCGTGCTGTGCTTGATAGCTCGTCGGGTCAGTCAACGTAACGTCGCCAAACGTGACTGAGGGCCTATCTTCCATCCTTCCAGGGTTCGAGAGTGACTTAACCTTTGCCCACAATTCACTTATACCGGATCCAATATTGCAACTCATTAGATGATTTAACCACTTGTTCCGCCTATGTTCGCCGACCAGTCTGTTAACTTCCATTGTCAGCTCCCTGACTCTGGGGTCATTGGGGTTGGCTCGACGAAGCTCATCACGCTCATTTGCTAATCCCGTCGCCTCTGCTGGAAAAGTTGGTATCACTTCGGGTATTCGACCATCAGGTATATGGCGAGCGGCTGCAGCATTGATGATGTCTCGCAGCGTCCTTTCCGCTACCCGAACATCAGAAGGAATGGACAATTCTCTGAAGCGGTGATTGGTAAACTCTCAGAAATACGGCCAATCAGCTTTCTTATGATTGACGAATGTGCGGCGTTCAGAGGTAATGAAATCGGGTGGTCTGCTAATAGAGACAATTATGGGGAGATGGTCTGATCCAAGAGAAATGACGGGTTGCTAGGTGACGTCATTTGTCAGACCAGGTGACACGATGGTTATGTCTGGCGAGCTGTGACACTCTCCTCTAATTCTGGTAGGGGCGTCCTCATTGACCGTAGAGCTATCAATCTGCTCAGCCAGCGCTATACCCCTCTGGTCGTTTCCGAGGACCGAATGCCACATCTCATGATGCGCATTAAAGTCCCCCAGGACCAGACGATTGTGACCTTCCAAAAGCGGGCTAATGTCAGGCTTATAATCTGAGATACAGCTATTTCTCGGCGGAATGTATACGTTCAGCAACTCTATCTCGGCTGTTCCACACCTAACTGCTGCCCCCCATACATTCCATGTACGGGTAGTTAGAGGCAGGCTCAAGCGAGATAGGTCTGTATTAAACAGACTGGTGCAAAAGGAAAGCTAACCCCACCTCCACATCTGGTGCGATCCTTCCTTATTACGTTGTAACCATCACAACGTACTGAACTGTGGTCGTTCAGCATGGTTTCCTGCACCGCCGCGACCTTGATCTTCTTCCGATTCATAAATTCCACTATTTTATCGATCTTACCTCGAAGCCCATTGCAAGTAAATTGCAAAACGGATGCATTTTCTGGGATTGGAACAACAACTGCTGGTGTTAAATGCTGGGCGTACTGTTGCGGGTACTGCGAGAGAGTTTCGTAATCTGACGACGAAGGAGTTTCGTAATCTGGCGACGACGACTCACTGGGTGCTGTGTTCGCGCAGAAACATAGTCCCTATCGTAGGCCGTCGCGTGGGCAAGTCCAGAGCAACCCCTTAAATGCACCAACTCCTGCCATCTATTGCATCTCACCGAAGGCTGGATGTGGGTGAAGATGCGGATGTGACAAACTGAGCACAGATATATTGGTCCTGGGTTTTACTCCGTCCCGGCATGGACCGAAAGAATTCGAAGCAGGCATTCCGGGATATGCTGCTCCCAACACAGAAAGACGAAACAAATACAAACATATGTACACTGAGGTGGCAGCCGCTGGCAGGAACGATGATTTTATGTTGTTTCGGGTCAATCCGGTACGAAAGAACCCGCTGCCGTGGGATTGTGATCTATGTTAGGGAATCAAAACTTTGTCAGTTGGGTACCTTAGAATTTGAATTTTTGGTGGGCGGGAGATACTTCAAAGTGTTGGTCCATCTTCGAACTTGATTGATTTAGTGTTTGAGAGATATATAGCCAATGCTTTCGATAGTTAAAGTGCCCACAATTAATTTTAGTTGGTCACTTTAGGACTGGCCCATAAAACATATCGTACAGATCTTAAATTAACACTTTCGGTGCTTCTTTTTTTTTTTTTTGATCTGAAAAATATATTTTTCCAATTTTATATATACTTAAGCCCATATGAAGAAACAAAACTCATTTTTTTACATTTTGTTTGGAAAAGTGTTTTTGGACACTATACCATATGGCACAGAATGTATTTAAAGAAGAAAAAACCAAGATATTCAAGTTTTTAATTCAATTTTATCTTATAGATGACCAGGAGTCCTTACAGTCTTATAGTGTTCTTATAGAAGAACGGGACGTCTTCTCATAGAAGAGCAGAAGGTCCTCTCTTAGAAGGGCAGGATGTCTTCTCATAGAAGGGCAAGATGTCTTATCATAGAAGAGCAGCACGTTTGCATATAGAAGGGCAGGAGATCCTCTTATAGAAGAGCAGGAGGTCTTCTTATACAAGAGGAGGAAGTCTTCCCGTAGAAGGGCAGGAGGTCTTCTTATACAAGAGCAGGAAGTCTTCCCATAGAAGAGCAGGAGGTCGTCTCATAGAAGAACAGGACGTCTTCTCATAGAAGAGCAGAGGGTTCTCTCATAGAAGGGCAGGTGGCCTTCTCATAGAAGAGCTGGGGGATCTTTTTATAGAAAAGCAGGAGCTAGCTCATCTCATAGATGAGCAGAAGACCTTCTTATAAAAAAAACAGATGGTCTTCTCATAGAAGAGCAGGATCCCTTTTTATAGAAAAGCATAAGGTCTTCTCATTGAAGACCAGGACGTCAACTTATAGAAGGGACTTATTTTAGAAAATCTGCAGGAATTATTATACATGATCTGGTGGTTTTCTTATGGTAGATCTGAAGGTCTTCTTATAGAAAACCTAGATGTCTACTTATAGAAGATATGGAGGTCTTCTTATAGAAGATCTAGGGGTTTTACTGTAGAAGATCTGGGAGTCAAACAAAGTGAAACATTACCGTTGGGAAAAATCTATGCCATATGGCATAGTATGAAATATAAAAAAAATCTGGCAGGTGGTCTATTGAACTATATTTCGGATCTTTTCTTCATTTTAATTATTAAGGCAATGATTATCTTCTAAATTAATTACAAAAATTTAACAAAAAATATTTTTTGTTTATAAAATATATAAAATAATATTATAAGATGGTATTTTCAATGATGATTTTGTGGTTTATGTCTGAAAAACCCCACAAAAAACCTATAAAGGAATTTCTCATAATTTTCAAAAATATAATGTTTTTTTGTTTTGTTCAATATTTATTTTGAAAATTGTGAGAAATTCAGTTATAGGTTTTTTGTGGGGTTTTTTAAAAATAAACCACTATAACTTAGCCATTTGTTAACCGATTTAAAAGAATAAAAGCCCCTTTAAAAGGAAGAAGGATCAAAAGAAATCCGTTGTGGGAAAAATAAAATATGCCCGTTTAAATTTGAAAATATAAGAAACCCAGATTTTTTTACTATTTTTACCGTTATAAAAAATAAAACGAAGTGACCCAAACGAACTAAAGGCATTTTCGTTCTCCATGGATCCTAACACGATGGAATTTTGCAACAGAACGCTTGAATATTTTTCTGGTCAACTTTTGTAGCACAGTGCCATTTATCGACATTTTCCGAAAAGTTTGCACCTTCTCAAGACCAAAACTGCCTGAAAAAGCGTTCCAATGCTTATGCGATGTATTAGGGAGTTCTTAGTTACTGTCTTGGCTACAATTTTTGTCTTTGTGTTGGCTCGAAAATCTCAATGGTATGACTGTTATATGCCAAGATGTCAAAAAAACGTTGATAAAAAACTTCAGGTCAAAATCGGTAGGCTCGATTTTCGCGGTAGACATATGGTCCAGTGGACTTTTTTGCTCAGTTCAATCCCAGGAATCAGAAACGCGAAGGGCCCATTAAGGTTTTTTTCCTTCCACACAAATCGCCCCGGCCTAATTTTCATTCAAATTTTAAATCGATTTTTTTTGTCGAGTTATTTTTAGATAACACTTCAGGGAAAAATACAAAATAATTAAAAAAAGGATACCCATAAGTAGTTTGCGGTAAAACGGGCTTCAAAAACTGACTATGTCAGTTGGCATAGAATCACCGAATGGGTTAAAGTTTAGTCTAGAACAAGGCTCAGGGCTTCTGACTTTCTCCTACGGGCAAATGCAAAATAAAAATATTTGATGATAACTCACGCTCTTACAAAAATAAAAATGTTCTTTTCAATCCATGTTAAAAAACGTTTTTTTTTAAATTTACGTCCATAAAAATACGTTTTATTAATCGCTGGTTTTTAAACAGGGGTATTTAACTCTCCTAGAAAAATATATGTATTTATAAAATTCCACATGCTAGAAAAATATATTTCTAAAAATTAACGTCCTTGAAAAAACAATTTTTTAAAGATCCACGTCCTTGAAAGAGACAGGATTTTTTTTCAAAATCTAGGTCTTTCATTTTTTTTTAATTTACGACTTGAAAAAATATTTTTATAAAATCCGCGTCCTTGAAAAAACAATTTTTAAAGATCCACTGCCTTGAAAGAAATAAGATTCAAAAATCCACGATCCTGAAACATTTTAAATTCACTTCCTTGAAATTTTGTTCATTTTTTAAAAACCACGGCCTTGAAAAAATATTTTTTTAAATCCACATATTTTTTCAAGATATTTTTTTTAAATCCACGTTCTTGAAAAAATATATTTTTTTAAATCCACCTTCTTGAAAAAATATTTTTAAAAATACCACGTCTTTGAACTATTTTTTAAAATCATGTTTTTGAAAAAAAAGGTTCTATTAAATCCATCACCTTGAAAAATATTTTTTAATATACACGTTCTTTAATTTTTTAAAGCCATGTTCTTTAAGAATAAAAATAAACCTTGTCCTTTAAAAAAATTAAAAAAAAAACCTACGTCCTACAAAAAAATATTTGTTTTAACCAACGTCCTTGGAATATATTTTTCAAGACCCACGTCCTTGAAATATTGTTTCTAACAACCCACGTCCTTAAAAAATATTTTTTTTAAAAACCAAAGCCCTTGAAAAAATTTTTTCTTTATAAATCACGTCCTTTGAAAAATATTTTTTAATCAACTTCCTTGATAATATATTTTTTAAATCCACGTTTTTATATAATTGTTTAAGAAGTCCTTCAAATCATAATTTTTTAAAAATCCAAGTCGTTCAAAAATTCCTTTTTAAATCGACGTCCTTTAAAAATATTTTTTAAAAATCCAAGTCCTTAAACATTTTTCAAATCCATGTCCTAGAAAAATATATTTTTAAAAGTCCACGTCCTAGAAAAATATATCATTAAAATTCCACATCCTAGAAAAAATATATTTCTAAAAATCCACGTACTTAGAGACACGCCCTTGAAAGAGACAATTTGTTAAAATCTAGGTCTTTAATTTTTTTAAATTTGCGTCCTGAAAAATATTTTTATTAAATCCATTCCAAGATATATTTATTTAAAAAACCACGTACTTAGAAATAATTTTTGAAAACCCACGTCCTTGATAAAACATTTTTTTTTAAACCAACGTCCTTGAACTATTTTTTTCGAACCCCACGTCTTTGAAATATTTTTTTTTTTTAACAACCCACGTCCTTAAAGAAATATTTTTTTTAAATACCAACGCTTTAGAAAAATATTTTCTTTAAAAATCTCGTCCTTTGAAAAATATTTTTTTTAATCGACGCCCTAAAAAAAGTAAAATTAAAATATTTTTGTTAAAGTCCACGTCCTTAAAACATATTTGTTTAAAAATTCAAGTCCATTATTTTTTTAAAAATCCAACTCCATCAAAACTTTCCTCTTTAAATTGACGCAATTTAAAAATATTTTTTTAAAAATCCAAGTCTTTGAACGTTTTTTTAGAAATACGTCTTTTAAATCCAAGTTTTTAACTTTTTTTAAATCCACGTCCTAAAAAAATATATTTCTAAAATTCCACGTCCTAGAAAATATATATTTCTAAAAGTCCACGTCCTTGATTTTTTTTTGTTTTGTTTAATATCCACGTCGTTGAAAGAGTGAATTTTTCAAAATCAAGGTCCGTTTTTTTTTAATTTACGATCTGAAAAATATTTTTATTAAATCCATTTCAAGATATATTTATTTAAAAATCCACGTACTTAGAAATAATTTTTAAAATTCCAAGACCTAGAAAAAGTATATTTCTAAAAATCCACGCACTTAGAAACACTTCCTTGAAAAAGGCAAATTGTTAAAATCTAGGTCTTTCACTTTTTTAAATTTGCGACTTGAAAAATTTTTTTTATTAACTCCATTCCAAGATATATTTATTTAAAAAACCACGTACTTAAGATTCAAAGAAATGCGTCCCTGAAAAAAATGTTTAAATCTACTTCGTTGAAATTTTGTTTCTTTAACCACGTCCTTGAAAAAATATACATTATAACAACCTGGTTTTGATTGTTCAAGAAAACACAAGTGAGGATTGGAGTAAACTGCCGGACGGACAAATTGTCTTATTGTGATCTTATCTGATAGTTACCATAACGTGTTAGAATGGAGATCATCCCTTGTGATCTTATCTGATGGCTATGTAACGCGTTAGAATGTAGATCACAAACTGAGCGATTTTATTGAATTTTGTTCTAGCTTAAATACCAATCGTGAGAAGAAATAGTAGGGCGTAAATATATTAGTAATAGTTTAGAGTTGCATAAAATGGTACATTAATGAGTTGTTTTACAAGAGTAGTCGAATAAATTATTTACATGGTTGCATTCTGTCAGTTAACTTTAAAATGCAATGAATCAATCACAATGGGAAATTGGAATATTTACAAACTCACAATGACAAAGGTACAAAGCTATGAAAATTGTTACTATTGAAATGTAGAGGACATGAAAGTGTAATTATTGAAATATGGATTGCTTCAACATTTTATAAAATCCACTTTCTTGAAAAAATATTTTTTTAAAAAAAACAAGGCTTTAATTTAAAAAAAAAATATTCTTTTAAATCCAGTTCCTTGAAAAACTTTTTAAAAGCCATGTTCTTTAAAAAATATAAAATAAAATATAACATTTCTTTTTATATCCACTTCCTTGATTTTTTTAAACCATCTTTAAAAAAATTAAAAACCCATGCCCTTAAAAAACCCCACGTCCTTGAAATATTTTTTTAACAACGCACGTCATTAAAAAATATTTTTTTAAAAACCAACGCCTTGAAAAATATTTTCTTTGAAATCTCGTCCTTAGAAAAATATTTTTTAATCAACGTCCTTGAATATATATATATTTTTTTTTAAATATTTAAATATTAAATCCCAGTTCCTGAAAAAACATTTTTTTTAAATCCCAGTCCTTGAAAAAATATTTTTTTTTTAAATCGTCCTTGACCAAATAATTTTTTAAAAATCCACGTCATTGACCAAATATTTTTTTAAAATTCGACGTTCTTGACCAGATATTTTTTAAAAATCCACGTCCTTGAAAAAATACTTTTTATAAAAACACACTTTTTTGAAATTTTTTTTATAAAAACCCACGTCTTTGAAAATATTTTTTTTTTTAATCCACGTCTTTTAAAAATATTTTTTAAAAACCTCGTCTTTTAAAAATATATTTTTCAAATCAACTTCCGTGAAATTTTTTTAAAAACCACGCCTATGAAAAGAAATTTTTTAAAAACACTCGTGATTGAAAAAATATTTTTTTAGGAATCGACGTCCTTGAAAAAAAAATACTTGTTTAAATCCACTTCTTTAGAAAAATATTTGTTTCAATCCACTTCCTTGAACAAATATTTTTTTAATCTACGTCCTTGAAAAACTAATTTTTTTAATGTTTTTTAAATCCAAGTATTTGAGCAAATATTGTTTTGAATCCCTTTAGAAAACATTGCAAAATATTGTAAAATCCTTGTAAA